>NW_011500141.1:52911-96618 GCF_000495115.2 Populus euphratica
AAGGGGATCCACTAGTATCAGACATGCTAGAGTTGCCGATCATTGATATTAAACATCTTATTGTGATTTTTTTTAAAACTAAGTTAATAATATATTAAAATAATATTCTTATTTATTTATCAAAATTTATTTTTAACATCATCATATTAAAATAATTTAAAACTAGAAAAATAAACAAGATCTTAATTCAGTCCAGCTTAACATGTTAATCAAGTAACATTTTAATTTGAATTATGGTTTTTTAATTGTTTTGAATATCAACCTAATTAAAGTTGAGTAGTTCAGCGAGTCAGCCAACAATTCGGTTGACTTGGTAAGTTATCATAAAATTAATCGGTACATTTCAATAGCTTTTTTATATATTCTATCCAAAACAAAGTATTTTAGTGTTTTTTATTCTATTTTTTTCTATTTAAAAAGACCACTAAAACAACATTTTAGGATTATTCTAGTTGGACATGTGATCTAGAGGTTGACTGGACCCAAATCTCTATCCAGAGCAAGACACAAGCCGAGTAATCCCTAGCCAGAGCATACCATAAGCTGACCATGGACAACGATGCCCGTGGTGCCTGCATATATATATATATATATATATATATATGAACGGTAACTTTCATTGAAGAAAAGTCAATGATAGACAAATTGAAGTCGTGCATAACTGTTAATACTCGTCGTCTTTTTAACCATGAATCCATGCTTGATTAGATCCTGTCCCGTGCGGTCATGATTTTTAGTGTAGTGGATTTCGAAATCATAGTTTACAATGAATGCAAATAGAACACTCGCATCCGGGGATTTTTGAACTCATCTTATTTCTCGAATCTATTCCATTTCGAACATCTTTCGAGGCACGGCGGATCGAGTTTTCAGACTCGGGATGATTTGCTGGAGCTAAGATGTTCCGAAAACAACGAACAAGATGATAATCTCGAAAGATTATCAGACACAAAGAAAACACGGTATTGTTTCCTTGGTTGTCATGTCCCCAAGCCAGTCATTTTATTTAAAACGATGATGTTTTAGTATTTAAAAAAAAAAATCTTAAATTTGACTATATCTAATTATTGGGTCACGGATTAAACCATTAGATAGCCTAGATTTAGCTATTTAGTTATTAAGTGGTTAGATTTAATAATATTTATATTATATTTATTATTAATCTGGTAAAATAACTATTTATATATATATATATAAAAAAAGTCTCTTATTTATATCGTCTACATCGTATTTAGATTAACATCTATAATTGAAAATATAAAATAAATACAAGATCAGAGAATATTTGAGTTAGAACATAACATGCCCATGCGATAATGACAATTAACAATCATACCCAATAATTAAACATAATATTCATATGGCTTACACGAGAGAAAAATCTAAACCTGAATTTCTAATCATGAAAAGGAAATTACACACACGTGTGTGTGTAACCCATGAGGGCACCCACCCGGTAACCTCTCTCGGACACGAGAACTGGCGGTGTGAAGTTTAGGATGGGAGATTTTGCCGTCTACGCTCCAACTCTCAAGAAGAAAAGTCAAAATTAAAAAGAAAATCCCGAGAAGATATTAAGTAAATACTAAACTGCAAGGTTTTCACTGTATTTCATTCGTGGTAAAATGTACCTGGAATTATAGAATTATAATATGAAATTATTTTTTTTTACCTTGATTAAATTTTGAATTGAGGGTTACACATAGTTAATTTTTCATTCTTTATTTGTTTGGGACAGCACTATTTTTTTTAATAACAATGCAATTATTGTATTTCTACTAAAAATTAAATAATCAAAACATTTGATTTAGTGATCGCATATTAATTTTAATTTTGTTATGAATAATTAAATTACACGGGCATCCTTGTTATGTAAATTTATTAGCCTTGGTTTCGTATAGTTGATTGTCATTTTTTTATGCTTCCTTTGTTATTGTTATTTAATAATAGAGACATTTTTATTTTTATTTTATTTTATAAATAATCAAACCACTCTGCCATTCAAATTTTTTAGTCTTACTTTCAGGGGCTTTATTGTAATTTTTTTGTTATTATTGTTTAGTTAGGAAACATTTTTAGTTTTGTGCACATAAAAAAAATTTATTAACACGTATTAGTTATTACGCCGCCTTCCAGTGGCATGTATAACTGATAATAATAATTGAAATCAAGCTTCCATCACATCATTTAATGTCCTATTCCTTTCATGATAACATATGTACAGTAGTGAGATCTGATTTGGCGTTAATTAGCTTCTTCTTTTTTCCTTTTTTTTTTCTTTTCTTCCTTTCTTGGATTATGTACTTGTTATTCAAAAAATTATATCAGCTCTTTCATTTCTTTTTACTCTTGATTCGGTTATTCTTCTCTTAATTATAATTATTTTATTTACATTAATTATTTATAATTGAATTTTATTTTTTAATTTCATGATTGATTGTTTGATTTTGTTAGTTTTTTTTATTAAATTTGATATTTATTCTTTTAATTGATTTTTTCTAATCATTTCCTTGATTTTTTTTTTATTTTTCTTTGATTCCATTTTTAAATATTTTTTTTTATTGAATCTTTATGTCAGGTTTAGTGCCAAATATTTTAATTATTAATTTTTTTTGTTTAATTCCATTCATAAACATTTAATTTCATTTGAATTTTCCCCTGACATTTAATTTCAATTAGTTTTATGTTGAATCTAGTCTCATCCTTTTAATTGCTATTTATTTTATTTTTACATTGTTTTTTTATTGATTTTTTTTCTAGGTTCCATACCTCAATATTTGTTTGGTTACAAATTTTGCTTCTTTGTTTATTTTAAACTTGCTTTTAATGGGGTTGTCCTGATTTCATGACATGAATTATGAATTTTAAAAAGTGATGTAGATTGACTTTGATCATTTTTTCAAAAAAAAAATCATCGGTGTTTTTACTCGCTTTGCTATTTTCAAAGTCGTCCCACTTTCATATCGTAGGTCATGTGCTTGACTTGTTTACTCGGGTTGATTGTCAAGTTCATCCAAGTTTTTTTTAATTATTTTTCATATGTTTTTATCATATCGGCAAGTGTCTATGGCTCTAGTTTTTTTTTTTTTTGATATGTTCAACCTTTGGTGATATTTTTTATGGTATGATTTTATTCAATTATTTTTGTTTGTATTTATCATTTAAGTAACAAGTTTTTATAATAGATTTATCTTTTATTTATTCAAATAAAAAAACTTAGTAAACATGATCAAGCAAATATTCCATATTTACAATTTATTTCTTGGTTATTATTAATGATATTTTTTTATTTACATAAATAGTTGATAATTTATTTAGTTAGATGATTGCATATATTTTTCAAGTGAAACTTTTAATTTTTTATGTAAAAATACATTTAAGAGAAGTATGCATGCTTAATACTTTTTTTTTTAAAAAAATATTATAACCTGCATACTAAATTCATGGTTTTAATATTTTTCTAGTTCTTTATTTTTCATATCCACACATTTTTTGAAAAAAAAATTGTTTATTTTTTTATTTTTTACACTTGGCATATTTATATTATTATTTTATTTTATTTTCTTAATATTGTTTTACATTTTTTAAAATTTACTGCACATAAATTTAAAAAATTATGTTTTACTATAATAATTATAACATTATTTTATTTTTTAGTTAAAGTACTTGTGTGATGTGATGTTGAAAGTGTTTTTTAAAATATTTTTAATTAAAAATATATCAAAAAATATTTTTTATATATTATATTTTTATTTTTAAAATCAACACAGTAAAACAATTAAAAAATATTAAAAAAGGCACCCGCTAGTAATCAGAAACGAGAAATGAAGGTGTCAAACTCTGGATGGAAGACTATGCCGTCAACGCTTAATTATAAAGAAAAGTCAAAATTAAAAAGAAAATCCCGAGAAGATATAATTATATATTTACAGTAAAGTCCCTCATCATTACCGTATTTTTAGTACTAGTAAAATAGAATTAAGTAATAATATATATATAAAAAAAGCCGCAAAATTTCGAGGCGCTTTCTCTCCACGTTCGACAAACCAAACAGAACAGATCCTCTTTCCATCCCAGCTTCTCTCCTCGTCAACAACGTTGTTAAGAAATCAAAATCCCCTGTTTTTCAAGCTCAAATAAAACTAAAAGAAAAGGAATATGAACTTCTTCAGCAAAAAACCAAGCCCTAAAGGTGCGATCATGCCCCAACTCTCCCTGTTAAATCAATCCCATGACTGTTTGCTTGATTATCTTTGTCTATTGTTGTATCTGTGCAATCACTCGAGTTTGTTGATTTTCTTTGACGAATCAAGCGATCTCTTTGGGTTGTGCAGAGGCTCTTCGAGATAGCAAGAGAGAAATGCAACATGCTACTAGAGGTATTGCATTGCTCTTTATCTGTTTTTAGCCAATTTGGCTCTCAGCATTCGAATACCATGCCAGATTGTATACAAAGACGATCAAATTCTTTTCTTGTTGCTTTTTCCTCCCTTAATACTCAAGCTAATTCGTGATCAAATTCTCTCTCTTCTTGTTTTTCTTTCAAGCACACAAGAAGCTCAAACGTGTCGTGTTTCCCTTAGCAAAATTTTCAGCTGGAGTGTCTAGATTTAAGAACATAGTGCCGCCGCCTTTTATTTTCTGGACTATAAAGTGAAATGGGTTGGCCTGTTAGATGTTGAAACCTGATGGGGTGGCATTGGATTATGGTTTTAGATACCATTCAAGCTACCTTAGAGCACGCCCTCCTTTGGGAAGTTGAACGATTGTCGATAATGATGACCTAGGGTGGAAGAGATGGTGGGAACTTCTATGGCGATGCTAAAGTATTCCGATTTGCAAACTTAGCCTGCCATCATGTGAAGATGAGATCTTCTCTAATAAAAAACAAAGCAAAAAGAATGATACAGTTTCCTTTCATATGGAGACTCTATTAGAGATAGACTAGAGCTTCTGCGGGACTGTACCAGTGCATCAAACCTATTAAATGAAAGAATAAGTTTGGAAAGCAGACGTTTTTGTAAAGCTCTTAATTTGGTCCTTCTTAGACTGCCAAGAGCATAGGGTTCTTTAAATGGTTTTTGGGTGTGGCGGGCACTGTCATTTTATGTTCTTTATGTCATTGGATTCCGAGACATAAGTTATGGAGAGATCTTACGATTAACATCCTGCTGGATTATGAGGCTAGAAATTTCTTTGAATCTCACGCTATTGTTTTACCTTGATTCAGGTATAGAGAGGGAAATCGGAGCATTGCAGCTAGAAGTAATCAAATGTTGTTGAATGGTGATCTCTTTTCACACTTTCTCTGTTCGATTAGATCTTAACATATTTGTTATCTTTTTAGGAAAAGAAGCTTGTTGCGGAGATAAAACGGACAGCTAAGACTGGAAATGATGTATGTTGCTTTGATATGGATTTTCCTCATTGCTAGAAGACTTGAGTTTCTGTGTTATATAACTGTTCCTAAACAATATTAAATTTATATTCCTTCAATAACAATACTGAACTTTGTGTTCTTCTACTTAGGAGCCAGATGTAGATTTGTTGTTCTAGTAGTTTTTAAAAATCAATCTAGTGCTTTACATTCAATGGAGATCATTTTACCCAAATTTTCAGAAGTCTTGAAGCTTGTTGACGAGCATGATTGCCCTCAAACAGCCACCTAATGAACTCTTTTCAATTCTTTTTTTTTTCCGGGCTATGCATTTTGCAGGCAGCAACTAAAATTTTAGCCCGGCAGCTAATCAGGCTTAGGCAGCAAATAGCTAACTTACAAGGCAGTCGAGCTCAAATGAGAGGCATAGCGACTCATACTCAGGTATGATGTAAAACCGTGTCTTTTTTTATCTGTACTGAGGGAATGGGTGTGGATTGCTCTTCGTAGTGCATGCACAATGTGCTCTTAACAATGTTCATCTGCTTTGCCAGGCAATGCATGCTCAGTCTTCAGTTGCTGTTGGTTTAAAAGGTGCCAGTAAGGCAATGGAAGCTATGAATAAGGTTAGTCATGGATTCATAGTATATGTAAGTGTTAATATTGATTGAATGTTAGATTAATATCCACATATTTCAAGATGCAAGATCTCTTTAATTTGAAAGCATTTTGATGAAAACAGTACATGAGTTCTTCTGTGTTTTTTTTTAACAATATTTATTTCATTAGTATACAAATCAGAACTTCAAATTTCATATGTTTGCTTTGTTTTGGGGCAATGCTGATGACTGTTATGATTTAATTGCAGCAAATGGCGCCTGCAAAGCAAATGAAGGTTATAAGAGAGTTTCAGAAGCAGTCAGCACAAATGGATATGACTGTAAGATCATGCTTTTAGCTCTAAATAATCTACCATGATAGGAAGTTCATGATTGTCAATTCTTTTCGTTCATTAGTGTTGATCACTCTTACTTTTCCATACAGACTGAAATGATGTCGGATGCCATAGACGATGCCTTGGATAACGATGAGGCTGAAGAGGAGACTGAAGAGCTGACGAATCAGGTATTGTAATTATTGATGTAATATGAAGATCTTCTAAAATAAGCTGGGAGTCTAGAAGTGCGTTATGCTCGTGGTTGCATGCATTTGCTTTACTGTTGTGTTGACTGGATTATTTTAAGTCATTAAGTGTTGATTTTTCTGTTTTTCTGGTTATATAACTGGAAAGCCAAGGAGCAGAAGATCCTATATGGTGCCCAATAATTTACAACCCTCCACGCCCCCCCTCCCCACCATTAGGAAATCATTCTTTATGAATTCATTCAGTATCTATCGGACTTCAAAACAAAGAACTGATTACCTTTTTTCCTTTTTGATTTTTCTTTCAGGTGCTGGATGAAATTGGTGTTGATGTTGCCTCACAGGTTGGTGTTAATTGTAATTCTTTATACAAACGTTGTTTGCTGTGATTATTTTCCTATTCATAATGCTAACCTGAACTATATTTGGCAGTTGTCAGCGGCACCAAAGGGTAAAATCACAGGGAAGAATAGAGAGGATGCCAGCAGGTATTTTTCTGCTCTGAATTTTCCTTATCAAACAATGAA
Organism: Populus euphratica; assembly: GCF_000495115.2. Taxonomy (NCBI): domain Eukaryota; kingdom Viridiplantae; phylum Streptophyta; class Magnoliopsida; order Malpighiales; family Salicaceae; genus Populus; species Populus euphratica. The sequence continues at coordinate 59,959 of NW_011500141.1, forward strand.
AAAATTCACATAAAACCAATCTACCAATGGCTTTTAAACCAAGATGCACTTATTGGAACAAGGGCATGATTCGGACCTCTGATCTTGGGGAATGATGGGCTTTAGCTTTTCTCTTATTACTAATGGAATCAAACAGTTTCCAAATAACTGAATAAAGAGGAAAAGGAAAATTCCTTTTTTTTCTATGTTTATTCATCATTTGTTTCCTTTTTGCAGTTCTGGCATTGACGAGCTAGAGAAACGTTTGGCAGCCATGAGAAACCCTTTAGATGACCATCCTGCATTTTGAAGGCTTCCCTCGTAATTTGATTCTTCACGGGGCTGTATTCTGTAGGCATTTTTTTTTCTTTTCCAAACCCATGTTTCCCCTCAATGTTACTCATTTGCTTGCAGGTTCTGATAATTTGAGACACCTTGTTGAACTGGATTAATATCTTATGCACAATGTTATCTTAACATTCCATAATTTGATTTCTTCCTGGGGCTGTATTCTGTAGGCATTTCTTCTTTTTTTCTTTTCCAAACCCATGTTTCCCCTCAATGTTACTCATTTGCTTGCAGGTTCTGATAATTTGAGACACCTTGTTGATCTGGATTAATGTCTATGTGCACAATGTTATAAAAAATGAAAAAATTATAACGTCTCCACTCTGAATTGAAATACCATCCTTGTGCGAGAACATACAGCCAATTCACAGCAACCACACGCCTGTCATCAAAACAAAAACCCAATCAGTTCTAGTCGCTGAATTCCACATAAAATAGAGGATTGTGGTTTGAATCAGGAGAATTGACGAACCAAGGAGGTCTAATGCAGAAAAGACCATGGCTTTGGAATAAGCAGCTTTGGAGAAGAAGGGGCATGGAGGACGACAGAGAGGGAGGGATGGTAAGGCCATTAAAGCAATCAAAACGGGCAAGGCCATTTTAATTTTTTCATGGGCAAAGAGCCTGTTCTATTTTAAATCATTTAAACTTGTGTTGGCCCAGTGGAGCTATCGAAATATCATCTGCTGTTGTCACCTGAGTGAAGCATCGAAGGTTAAACTAACGTGGAGTTTCGAATTTCCCCGATGGAGAAACAACATAACAGTTGTGTTTGCATTAGGATGACATGAATAAACTAGCAAGGAATGAGAGATCCATGCCAAAGAGGGTGCACATCGACCTTATGATACAAGGACGAGGCAAAGAAAAGAAAGAACGAGATTCGTCCGTTTTCTTTGCAGACATTTGAACATGACATTACAAGGTAAAACAAGTAGTGTCCACCACATTCGATGACAGAAAATGGAGAGCGAGACCTTCAAAGGTACAAACAAAGAGTAGTAAACGAGTCATGAAACAGAATATTAGTACAACTCAAGTTCCACATGTAAGAGGGCAGTCCCGAAGCATCTGTTTCTTTTTGGATGCGTCTAAAACATGTTGCAACCGTCAGAAACTTTTTAAGGGACAAAGGGGGAACGAGACTGGAAATGTTTTATCAGGATCTGAACTGGTCTGTCATTGCAGTAATTATCTCTGATAATTTCCCATACCCCAGGCGAGATTATAAATTCCAGGATTTCTTCACATGAAAAATCATGTATCTATTAGATATGTGAGCAAATTATTTTCTTAATGGACTCCTTGTTACTTCCTGAGCGAGAGGAACTCAAAGCTCCGGAAAGTATCCTCACGAGTGCCTCTAGTAGCTGCAGCACGGGTCTGGGATGATTTGATCTCATACCCTGGTTGCACTCTTTGAGTCGAAGTCAGGCGGCCACCACTAGAGAGTAATCGGCCCGAGCGACCTTCAGAAGGTTCTCCAGAGGAACTTGGCCTGCTACTTGAGATGATGGCTTTTCTTGAGGTACTTCCATATCGAGAAGAACTGCGCCCTTTTTCCGGCTCAGGTAGCTGAAAATTTATTGTCAGTCTAGATAAGGATTTTAAATACAAGCGAAGGAACTTACTGCACAGCTAAATGAATTTTGCAGAGACAATTGATTGGAAAAAAGTGACTTTATTTTCTGCTGCTTTTATTCTTGTTCAGAAGTGGAAATTAAGGGCCTCAACTGAAATACTAAAATTTAAAACTTTTAGAATCATACCCCAAAATGCTTCAAAATATGAAAGACATGTGGAAGCACGAAGCAATCTACAAGAAGAGAAACAAAAACAACTTGTCTTGATGGACAGCACTCTGCTATATTTGGGTTTGTAATTAATGAACTCAGAGAAGAAAGGATCTCCAGCCCGACTCAATACAAACTAGGACAAAAGGTCGATTGCAAAACACTATAAAAGTAAATGCTGAAAAGTCCTGGGCACCAAGGGAATAAAGATAACCTTATCCAACAAGACCAAGTGACAACATTTAAGTTCCAACAGAAAAATGCAATTAGAAGTATTTAGGTAGGTACTTACATTATCCAAGGTCTTGTTTCTGGAAGTATCATGTAGACTAGAACCAGCGACCCTTTTTGTTGAAAATGCTTCTACTGCACCTGAGAATCTTTCCCGAATCTCTTTTCCAACTGAATGTAAGTATTGCAAAACAAGAATTAACCACCAAAGGAATTGTGAAAAACAAACCGAGAAAGAAATTATCCAGCAGCGGGGAGTATAAAGTTACAAAAGTCAAAATCATTGTAGGCATCTATATGAAGTACAAGTCCATCTAAATTGAGGTAAAGGCATGTTCTAACCCATATCCAAGCTAGTGATTAGCATTCACAATCCCAAATGTGTATGACAGTAAAATTCTAAGAATAATCATAACTTAGGGTTTCAATAAACCTGGCACCAAAACTAATCCATTTTTGTGTATAGAAAGCATACCTGAGACCCTTTCTGCTGGTCTTTCTGCAGATGGTCCGGCATGACCAGGTTTCCCACTAGAATGCTGAAAAAAGAGGCAAAAATTTTAAGGCATAACATCCTCTCCTTTCCCCCTCCGAAACTCATGTCCACAAGTTAAAACACTCACCCGTCCTCTAGAGCTGGCACCAATCTGAGGGTACTTCAAAACAGTCCAGTCAAAAACATAGTCAAACTGATAACCTGCAGCAGCAGCAGCATCAAAAATTCAAAGATTAGAGAGATACCAGCAAAATAACTCGACAAGAGCAACTGCTAGTATTTTACCTTCCCGAATAAATAAGTCCCGAAACAGCCTCTTCAAATATGAATAGTCTGGTTTGTCTTCAAATCGCAGTGACCGGCAGTAGTGGAAGTATGATACAAATTCCGAGGGGTGTGACTTACAAAGCATCTGTCACACAATATGGATTTACATTATCGAGTAGAAACATGAATAAAATGTATATCAGAGACCAAAATTACCCTGCAGTTTTCAAAATTGGGCTATGATCTAGTGCCCAAGACCATATTCAGTGAGAAAACGTGCACGCACCATAATTACATACTCCCTAACTTTACAAACAGTACATATGACACTCACATTTGGTGCAAACACTAAACTATTATTCATATGAAGAATATTGGGCTGTGCTAGTTGATGCTTAACAAGAAGCATCCAGCCTAGTCTGGATCCAACACAGGCAGTAATACTAATAGTTCATGCTTGGTTTTGCCAACTAACTGTGTCCATATAAAACTTTGGAACTAGCAAGCCTGTTTGGGATTATGGTAGTGGTTGGGGTTTAAAGTGCTTTTTGCTTAGAAATACATCAAAATAATATTTTTTTTTTATTTTTGATATCAACACATCAAAACGATCTGAAAACAAAAAAAAAAATTCAAAATTTAAGGGAACACGGTCCCAAACAAGGCCGTAACCAAATCCTTCATGAGGTCCCTTGCAAATTAATTGCATTATGATGTTCTCCATTATAATAAGGAATACATGGCAAATTACCTCAATAGGGGTTGAAACTTTCTTTTCGCTGATCTTATCATATTTTTGCTTCTTTGTGCCAGCCTTTAATCCTTGCCATGGAAGACTGAAGCAAAGAAATTGAATAAAATTAATAGGCAAAAATCACTATTCAACATCAAGTAGGACATACCACCCACTCTCCCACACAGAAATGATAACAAAAGAGGGTATGAATTCAAGTGCTTGGCTACTATATAATCAACCTGCCCCTTAAGAAATACATAAGCACATAACCAAGGGATTCCAAATCATCCCGTCTGCTTTGTTCTGCAAGTAGAGAAATAATAATTCCATCACTAATTCAAAAATAAATCTAAGTATCAGATAGTGAGTGCCTGTTGATAATTGGAAAATCATTATGAGAAAAAAAAAAATGACTTACCAACTCCAAGGTGAGTGTTGACACTTGCATAGCGAGCTGTGCCTGTAAGGTTCTTGTTCTCCCTGCAATGGAAAAACCTTGTAAGTTTCATAATGATATCATTTTCCTACACTTGCTGTAAACAATACAAATTAGGAAAAATAGATAGAGAGAAGCATGAACAAATACAAGAGATGTGACCACAAGAAGTAGAATAATCATCACACGCGAGAGAGATGTATGAAGGCTCTTTACATGTCACTTTGTTTTTTCTGTAAATTATTGCATTTATCTATTTCTAAACAGGGAGAGATTGCATAAAAACTGGCACAACAAATTTGCAAGAAGCAGAAAAGATCTAGTGGCAAAAGAATCAATGAGGTTTTTAGTGAAAATAAACTTGGGATCGAGCTGTAAGAGATTTTATATGATACAATTTATCATCAAGTACACAAATGTGATTATCCATGACTAAAAACCATAGTTAATGGAAAAGGAAGAACATCAGACACACGAAACAACTCACTTAACTCATCATCAAATCCAAAAGCTGCCACGAGGTCCATGCCATGACCAAAAATAACTTAAATAGGGTTGTTTTATTTCCAATAGATAACACTCTCTTTATTAGATATGTGACTGTCTTTGGGACTCTAAGGAGTTGGATCAAAGTTGTATGTGCCATAAAACCACACTTCAACATTAAGTTCCTCAAATCTTAACTTTCAGTCTGGTTCACTGCCATGAGCATGACATTACTTTTGTATGCTCATTACCTATGCACAAATCTAAATAAAGCTCGAGTTTTAATGCATAGAATAGGAGGTCAACTTGCTGAGTTCATCATTCTATTCCTAACATGAGCAAATATTGCAGTGATAATCATGCCTGGTGGAGTTTGCTGCTTTCTTATGAAACAGAAAATCTCACGGGAAAACCTAGTCTCCAACCTCTTCCAATCATTAAATCTTACTTCAGTCTTGTTCACTGCCATGAGCATGGCATTATCTTTGCATAAATCTAAATAAAGCTTGAATTTCAATGCATAGAAAAGGAAGTAAATTTACTGAGTTCATTCTATTCCTAATATGAGCACATATTGAAGTGATAATCATGCCTGGTGGAGCTTGCCGCTTTCATATGAAACAGAATCTTATGGCAAACTATAGTCTCCAACCTCTTCTAGTCACAACTATTCATAGGTAATGAGAAGTTAACTGTCGTGCTAAATGGATGACTTGTGAGCCAATGAAAAACACCACAGATCATCTCAATATTTACCATAAATCTGAACTTCATGCACCATGAGGCAAACATGAAAAAGAAAAATTTACCTGTATGGAATGTGCTTGTGGGTCTGAAGATCTCTATACTTCTTTGCAAGACCAAAATCAATGACATAAACCTGTATTACATGATCCCAAAAAATAGCAAACTTAAAAACAGAAGAAAGCTGGAACCTATGACAACAATTGGATGAAGTCATCTCCTTCACATAATATACATAATAACCAATAAATACAAAATGCAAAAAACAAGCTGACATATGCTCTAGTTTACTAAGGTGGCTAACAAGAACCATGTAGGAATAAGTACCTGATTTGCTTTGCGGCCTAGGCCCATCAAAAAGTTGTCAGGCTTTATATCACGGTGAAGGAAACCTCTTGAATGCATGTATTCGACTCTGTTAATCTGAAGAGACAGGAAATGAGAGGAAAATTTTATCTACAGTGTAAGATATATTCATTAACAAAAAAAACAATCAAGTGTACTTACTAGTTGATCTGCAAGCATCAGCACTGTTTTCAATGTGAATTTCCTGTTGCAGTAGTTGAATAAATCTTCCAAACTTGGCCCAAGAAGGTCAATGACCATGATGTTGTAATCAATCTCAACTCCAAACCACTTGAGATGGGGAATTCCAGCTTCATTAAAGGAAAAACAGTAAAAATATTATAAGAAACTCAATGCTTATAATATGTCCCCTCCATGTACTATGAAGTAAGCTTCTAGCAAATACTGGGGGCACAGCCTTAACATGAAGTTGCATTCACAAAACTAGAAGGTGCATCTTAGGAAGAATAACATAATCCACAAGTATATATAAAAAAAATAACACCCAACAGCAGATATTTCAAATTTGTATTTACTTGTTTATGTCTGAGCATTTTTATTTTTTTTTGTTGTGTGTGTGTGTGTGTGTGTGTGTGTGTGTGTGTGTGTGTGTGTGTGTGTGTGTGTGTGTGTGTGTGTGTGTGTGTGTGTGTGTGTGTGTGTGTGTGTGTGTGTGTGAGAGAGAGAGAGAGAGAGAGAGAGAGAGAGACGTACTCCCTCCTTGAAGAAGCATATACAACTTTGACTCATAATGAAGCTGTGGATGCTTGGTCTTTACAGATTCCTGAAATTTGGAATAATTAGGGATCAAGAATCGCAAGGAATATTGGAGAGAAGAAGTACTTGAAAAAATATTCTCACGCAAAACAATCTCTTACAGGGAAAATAATACAAGACTTGTTTTCACATCAATCATGCAGTTAACAATAACGTAATTTGTATTGCGCACAAGGGCATTTGAATAAGGATCAGATAATTAATCATACAAAGCTCAATAAAGATACAGATCCGTGTTCCTACTTTCCTTCACTAAGATAAGTGCAGGCTTCATCATCAAAAAGCAACGAACACGAGAAGGGTCTAGCTTTGTGCACTTATTGTGATTGATGAATCTGTCTTATCAACAAAATAGACAACTCTCTTTATCCAAATGCATGTAGCACTCCGTCACTATCTATAACAGTTCTAAATCATGTAGAAGAAGTAAGCAACCCTAATCTAAATCTAAATCAATGGCTGCTTCAGTAATAAAATTTGACATCTCAAATACTCCTGCGCAATAAAAGGGGAGTATCATACAGGTTGATAAACGTGATTACAGCAAAGTAAACCGAGCACAAAACCTAACCTACAAGCACCATCCATCATGTTATACATTGCAAGAAATCATAACACAATCATGCAGAAAAAAACCTAATTTTTTGCCAAAAAATTAGATGAATAATAAATACGCAGCTAAAAAAACCACTCCTCTCCTTCAAAATCCAAAATATCAAAACATAAATGAATAATCCTTTTAGAAAATACCAGTTTAACAGCAACTTCCTCTCCAGTTTGCACATTTACACCTAACCAAAAAAAAAAACAAATCAAATCACCACAAAAAACACAAACTTTTAGACCCAAAAAACAGTAAAGGTAAAAAAAGAAGCTAAAAAAACGCTATACCCAGAAAGAGCTCTCCAAAAGATCCACTGCCAATCTTCCTCCCGAGCTTAAACTTGCCACCAACCATATGGTCAATCTTCGATTTTTCCATTCTTCCCTCAAGCCCTGGACAGCTCTGGGCTTTCTAAATTTACCTAGATAGATTTGTGCTCTCCCTTTCTCCTATGCGCAAAACCCAACACCCACGGATTTACCAGATTGACACGAAAACTCAAAGTTAAACAAAATCGAGAAGAAGAATCAAGTAATCATAAAACAAGTAAAAAAAATATATCACATCCTTAGATTGTGTTGACAAAAAAGAATCAACTAATTAAAAGAAAATTTTAAACCCTGATTTTTATTTTTTAAAGGAAGATCAAATCAAGCTACATTGACCTGACATGGAAAATCCAAAATATACTGAAAACAAAATTGGACGATGCAGATCGAGAAAACTTGATTTGAGATTATCAAAAGAAAAAGGGAAATTTTTGGAGAAAATCAGGCGATGTGTTTGGGTTTATGTCTGAGAGAAAATGCAAGGAAGGAGGAGGAGGAGGAGGAGACGAAGAACGGATAGAACTTTTAGGCATGTAAAAATAAGGTTTTATTGGTTAGCTGGAGTTATTTATTTAATTATTATTATTTTAGAAATTATGACTACTTTGATTTTTTTGTAAAAAAGGGAAGCGAGACCTTCTCTTGATGGTCTGCCGTCTAACCTAACACGTTCGGTTCGGTTTGGGTTGGGTGGTTGCTTCGGTTCGGTTTGGGCTGTCAGCCTCCGCCTTTTCTTTTGGTGCAGAAAACGTGCCTACCTTTCTCTTCTTTCTACCTCATCCCTTTTTAATTTTTTTTTTATTACTTTATTTTATTTTATTTTTGTTAGGTATGCTTTGGAGTATGTACTGGTATGAGTTTGCTATTTCAATGGATGGTGTGTTTTAAAAGAATTTTTTATTTTAAAATATATTAAAATAATTTTTTTAATTTTTTATATCATACATCAAAACTATAAAAAACATTAAAAAAATATTTTTTTCAAGTTACATACACTTTTAAAATGAAAAAAAACAAAAATTATTGCACTTTTATACATTTAGTTAAAAATTAAAATTTTGTAGCCATATAAAATTATATGTTATGATTATGGTTTATTTGATTATAAAGTTTACATTTTATATTTTCAAATAATTCTTGCTATTGACAAAAAAAAATTAAAGAGAATGATGGTTTTATTGCACCTTTTCACATCAAATATTATTGGTTTGGATAGTTTTTTGTTTCTAACAATTTATGTTTTTTTTTAATTTTAATTTTATCTTTTAATATTAAGTTTGTTAATGATAATATTTCATAACTAATTTTTATGAGGTTATCATAATTTCATGACTCAAATTACAAGTTTATTGGGTTAACTTAATTTTTTTGTATATATATTTTACTTTTTTTCTAAATTTTATCATTTAACACGGGTTGATTGAGAATTGGTCTTCGTGATTGATTTCGGTGTGCTTTATGTAAAATTATTTCAGTATTGTGACTAAGGTCATAATTTTGTTGGATTAGCTCGGGCTGACTCAGGTTTTTTTATATTTTTTAATCAATTTTTTTCACTTTCATTTTCATTATTCGACAATTTATATATTGGAGAATTACTTTCATAGTTTTTTTTTTTAAATGACTTCTTATAAGGTTAATCAAATTTAATGACCTTGACCACATGTTAGATGGGTTGACTCGAGTTTTTTCTTTTCTTTTTTTAACTGATTTTTTCTCAATTTAGTTGTTTAACACTGGGTTAATTGTGAACTAGGCTTAGTGATTTGTCTCAATTTGCTTTTCATGAGGTTATTTTTATCTCATGATTCGGATTGCAAGTTTTACAAATCAACCAGGGTTGACTCAGGTCATTTTTTATTTTTTTAATTTCATCTACATTTACCTAGTTGACTCGAGATTAAGCTTCATAATTTATTTAATTTTTTTTAATGGGTTGTCTATATCTCATGATTCGAATTACGGGTTTAATATATCAACTCAGATAAATTTTTTGTTCTCTTTTAAATTTATTTTTAAAACAATTTCATCATTCAATGTTGAGCTTGTTAAGAATTAAATTTTATAATTTGTTTTGATTTGATTTTTATAAAGTTATCATGGCGTTATAACCCAACATAAGATTTGACAGGTTAACTAAAGTTAACCCAAATCGATTCAACATGTCGTTGTCTTAATATTTATAAAAAAATATAATCTTGAGTGTTTATTTTGAGTTAAACAATATTTTATTGGTCATCCGGGTTTTTAACCCTTGAGATCGATCGGACCAGGATGAATAATTCCACATGTAAATGTTTTTAATGGTAAAAAAACCGTAGCAATGCCTGTTTTTTTTATGTTTAAAAAAGATTGTTTTGTCTCATAACACAGTATAAGCTAGTAATCTAATCAAGTATTATTCCAAAAGACATGCGTATTTTACAATTTATGCTCCATTATTTATACTTTTACACATTATTGTTAGCGAGCTTTGCAAAATTTTATATTTTTTAAATTGATCCTCAGGCCAATTTTTTTTCAATAATCTAGTCTTAATTGAAAACCAGTTAATTTTGATTTATAATGAAAATAAACGATAAAGAAGAGGAATCAAAATAAAAGGAGCATCAAACACATGTGACATATTATAAGTTTTGCAAAATATGCATTTCAATCCTTGAACTTTAAAAATCATACAAATTATATAATTTTAGCATCCTAATATTTTTTCAATTTAATTTTGGTATAGTAGGTCATTTTTTATTTTATTTTTAGTTCCTGATTGAGAGAGACAAGAGAGAGGTCATTAAATTTTAGCACTAGAAAAAAAAGAGTGTTGTAGATACCGATTTAAGCCATGAAAATGAACTATATCTATGCCAGATAATTTTATCTAACGAGAAAAGTTTATATTAAGTGTTTTTTTTGTACATTTAAAGTTTATAAAAAAACATATATAGGCTCAAGTTAATTTTATGATCTGGGGTGATTTTCAATTTTTAGGGTAATTTTTTGGATTATTTTGAGATAATGAATAGATTTATCATGGTTCTTGTGATATTTCAGGTAGAAAAAGGAGTTGAAAAAAAATTTGATAAAAAAAAATCAAACCTTAATTTTTCAGTTTCTATAATATCTTGAATTTAGACAAATCAAATGATGTTTATCTGATTTTTTCCCCAAGATAATGTTAGGGTCTAGTTACACAAACTCTAACAAAACAGATGGAGTGGGTTAGTCTGACTTACGAGGCCTAGAAGCGTGCCTAACCTTTGCTTACTTTCTTGTAAAAGAAATTAATTAATGGTTTTTTATGGTTTTTTCTTTAATTTTTTTTAATTTATATTCAATTCAGCATCCCTTCTCTATTTTATTTTATATGAAAAGCCTATTTTAAATAATGATTATTATTTCTAGTCATGCATTTAAATTTAAAGGGTTTTTCTAATTTATTTATAATTTTTTTTATCTTTTGTATGGGTGAATTTTATTTTAAAAAATTAAAAAATTATTTTTAGATAATATTTATAATATGTATAGTTTTGCATGATGTTGTTTTTTTTCTTTTTATTTTGTTCGATCAATTTAATTTGTATTTATATTTTTATTATCATTTGTTTAAATTTTAGAAAGCTATTTTTATAAGTATATTTAGCAAATACAACTGAGTAAATATCAAGCCTTTTGAAATTAAATATTTTTATTTTGTTTTTTAATTTTTAAAATTTTATTTTTAAACATCATCAATGATTTTTTATTTTTTTATTTTTTCACACATATAATTCTTGATTTATTTAATTATATATATAAAAATTATCTAAACTTAAATTTTTTAAATTAAAAAATACATTGAAAAAAAAATATAATTATTTTTTACAAAAAAATAAAAATATCTAACATGCGATGCCACGAAGATTCAGTGACGAAACTTGTTATCACTATTTGCTGTAACATTAACCGTGATATAAACATGCGTGGATGGTTTATATCATCAACCTTAACACGAATTGATTAGTGATGTAATATTTTTTTTCTTTTATTTTTTTAATTATCGAAACAAATAGATTATTAATTATCACTAGATATTTTTTTAATTAGTTACACCATTTTATTTCAGGTAACTAATCAGCCATGCTATGTGTCTCAAAATGGAAACTTCAGGCATCCTTTTTTAATTACTTGTCCTAATTCATTGATTTGCACTTTTTTTTTTTAAACATGTATGATACGATGTCGGACAGAGAAAGGATCTGGCCAGTGGTTTCTCTGTAATTTTCTTTTTTCCATTTTAAGAATTTAATTATGTCCCCGTTTTAATATAATACTCGTGTCCGAACGTTAATTATCCTTGATTAGTGCTAATAAAGGGCACTCTCAAATACTTATCCTTTAGTTCTTATCCATTAGCCCTCGAGTGCCACGAGGAAGTCAATCTATAAATCCTGACTAGGCAAGGCAAGCCAGATGGAATCCACTCACGGCCTTGAGTCAGGAGAAAAGAAACCACAAAGCTGGAATCACATTATTTATTAGTATTACTACTGCTCAGTGGATTCTCTTTATTTAGAAAAATAAAAATAAAAATAACATGATAATTCTTTCATTTAGTCGTTTTTGTTTTTATTATTTATGTTTTGAAAAATTAAAATCTATGTATTTAATGAGTGCAAAATAAACTAAATTATGATATAAATTATTATGCACGTATAAAAGTTTAGGAAGTAAATTAAAATTTGTAAACATAAAGAATAAATATAAAAATAAATAAATTATAAAATAATTAGAATTTTGTTTTAAAATAATATATACACACACAAGCGCGCGCACAAAGGTAGCAACTCGTGGATCGTTCATCAGTGCAATGAGACTGAGAATTTGGCTGGAGAAGTTAATTACGCAGCCTGTTTTCACGTTTCCTACCAGTGTCCATGGCATTTGTTTTTTTGTTTTTGTTGTTTTATCTTAAACTTTTTCTTTTTGGATGAATACCAGAATATATAATTAAATGCTAAAATAATATAGAATAGATTTTATTTTTAATAAAATAACACAGTTTGAAGAATTTACTATAAACCATGATATTATTGAAATGTCGTGATTTTTAATTATTTTTAGAATTATCTAAATATTAAATGAGACAGCTGAACATTAACTAAAATGATCAAAACAATTTGGCTACAAGGTTTTGAGTCATTTTTATATTTTAAATATAAAAAAATTATAAAATTATAGTTTTTATCAATATAAAATTTTGTTTACTTTGTGATTATAGAGAGTTAATGTTAAAATTTAACATTAAAACAAAATTAACAAAAATTAAATATAATTCATGATACATTATCAATTGATATTTTTCATGCTCAATTGCATTAAATCATATGTAAATCCATAAAAAATAATTTAATTAAAAAAAATATTAATTTCATCAATTTATTAACAATTTAACAAGACATGTAATTTGTCATAATTCAATTACATCCATGCTTTATTATATGAATGCATATGCATATTTAACTACGTTAGTAGCCTATTCTAAGAATATATATAAAATCTTTATTTTGACAACTTAACTTAATTTGAATGCAACATAAAATTAATTTATTAATAATTTAAATTATTTTCATGTTTAATTATATTAAATAAACTCTAATTAAATATATTTTAAATTAATTTATTATTAATTCAATAAATTCTAAATTCATCATAAATAATATTTAATTTCAACCAAACCAAATACAAATTAATACATTAATAGGAACATAGTATATTTATCTTGTTTAGAGGACTACAAGAATGACTAGGGTAAATATGACAACAATGGTGAAAGCAAAGGGAATGATGGATTTGTAATACAAAAACATCAATAGACACTTAAAGGTTAGGATAAGTTCATTTTTTGGTTAGTTTAAGAGTAAAATCTAAGTGTTTAATAAGATTTCCACGAGAGAAATGGGGATGGCAATGATTTTTTTTGTAAAGGAGACAATATTATGTGTTCGATCCATTTAAATTTTAACTAGCACCATTTGTGAAATACGACATCTTGAGTTATTGTATTTCATAAGAGTCATATTTAATTAACGTTGTATTTAGAAATATAATATATAACTGTGATATTTTATAAGCATACTATTTAATAAATATCATATTTTTTAAACGGAATAAAATCAAACTATATCATTTTAATAAATATTTTTCAAATGATGTCTTTTCTCTGAATTTTGAAGTTAAGCGTGCTAATTTGATTATATATATATATATATATATATATATATATATATATATAATATATATATATATATAAACTATCCTTGTTCAGGCAAAGTTTTCCACGACTCCAGGTTATGCTAAGCACAACATATTCGGACAATTCTCTGTGCCGATAAAATTAATGAGTAGGAATCCAACCTGTCAGTGGATCAGACATGGAGGAGCAGAATAAAATATTCGTAGATGTTCTCGATTTATTTTAATTTCCATGAACTTTTCTCAAGGCCTTTTGTTGACCTTTTTTTGAATATACATATACGCAGGTGAATTCTATTTCTAGTAATCTCAAGTTTTTGTTTTAACCTAAATCTGATGGGATCTCCCCTATAGTATAAAGAAATACAGCATTTTATGTCAAGTGGGAGCCAATATTATTAAGCTCGGTTTGACATGGTAAGTTAGGTTTGAGTTCTAAAAATATCCTTTTACAATAGAATTTTCTTTAACTTAATTATATCTAGGGAGTTTTTATATTCTCATTTTTTTTATATTAGTGGAGGGGTAATTTTATAATTTTGAAAATATAAATATTATTAAAAAATAATTGATATATCTATTACAAGTATTAACGTTTGTGTGGTTTCTCATTATTAAAAGTGACACGCACAACATCGCTCCGTAACCAAACACTAATTTGAAGGGTGGTGTTTCAAATCCTCTCGACGGCTTCTTCATTTCCATGTGGCATGTGTTATGGACAGAACTTTGATTTGAAGTTAATGTGTTTTTTCTTTTCTCTTTCTTCTTTGATTTTTATACAAAAACCTTCAAATTCTCAAACAACTCTTCAATTTTTTTTTTATTATATTTTTTTTCATTGATATTTGTTTTATTAGAAGTAGTTTATTTTTTTAAAAAAATTCATCCTCCTTCACTTTTTTTGTATGTCATACTTGGTCTCTATTTTTTTATTGTTATTTGTTTTGTTTGTATTAATTTTTATTGTGAATTTTTCTCATGATTTCCTTTTTTATTTTATTTTCTTATCAAATTTGATCATCATTTATTTAATTATATTTTTTTGTATTAAATTGGTGAAGAATCTAGCTTATTAATTTAGCCTAGGTCTAGGATCTTGAAAGTTTAGAAGATTAGACTAGGTTTAGAAGACAAGTTTAGAAAATTAGTCTGAGTTTAGAAGATTAGTCTGAACTTGCTTTTTTTTTAATCTTATATTTTTTAGTTTTATTATTCAACATTTATTTAATATAAATTGGGCTCTATTATTTTTTTTATGTGCTTTCTATATATTTTTTCGCTAATTTAAAAAATAACTTGAATTATCTTGAGTCTTTTTATTAATCATTATTTTTTAAATTTAATTTTTTTTTTAAAAATAATTTATTTATTTTTATTTATTTTTCATATTTATTAACACAAATAATTTTTAATTTATTTAATTAAATTTATACACAAGCATTTTAATTTTTGATTGGAACTCTTCTTATGGCCAAAAACATGTTGAAGAACTTTACATATTTGTTTTTTTTCTCTGAAAAATAAAATTATCGAACACATTGCAAAGCAACCTGAAAGTCTTCACCACATATCCATGGTGATTCCTAACCTAATGCACTGTAACTTGTAGCTATCTTTCTATGGTTTATTCATTGCATCTGGGCCTCTTTAGATATGTCGAGATACATTTGCTCCTCATAATTCAAAAGCCACATGCACCCGGAGAATCCTAAGCTCCGAAAACACTATACTGCTCAGCCCTTCACTCCGATTGTTTCCGGACTCAGCAATTTAAACCTAATTTATCCCGATCAAATCTACTCGAAATCTAACTAACTCATTTTAACCTAAATTGGATATAAAAAAAAGTTAATTTAAACTTAATCTAGTTTAACTCAATTAACTTAATATGTTAGCTTTCAATTCAGTTAAAACTTGGTTTAATTAAAAAAAAAACAATATTATTTTAATTTTAAAAAAATTAAAATGAAATTATAAATCAATCAATTTATCCAATTCATGCCATAAAATTTAAATCGACTAATGGGTGAAGTTAGGTTTAATTGCTATAATTTCACCTGTTAGATGTTTGACTTCCATGGTTGGTAATTGGTTAGCTTCTTATGCACCATCCAGGTTTGAATGTTAAAAGATATATTTTTTTTTTATGAACATATATTATTTCGAATTAATAGCATAATATTTAAGATTCGACTCAAAACGATATAATCTTCATGAAAATATATATAAATATAAGTTGAAGGATAATTTAATTAAAAACCACCAATTAACTTTTTGGGGACAAAACACATTCCGATTGTATTTAATCAAATGGTTAAAATTTTGGATTTAATAAATACATATTAAGAGGGTGACGGTAAATCAAAATAAAGTCTGCTTGAAATAAATGTATATATTGCGTTATATCATTTGTTTTTATGTTTGAAATTGTGTTTTTAGTGCATTTAAAAACTGAGTTTTACTGGTTTGAAAAAATATTAAAAAATTATATTTTAATATTTTAAAAAAATATATTTTCAAACAAATAATACTTTAAAATACACTACAATACAAATCATGCAATTTGATAGCAAATAATATGTCGCCAGAAAACAGATTAATCAGCTTCTGTGATACAGAACAGGCAAGCTTTTTTGATCATGGACAATATGTATAGCTAGCGTGAGCTTAGGTGCTTGGATTCGAGAAGTATACCCTTATAATCAAGGGCCATGTCCTTCAACATAATTTCTACAGTTGGATTAAATGAAGATAGCTAGCATTTAATTTGAATCCCACAAGCAATTAATATATTAATCCCAGTTTAATTACTAAAAAACACAAAAAATAATAATGAAAACTTTGGAATTAATTAGAGGCTATCTAGAAGCACGTGAAGTCCAAGCAGATGCAGTGAACAAGCTAGTATCCTTCCAACCCAGCCTCAATGTTCCATCTCCTTGTACAAGGTTATAGCCATGAGCGGGAGGGAACATGTTCACTATAAGCTGTGCTTGAGCCATTGAGTTTCCACTCATTGGCACCTGCATGAACGAGCTTCTAGCTAGCTCACTCCTCCAATGCCTGAACTTGTCCTCGCCGCTTCTTGCAGGCCCTCCTATTGCCAATATATTGTTGATTTCTCTGTAGAGAAGGCAATGCTCTATGCGGTGCCTGCCAGGATCATCGCAAGGCAAATATGCACCAAGGGAATCAAACAATGTTGAGTAGTAATGCAGAGAGCCTACGAAACGGTCCAAGAAAGATCCGCCATGTGAGATGTCTTGCTCAACTAGAGTGATCACTCTTGGGGCCAATGCTTCAAGTAGTCTCAATGTCTTCCAATCAGGTCCTGTGGCATCATAGAGGGTATGCTGTAGCCAGTGCACGGCTACTGTTTCACCTCTCCTGAGTGGCACCATCGACGCATCAATTTCTCCAAATTTCTTCGCAATTGGGTGGAACTCAAACGACATTCCAAGTCGCTTAGCGAAATTGGAAAGTTGTCTCCCAGTCTCCACTAAGAGTTCCATTGATGTGCCCATACCGGTCATTCGAACTTGGGGTGGACCGTCAATTCTGGTGGCTAGGATGTGAAATAAGGCCGGCCATTGCAAGCCTTGCATGATATCGAGGTCAATTATGTGAACCCTATCGCGGCGATGAAAAGCTTCTAGGATTGATTGGTTGGAGGTGAAGTGAGCAAATTTGATAAAAGGAGAGGCATTGTTGAAGACTTGAAAGGCGCCATGAATGCTTTGGTGGTTGATTAACGGAGAGCAAATACCTAGCCATGAGTTAATAACCCTACTACCCATGGCCTTAGAAAAATAAGCCACAACCCTTTCAGCACAAGAAGGGCCGTAAGGAGAAGCCATCTGGGTCAGCTCAAGCAACATTCTATGAGCTTCACCAAGATTATCAACTGATATAGCAACAGCACACTCCAAAAGAAGGGTTATTAAGCTCAAACCATTTTCATCTATCCTACTCATGCTTGGTCTAGGGCTCCCTTCTTTTTCAGAAATGTTTGTTTGGTGTCCTCCTAGCTCATGGCTCCATTGGAGCTCTTCCCCATCTCCATCAAGATAACTTCTCCTCATGTATTTCTTTGGCCTAAACTCGCCCAAGAGTGACGAGACAATATCGTTGCCCCCATAGACCGTTGTTGTGTCTTTTTGCAAGCTTTCATCATGAGCTGCTATATCCGGCAAGTCATCAACGAGCTGCTTGGTTACATGTTCAACCCACTCAGAGAGCTCATTCCTCTCCAAGTTTACGCATCGATTTTCAATCCCTGCAGGCTTTGGAAAGGGGTTCGAAATTGGAGCTGGGAATGCTACAGATGCATAGTCCCATGTTTCATGGGGCTGTATCATATCAAGAGCCCCATGAACCACCTCGTATGCTCCCTTCATCATTCAATATATAATTAGCTGCTATATAAGCTTAAACTTCAGGCTATATGAACTAGAGAGAAGGGGGTCAGAGAGACAGTGGAGATGGAGGGAGGGTGTAAAGGAGAGTTGGGGTCCATTTTTAAAGGGGAAAGCTTAGGCAATGCTGGTGTGATGACCAAAGAAATGGTCCATGATATAACCAAAAAAAATGGCGACAGTAATTTAATATATACAACGAGGATGGCCGGCATAGCCAGACATTCAGATAAAGTTAAGTAGTTAGATGCCAAAAACACGTCGGTTTGGTAGTGATTTCTTCATTATTATATAAATTAATCAGATTTCTAAGAGTATTATACAAGTAATGAAAATTAACCTTGAATTTAAGATCAAGACTTGCGGATATATAGCAAATTAATCATTCAGTGGAGTAAAAGCAGGAGTACAAGTCATGAGAAGGGAATTGAGAATTAATCAATCGATATGTTGATTTAATCTTTAATGGAGAGACAGCCTTGTCGCTCTGACATAGATATGCACGTGTTAGTTCTTATCAAGCTACAACACCATGAAACCACTTTCTTGTGCCAAAATGACAGTTAGATATATAGAAAAAGTATACTTGATTGATTGCTATCGAAGAATACTATTATATATCGACACAGGGGAAGAGTATTTTTAGTTTCTACTGTTGAACTACCTAGCTGTTTCTCTTGTTTTTTTTTCTTTTTAAATTAGCTCATTAATATAAAAGTTTTGGCAGGTTAACATCATTTAAATTTTTTTTGATAAAATAATATATTTTTATCTTTTCACACTTCTTAAATATAATATTTATTAAATATTATTATTTTTAAGTACAAAAAATAATTTATCACTATTTAAAATAACAATATTTAAGTATATCGTGCTTCTAAAATACAGCAACTTAATAACTTAACATGTAGTTTCAATATCAATCCTTTTAATTTATCTAATTGTATGAACTGATTGATTGTTTTATTAAAAAGCTATAATTTTATAAAAAAAATTTAAAATATATTTTATGAGTTCTTTGTTTTTGTTGTAGCAGGCTAGCAATACTAGTTTTTTTTTTTTTTATTTTCTCTTCCTCTGTTTTTCTAAGTTTGTTCCTTTATTTTTTTTCTTTATGTGGTCATGTCCCTATATATTGCTTTGGCTAATAACTTTATGGTCTTTTCAATATACTTTTGATGATTATTAAAAAAAACATGTTTTAAATTAAAAAATATATTTTTGTCCAATTCATAAACTAAAAAAAATACTAAAATTAAAACCTCAAAAAATTATTGTTCACACAATAAATATATTCTATTTTTCAGTGTCAATGATATAATTGAGTTTGCAATTACAGATGATTCTAAATAATTAAATATAAATCTTCTATAACTAGACTAGAATTTATCTAAGATAAATTATGTGTAAATTTAGCATATTCATTTATGAATAAGTAAGACAGGTTTAACTTCAAGAAAAAGCCTGATTGTGTTAAACAAAAATGATAATTTAAAAATAGCTGTATAATTGCTGCCTAGAACATTGGATATTTATATATAAAAAATCTCTTCCCAGCTAGGCAGCTAGATGGATGTCTTGGATTGTTAACAACGTACGTGCAGCACCCAGCATAGTGCAACATCCATCGATATATGCGTACATACAGAAATTAAGCATGCCTCCCAAGGTTTCTGGTTGTAGATCATACCAATCATATGTGCTATGTCTTTCACTTTCGATCCAAAATAATTAATTTGTTTATTCCTCCACATGCATTGCTTAACGTAATGGTCTGGCCAAAAGTTTGATTTAATTATGCACTATGTTTATAGGTATTCATGTATATATGAGTGGATTAATGCAATATTGCTCAATTAATTAATTAATTAATCATATAGTTAGCAAAGTATATATAGAAAATATGGATGGCCAATCAAAACAAACCAGTAGCTAGTTAATTCAAATGGAATCTGTCAAGACTCAAGGGGGTCAAAACCTCAAAACTTGATAATCAAACGGTTGGTCAAGTATCATTCTTGGCCTGCTAGCTACTAGAGTTTTGTATGCTTAAAACCCTAACACACTCAACAAGAAATTGCTTTCCACGTTAAACAAGCACTGCAATATACATACATACATACATACATATATATATATATATATATATATGTATGCTTACGTACCTTCTCTGATTTAGTTCCAGTCGCCAGAGAAAATTTTTTAATTCCCCTTAGTAACTTCATTTTGACACGCCAAATTATCCCAGATTTTGTCTACTTGCCTTGCCAGTCAAGTTAATATATATGATCAGAAACATGTATATGCATGCATCCATGTCTTGTTTCAACCCCTTTGAAAGTAGAAACGAAGGAGGGTTTTGTTTATTTTCATGTCTTTTGAAGGCTCCTAACTTGCTGAAGAAAAGATGGAGAAATTATCTGCCAGAATGGCCAATCAAAAACGTTGAAACTGTCTGCAAAAGTGACAGGTCAAAACGTCAATGTTGGCTCTAGAATTAATTAATCATGCATCTTAATTATGTTTTAGAGGGCCCAAACTAGATTAAAGTTGAGTAATTAGTGAAGCTGATGTGATAAATGATGTCGACATTGGATTCCTAATAGGCATTAACACGATGACAGATGGCATTCGTGCAGTGCCTCTAGATCCACCTCTCACCGTGGGAACTTATTTCCTAGATGGTTATAGTTGTTTTTAATATGTTTTTTATTTAAAAATATATTAAAATAATTTATATAAAAATATAAAAAATATTAATTTCAAATAAAAAATAAAAATAAAATAATTTTTTTTAAATATAAAAACAAGCAATACATAGTTTGGCTGTGGAGCTTGGACATGGATTCCTTATTGACGTAGTGTATCAATGTCGATGGAGATATATAGAATTATATCATCTTATATAGTCTTCTATTTATTAAATAAATTGCCCTATGGGGTAAGGTTTTGGGGTATTAATTGTCACGTAGAAGAGTACACAGCTATGCACTTGGAATTTACCGTTGCCTTAAACTCTAGAACAATTCAATGTGACAGGCAGTGCCTTCCTCCACTTCTTGTCGTGGCGATGTGACTGCCCGAAAGAGGGGGGACATGATTTAATTTTTTAATAAATATAATTGAACTCAATTAATTTAATATCTTACAAACTCCTCCAATAATTATAATTTAAAATAATTTATCAAAGTATAGCTTTTAGCTCCACGGGTAGCGATCCCCTTAAAGGAGAGGAGAGGGAGCACGGGTTTATGTCCTTAAAGAGGTGTTAGTTATAACTTAGTCCTCCTAACGTGTCTAAACTAATTAATTAATACATATAGTGTCACAAATAATTAAATTGTCCCGTTACAGACATTGACTATCTCTAGTTTTGTAGTTTTTTTATTCCAAAAATAACTTTTTTCCAAGGTAAATTTCCCGATTTCCCCAATTCTATTTTTCTATTCGTCAAGAAAAAAAAGAGAAAACAAATGTGGAGTTAACAAAAGAATTAAATTTCAAAATATAGATTCTAGAACTACAAGGATTAAACAATTAGTTTGCTTAAACTACAAGGACTAAATTATAATTTACTCCCTTAAAGGGGTCAAACACAACCCTTAATAAAAAGAACAGGTTTCAAGGAAGCTTATTGAGGAAATTTTAGTTTGAATCATTAATAGCAGGAACTGGACGTAATAAATCAAATTGCTGCCAGCATTGAGCATCAATCACTCACGAAAGTGTGGTAGTTTTTATTTTTTGATCTGTTTTAAAATTGTGTTTAATTTAAAAAAACATTAAATTTAATTTTTTTCAAAAACATTGAACACCGCAATACTATACACACGCTCAAACAGTACTTCAATATCTAAGCAAACAGATTATCCAGTTGGTATTGAATTTTCATTTTGCTATTATAAATCCGAAGAACACATGTATACGTATACATGGTATGAGGTAGTTTTGTACATTTTTGAGCCTGAAAAAAGAAAAGAAAAGAAAAAATTAAGTTAAGACAGTGAGTGAATTAGCATTTACTCTTTGGTCCTGTCTTGATCGATAACTTTTTTAACCAAAAAAAAAAAAAACTTGCACCCCTAATCGCCGGAGGAGGGCTAAAGCTAAAAGTTGCCTCAAAACCCAGCACTTCAAGCTTTAACTGTCAACATCAACTGCAAATGCAGAAGGCAGCATCAATGAAATCTAATTGCGGTTTTGCTCTGCTTTCGAGTTACTTCTAGATGTGGAGGCAAGAGGTTTAGGAAGCTCCCTTGAGCATTCTCATCACAAGGGGCTGTATCTGATGATTCTGATGTCTCCGATTCACCTTCTGCACAAGTAAAGGCAAAAGGGTTGAAGAAACAGTATCATTACAAATGACATTAGATGACAGTGAGGAATTTGAGATGGGAACTTAAAGGGTGATCATAATGCATGTTTCCAAGAAATAAATCGGGAGCAGGCATCGGCCTACCAAAAAGTGACTTGACAGATGGTCTCTTCGGTTTAGTGTCTTTCTTCTTCAAGTCAGCTATAAATGAGAGCAGATCAAAATCAGGTTTCAAGCACATTCATCAATATGTACCCAAAACTGAAACCACAACAAGCCTCGCAATGCAGTTGAAAATGCTAGAGAATTACCCATCCCTGGAACTTGATAATCATTCACAATCTCAAAGTTCTTGTATGTATAGCCCACAAAATTGATGTCCTTGGATGAGAGCATCTGCAATGTAGAGGTAAGAATGTGAGAAGAAGAATGGAAGAACAGCAAAAGAGAAGTAAAAAGCACCAATAATAAAAAAAATGTAAATCATTACAGGAACTTGACAAGAGATAGGCGGGTTAGGGAGGAGTTCTTAAGATAAAGATTTTGATTCGTTGCAAATAAAACAACCAAAACTGTTTAAATCATACGGAAAGTGTTAACTCTAGACAAACGCATTACAGGAATCTGAAACATCTGCCCTCAGTTTACTTTTATAAGATTGATGTAACATTGTATGTACCAATGCAGATGCAATAACCACCATGCAACTTTAGGTGGAACATCCTTTTATACTTATTTCATAGAATATCTTCTGAATAAGAGATTATAGGCACATCCACAAGTTCAAACTGCAGCAAATCATTTTGCACTGCTACTAGAAGCGCTTTATATATATATATATAGCTTTTTAGGGTATTTAAGTGCTATTTTTATAACGTGTTTACATTTCAACAACGAGAAAAAAGGAGCAAAAACAGAGAGGAAATTTAATCCTAGACGCAATCATGTGGACTATATGTGGCTAGAATTCTTCACCACAGAAACTGCTGAGTTTCCAAGAAAAAACTCATATAACACTTGAAGCAAAAACAGCTACAATAATTTTAATTCTCTCTGTTTCAAGATGAAAATTTCTAGTTTGCTGAAGGGGAAAACTTCTCATATTCAAGGAATCAACCACTTCACAGTTTAAAGCAACAAAGAACAATACAATGATATGATAAATAATGGCACTAATAATCTTATTTGTAAATCAAAATCAAAGAGGGCCATAGTAGTAAAAATAATCTTCAAGACTTTAAACTGACCTTTCTCCATGGACCAGTTTTAGATGTAGTTTGAGTTTGGTTCTCAGACTGCAGAGCAAAGCAAGCGGAAAAAATAGAAGCAAAGTGAGCAACAAGCACAGATGGTTCACAAAACCAATAAAATTTTTTTTGAAGATGTCAATACCTCTTCAAAATTTTCAAAATTTTGAGTATCCAGATCATCCTTGACTTCAGGAATAAATGCAGCTTCCATCTGATAAAGCTTATCCCATTCAACGCCATCAAACCATGGATGAGCCTGCAAGAGGAAGAGGCAGGAATGTAATTATTTTTATTTGTAACCACCTTACCTAACAAATCCAAGTATTCAGAAAAGGACACACCATACAACACCTTTATTTCATCGGCTCCATTTGTTCCCAATCTGTGGCTGACATTACACAAGAGTTTGTTAATGATATCTTTTGCCTCTGGAGATAGTTTTGCTTCTTCTGGAAATTTCAAATGTGTTCTCCAGTTTACTATCTGCATAAAAGGGGAAATTTTACAGCATTAACTTGGATTTTTTCCTGTTCATTTATCTTTGAAGTTTTTATGTTCACGTTCAAAATATGAGACAAACTAGCTTTTCTCTATGAAACGATAACAAAACACAAAGCGCACCACCCGATGAATATCATGCTGCACCAGAATGACTTGTCATGAAATCAATGGAACAATTATTAGGGGTAAAATAAAAAAAAGGAGTTAAAAGAATTCACCACAGAAGATCCTACAAAGAAGAATTTATTTCTATAGAATATTCTATAAAACAAACTTCCCTGATTTCTTTCACTCTTATTAGCAAAGTGATGCACATTAAATATTTTTAAAACCCATAATATTAAGTATACATCATTAGTGGCCAGTTAACATATTGATCCAATCAAGAAAAGCACCCACAACTTATGTGGCCTAAGAAAACTGCTCTCCTATTAACTAAATACAGAAAAAGGCAAAATCATTGGCTACTTTGAATATGCAAATATAACAATCATAATTGAAAAGAAAGTTTTATGCATGAATACATGTTCGTACGGAAACACAGATCAACTTTGATATGCAACCCAAAAGACTCACCTGAGTAAAGATAGGATCTTTATATTATACATGAGATACCAGTGATGTACAATCTGGCTCAGAAACAATATAGTATAGCTATGGTTCGGTTTAAAATAAACAAAAAATAACAGCAGTGATTTCTAATCTGTAGCTGTGTGAAATTTATCTTTGAAGTAATTGTACAGGCAAGAGACACAGTAAACATGATCTAGAAAGACATGCAGCACAGAAGTGTACAATAAAAAAACATAAAGATGCAAAGTTGACAACAAAAAATACTAACTAGCAATATGTCCCACTTACCTTTCTACATGTTGACATTGGATCATCTGAATAAAAAGGCGGATAACCTACAAGCATTTCGTACATAATAGCACCAAGTGACCACCTGTAAATGTTAACTATCAGTGTCCCAGTAGCCTAAACTACTCTGGAGAAAATTAGCGCATCTACAGATATGCAGTAGGCAATAAATTATCCAGACTTGCTGCCAATAACATATGAAGGCATAAGTTATTTCCCATCATGAAGTCATCAATATTACTAAACACAAAAAAATGGGGTCATGGTGTCAATATGCTGAGGAGAACTTTCATATTCACAGTCCGCACGAAAATTGCTATGCAAAAAGCTATAGAAGTAATCCATTTCCATGCCCATCAGAATGTAAAGAACTACTAACCAATCACACTCCATTCCATAACCTTTCTTCAACAGTACTTCTGGAGCAATATAGTCAGGTGTACCCACAGTAGAATAAGCCTGCAGTGCCCAACAACAGTTAGATAAGGGGAAACAAAAAGGCAGAGTTTTTTGGTCTTCAAAAAATACACACAAACCTCATGCACCATGTTTTGAAAAGCCAAAATAAAAGAAGCAAATTCACTTCTAAGATTTTATGACACAATCCACACAGGGTTCATTTCTCCATTGTGTGCTTCTATCATTTTTAAAACAAGTTCTTCAAATCACCAAGGAGGAGGGAATGCAGCTCAGAGAGACTAAAGGAACCATGCAAGATTTTAAATCGGTATGGTCTGTTGGAATAATCAGATACACATGCATAGATGAAGATTTCGGACACAGAATGGCAGGAAACTTACAAGCATCCTCCTATTCTTCTGCCAATGTTGCAGTTGTTCTTGCTGTGTGCGCTTTGGAGCTGCTGGGCGCTCCCCATTCTGTGTAGTCTCATTACCATTGTTGTTTACTACTGAAAAATCTCCTTCTTGGATGGTACTGCAGTCTAATGGTTTACATAGTCCAAAATCAGATAGCCTCAAGTGCCCATGTCTATCAAGTAGCAGGTTGTCGGGTTTAATATCCCTATAAAGAAGATACATAAAAAATAACTTTAATCTATATTTCACATGCCAATACATTCTCATTAGTAAAAAAATCTCAAAACATTATTAATTTTTTTTAATGTTTAATCATAAACCTGTGGATGTAATTATGTCTGTGGATAGATTCAATAGCTAAAATTGTTTCTCCAACATAAAATCTAGCTTCATCTTCTGTCAAGGTATCTTTTCTCATAAGTAAAGTCATCATATCTCCACCAGGCAAATATTCCATGATAAGGTAGAGAAACTCGTCATCTTGAAAAGAACAGTATAGTTTGACGATGCAATTGCTGTCAACCTCTGCAAGCAGATTCCTCTCAGCTTTAACATGCTCAACCTGGAAAAGATGGTGAAGCCAACTGGTATTGAACACAGGGTACTAGGCCACAGAGATATAAATCATTGACCAGGCAAGATAAACATTCACCTGGCCCCTACGCAACATCTCTGATTTCTTAAGCTTTTTCATGGCGTACACATGACCGGTTGTTTTTTCTCTACAGACTCTGACCTGCTCAGAAAAAGCAAACTTTATATCAACCATACGCTTATAGCAGAAAAGCAACCAGCGGTAAAATATTTCCTGAAAACAAATGAACATCGAATGCAATAATTAATAAAACAAATCATATCTACAAGGCATAGGCATAACACAAAATCAGCGCTAGGAAAGAAAAAACTAGTATATGGAAAGCCAGGTAATTCTCTACAGCTTCTGATTCATGAAAATGCCTAGTGGACATCATGGGACAACGTAATTCTTCACGGAGCACATTATATCTATATATACATATAAACAAAACTAGCACACAAATACCGTTCATTTTCACAGAAAATCATACCGGCCACAGCCTTTGAAGCTCCACAGAGAGGAGCCCCAAATATCATCACTACTCTAGCATGCCTATTGCAAACACACAAACATTCTAAATCTGACACTACAAAATACAGGCACTTTAGATCGAGGGAGTACAAATAGTTTGAAAAACCATAAGCAAAACCCTTAAAGATCAAGCCACAATAGAATAAAAAACCAGGTAAATTACAGAAACGAAATATGTATACCTCCCCAAAAGCACCCTTGCCGATCATTGTCAATAATTCAAAATCATCAACACCCATTTTATGCCTCTGAAGCCGCATGTATTCAGTTTCCTTCTTCTCCAAGAATTTAAGTAAGTTGCTTTGATCTTCCTCGGACACATCCGCATCCGCCAACTTCTTTTCCAACGTAGTCCGTCTATTAAAACAAAACACAATTTTTTTTAAAAAGAACCTTTCCCCTCATGGACACACCACCACATTTTCAGCTCCATCATTAGTCAACTAAATCTAATTCACTCCACTCGCTCAAGTAATTCAATCTATGACAATCATTAACAAGTGAAAGAAAGAAAGAACCGGGAGGGGGGGGGTCATACCGCTCCTTCCTCTCTTGGAGATTCTTCATCTGCTCTTTGTAATGATTCTCAATATACTGCTTAGCCGCAGCAACTTTCTGTTTGGTAACATTGGAAAGAGCTTCCTCATCCATTTCCAATTTCGAATCTTCATTATCTTCATCACCCCCCTCCTTTCTCCTTGAAGCAGACCTAAATTTTTCTCGCGGTTGAAACTTTTGAAACCAACTCCTTGCCGAATCCATTCCAATACCCAGAAAAAAAACACACACTACTCTCTGCCACCAATCATAAAAAAAAAAATCTAGAAGAAGAATAGGAAATCGGATTACCGCGAAATTTGAAAGAAGAAGAAGAAGAGATGATGTAGCAATTGTTCTGCAGAATTGTAGAGAGGGGATAAACAAAGAAATCGGATTACCGCGAAATTTGAGAGAGGGAAATGTGAGTGATCCGCCAAGTGCGGCATTTGCAGTGTAGTTAACTCTATTTATCGATCAATACATTTAGGGGTATGTGTTTTGTTGACGAAGGATGTCTGCGTGTGATTTTATAATATTTCCCTGTCTATCCACTGCGTGCAGTTGCATTGCCCTTCCAGCAGACCACACACGTCACCTTCCATTTTTATATCAGCTTTCGGATCACTGTGTTAATAATCAGCTGGAATGAATATATTTATTAAAACAATATTATTTTAGTTTAACTAAAAATTAGAGTTAAACTGTCAGGTATAACTTTATTTGTTCTAGTAAATCAAATTATTAAAAACATAGTTAGATTCAGTAAGTTAAATCAAACTGTCGCTAACTATATTTTATATTGGTTTTCCATGTTTATATCGTAAAACATCATTGTCTTTATTGTTTTGGAAATTACAAGAACATTTTAGATCAATTTAATTTTAAAATTTAAATTAAAAAAAAAAAGATCTTACTTTCCAATATAACATAATTACATAACATAACATAAACAACCAAAATTAAGTGTTCACGGGGAAAAAACAAATCAATTAAAATCTAATTTACTTTTTTCTCTCCTCTCCAAGAACACAATCCCCAGACCACAGAATGATTTCAAAACCCATTTTCTTGGTACTGACACTATACTATCTTGCTGAGAAGAAGGTATGAACATTGTCTCTTTATAAGGTACTCCCTTCTTCACCTGCATTGCTTGAATCATTCCCAGAAGACGGATTGAAGGTGGTAGGGGAACGAAAACCAAGAAGGAAGAATTGCCAAGTTTGGGACTGTTTAGTGTATGCAGATGAATGTGTAGTTGGCGTTGGAACAAGCGAATGCAAGCTCTATTAGCACATGGAACTGCAAGTTGAGATTGCATGTGGCTGGCTGTTGTGAGCAGGGCTTGTTGCCATTTTCTGGAGGCATCTGGCGAAATTGAAGAATCCGGCAAGCTATTGCTCTGTAGTTTTTATTCTAGTAGCTACACAAACTAATACATGAAGCCAATCAATTGGTAGATTATACTGGGAGATATTACTGGTGATGATGATGCTTTCTACAAATTATAGCTTTGGACAGTTCATGTGATCTCCTAATTATGCCATTTTCTATTGCATCATGCACTATCAACTCCAGTTTCACAAATGAAATCCATCTTGTCAGGCTGGGATAATTAGCTACTTAGCTATGACTTAATTCAAGTTGGTGGTTAGGGTTTCAGGCTTGGCAAGGATAGTAGGAGTTTTTTTAGTGGTAATTTTGTTATTTTAAATTAACAAAAGTTTTGTTTAGTTATCAAATTGAATGCGATAGAAAATATCTAAATAATTTAATGATATTTTTTTTTATTTTTTATGTGCAAAGTGTTATGAATTTATAAAATTTAAGATGTTTTAAAATAATAGAGTAGAAATGTAAAATAAAATAAACCATAGGATACCCACGATAATTTTTCCTATTTATTTTCATTATAACATGATACACTTTTATATTTATTCATTTCGCAGGTTAAACTTAAAATAAAATATAAAAAAATAATTTTTTTATTTGCAATAGGGTTAATATATTTACTATTATAGCCTAAACATTCTTAAAAAAAGAGTTTTTTAAGGTGCTTTGACTAATAAAGTATTTTATTTTTTTTATATTGTAGTTTAGTTGAATTTATTTAGCATTGTGGTTATAGTTGTTTTTTAAATAATTTTTTATGTGAAAATAAATATTAATAATTTTTTTATTTTTTTAAAAATATTTTTAATATTAGTATATCAAAATGATTTAAAAACACTAAAAACATATTAATTTAAAATAAAAAAATAATTTTTTTAAAAAATAATTTTAAAAAATAAAAATAAATAAATTTGCCTCATATAAAACCAATAAAGGTCGCGAGTTTGAGTCCTATTAACAACAATATTTATTTATAAAAGACAAATAATTGTTTATTCTTAAATAAAAAAAATAAAACAAGATGATACTCGAGCTTGATATTTTTTTTTCTTATATTTTAACACCTCAAAAAAATTTATCTAATTTATTTATTTTTTAATTTTGACATGATTCTTAAATATTATGATATTTTTTTATTTGGATTTTAATATTTTTTTAAATATTATTATGTCTTTGAGGTAATAGTAATAATAAATTATTCATACAAATTTAATTCAAATATTTTTTTATTATTAAATTTTTAAATTGACTTTTTAACATATTTTTATCAAGTTTGTGATGTTTTTAGCTTTTAATCAAATATAAAATCTAGAAATACTATTTTTTTTATTTTTAAAAAATATATATTTTAACAATCATAAAATATTTGTTTTTTAACAAAAACAATTATTCCAATTAAAAACCTTATATTCGCTACTAAGAGAAACAGATATACACATTAATAAAAAAAAAATGTATCTTGATTGAAGAAAAAAAACAACTATATTTTTTAGTTGAATAATAATCCAATTTTGTTTTTCTGAAACCTAAATATTTATTTTACATCTAAAAAATCTTTATTCCTCATAGCATAAGCCAGGCATGTAAACTAGCTACTACTTAGAGAGTATTTTATATTTTCTTTATATTTTTTTCTTAATTGTGTTATTTTTTAAAACGTAGTAATATAAAATTAATTAAGAAATTAATTTTGTATACTGACGGCTAATTGTTTATGGTACATTGGATCTTGCGGTAAATTGATTTGGTTGGAAGATTTGCTGGGAGGCTCATTCAGCTCTGTGCTGAGCCGTATGCGCAATGCGCACCCAGTTTGTCTTCCCTTAATCTGTAAATAGCACTGGTCTACGTGGTTAATACAGTCAAATTCACAGCAGTGTTTCATTCGTATTTATGGGTTGCTTTTTTCTTTTCTATTTACAAGTTACCCATGTAAGCAAACCATCCTAGATTGTATGTTATATTTTTGTTAATTTTAATAGGTTAGTTAATCTTCAATCAATAAGGTAGAATTTAATTATTGTCTTAGGATAAAAGTAATAGATGATAGTTGGGATAGACAAGATGTGTTTTAAAGTCTGCATTTTTTAAAAATAAAAAATCATTCTAAAATTATTTGATCACTAAATTCATTTTTCTTGATTTTTATCTTTGTCATTCAAAAATATTTTTATTTATTTTATTATAAAATACTTATTAAAAAATATAAATTATATTTTAAAATTATATTTAACAATTTAAATTTTTAGATTAAATTAATTTTTAATATGATATTAGAGTTTTAATAATTAAGTGATTATCAATTTAAATATTTTTATTTTTATTTATTTAATAAAAATTAAGTATAAAATAATATAAGTATGTATAAAAAATAAAATAAAATTAATTATTAAAAAAAAGAGAGAAGAAATTGAAGTTTCCTGCATTGAGAGTATCGTGGGACCAAACTATCAGAAACAGTACAAGCAGTGTTTTTGTCCCCTTCTTTCGGCGGGTATAACGCCATATCTAAACTAATAATAACTCCAACTTACAAGTACATTTTGCGGTTAATAACAGAGACAGCAAGGGATTCGATGCGTACTGCATGAAATGGACAAGATTCGAAACCCTAACTTGGTTCCGGGAAGTTTTGCTGTAGGTAGAGTGGTTGGGTAGGAAGTTGGAGAAACATAGACGTCGGAAAGTGACCGCAACTAGTAGTCTGGCAGGAAAAGGATGGCCGTCTCGTTTCCTGCCCCCGACGTTTTTCTGCAGCTAGAATGCTTGCAATAGTAGACTCGCTAGAGCTTGATTCTTAAGTCCACGCTTGCAAGAGATGGAAGTTTCAACCAGAGCATAACTACTCTACCAAACTGAAGACATCTAAACAATGGCAATGGCTGTCCGCATCGGATTGAGGTGGCTGCTTCTCTTATTACGATCCAAATATTTTTTTTAAATTATGTATTTTTTAATTTAATATTTAACATTTAATTTATTAAAAATTAAATTTTATAATTTATTATGATTTATTTTTTATATAATTATCTTAATCCTATGATTCACGTTCCTACTTTACTAAGTTAATCCAATTAATTTAAATTTTTTATTAATTAATTTTTGTTTTTCTAATTTTATTCTTTAACATTTTCAATATTAAATTGATTAAAAATTAAGTTTTATTATTTATTTTAATTTATTTTTATGATATTATCTGAGTTAGGTATTTTACAAGTTAACTCAAGTGAATTTAAGTTTTTTTTTTATTTTTAAATTATTTTTTTATTTTATCATTCGATAATAAATTTATTTTGACAATCAATTTAATATGTTGATATCTTGATATCTTAATATTTTTTTAAAATAATATTATATTAAAATTTGTTAAATCAAATTATAATTTTACTAATTATTTAAATTTTTTAAAACTCATCAAGCTAATTGGAATACCAAAATTCAACTTTATGGTTTTTTTTAATGGAAAAATATTAATCATATCTATAAATTTATTTTTATATTAAAAAATAATTCCACTTGTAGCATATTACAAGCCAACGATATAGTAAGGCAACAAGAGAACTCGGCAGCGCAGAAACAGGAACAGAAAGTGAAACTGAATTTCAAAATGTCAACGGACTCAAGCTGTTGCCAAAGGATATAAAAAAGGCTATAATTAAAGTATTAAGTTAAAAAGGTGGAAAAAACACTTTACCTTACACCCGTTATCACTTAGCAATTCATTTTTTTAAATTTAATTATTTATTTTGACCCTTTTTCTAAATCTTAGAAATTTTGACTTTATTTATTTTTTATGTTATTTTTTAATTAAAATATTTATAAATTATATCGTTCAACACCAATTACAGTAAAAAAATTAAAAATTAAATTTTATAATTTATTTCGATTTATTCTTTATAGGATCATCTTAGTTTCATGATTAGCATCATGGATTTGATAAGTTAATCCGAGTTAAATTAGATTTTTTTTTATTTCTATGAGATTATTTTAATATAATGATTTGAGTCATGAGTTTGGTGGATTGACTCAGATTAATTTTTATGTTATTTTTTTAATTATTTTTTTTAATTTTATCATTTAGTATCAAGCCGACTAAGGATTACAATTTAAAATTTATTTTGACTTATTTTTCATAAAGTTATTTCGATCTTATCACTCATGTTGCAAGTTTAATAGATTAATCTATATTACTTTTAGGGTCCTTTTTCAATTAATCTCTTTTTTTTTTACACTTTAATATTATGTTGATTGAAAATTAAAATTCATAATTTATTTTAATTTATTTTTTATAAAGTTATCATAGTTTTAAAACATAAATCATGAATTTAACATATTAATTTGATTGATCAAAATCAACCTAATATGTTTTTACCTTATTAGTAAAAACAAATACCATCTTGAATTTTTTAATAATCAAACTATGTTTTATAGGTTATATAAGTTGTTTTTTGACTTGTAAAGTCAACTGAATTAAATTAAATTAATTTTTATATAATTTAAAATTTTTTCACTAAAAATAATATTAACATCATCTAGATAAATTTTTTATATCTATAAATATTTTAACTGACCTATAGCATGGTACAAGTGAAAAAAATCTAGTATGGCTAAAGTCATGCCCATAATCCCATCATGACGATATGCTGATTCCTTGAATCAAGCTGATTTTAATTTCAATGTTGATTTGTTTTTGTGTATTAAAATTATTTAAAAAAATATATATATTTTTTAATTTTTTCCTTTTATTTTTTTTAATGTTTTTAATTATTTTAATGTGTTAATATTAAAAACAATTTTTAAAAATAAAAAAATATTAATTTAATATATTTTTATAAAATATTTTTAACATAACGTTATAAAAAATACACGTGTGGAAACAAATCCAGGAATTGCTATTTCACAACTCGATGATGATAAGATACTTGATGGGGCACAACACAACTGAGCTGTTCTTTTCTTATTTTCCTCTCCTTTTAAGCACAACCTGCAAAGTATACGACAACTCTAAACGGAGATATAACAGAGAAATAAAAATGCCATCTCAGAGCTGAAAGCTTTTTTCTTATGCATTTTCAGGTATAAGATGTAATGTTTTAGCAAAAGAAAGAGAATTCTCAATCTATAAAAAATATCACTCTCTCTCTGTCTACACTCACTTTTCTTCCATTATCACTGCCTAAATTGATTTTGACATTGAAGGGTTTTTTTGCAGGCAACAACCATCATTTATACATCAATCTTCCTTGAAGGAAGCTGGGTTTCAAGCTTCATCACAACTATATTGAATTGCTTTGAATGAATATCAACCATTTTATTGAGAAGATAGCAACAGATTACAGATAACATTTTGCCTGCATGCTTGAGACCTTTAACATGCAGAGGGGGGCAAACCACAGCATACACTTCCTCTATCATCATCTCTACAGGGAGCTACTAGAGAGGACAATTCTATCCCATTTCAACAATTAAGCATGTATAAGCAATAAGTAACCAGCTTAAATAGCTTTCGCCAGTTTTCTCGTAAGGGAATCTTTGTTTCATCTTTTTTCTTCTATATCAGATTTTGAATTAGAAAAAAATGACGAAAACAATTAATCTTGAGAAGGATCAGCGGTAGAATGCCATGTGTCTAGAAGACATGAAAGGAGAACTACCAAAAGGAGAGGTCTTTTGATTTTGGGCAGGAGGGTTAGCGGGTTTCTTCTTCTCATTCTTGGTTTCAGAACGGAGCCAAGACTCAACAACAGAAAGCAGCGTGGCTGAGTTTTTCAACTCATGAATCTCGGTTAATTTCTTAGCCCTCTTCAGCTCACCATCTTGTATGTATGCTAGATGTGTTGCCCACGTCTCTAACCCATCAAAAATATGAGTAGCATATACAATTGTAGCTCCTCTCTGCCAAAAAAAGTCAGTATCGTTACAACATATAATGAACTTCCCTCAGGAACTCAACTAATATTGACATGCATAACAAGAAAATCGTAAACATTGACACTTGAACTTTCTAAGCATTCTATATCTTCTAAAAATATTTCAAAAATAGACAATTGAGGTGATTCCATGCAAAATGATTTTCACTTGAGAAAGCAGAAAAATTAGCCACTGCAATGCAGAAGGATCCACATCTGATAATCAAAATTCACATGTCAGCGATGTTTCTCGTTTAGATAATACAAGTGGGGACTCTTGCCATGTGTCTTTCTAGATATTCCTTCAAGCAGATCTGTTAGTGCGTGCGTGCGTGCATATTAATACAATAAAAAATGGGAGTCCTACCTGATCACATTCTTCCTTGAAGAACTCAAGCAAATCCATCCTGGCAACAACATCCAGATCGACTGTAACTTCATCTAGCAAAAGAACCTGTAATTGAAAATTTTGGATCCTATTCAATGAGTAAGTTGAGAGACACTATGACCTTTCACCAATATTGTCATAAGCAAACCAAATGAAAAAAGATAGCATTTTTCCAACTCCCAATCCCTAAATCCCACCCCTCCCAGGGTTTGAACCAAGACCTTCAAATGAAATCCCAAGTCTCACCTGCCCGGATGTCCCTTTGGGAATAAACGATAACCCATTAAAAAAGGAAAACAGGCAACTTTGCCAAGCTTGGGTTATTTCATCAGATTTGATGCACAAGACAAACCGGTCTCACAACCAGGTGGACCGTCACTTGCATATCGAACCCTCTGGCTTAGTTTATCAGCCACGTCAGCAAGAGAGTACAAAAAAACAAAAAAAAATCATGGACGCAGGCATCTCTTGAAAAGAGTACTCGCATTGCAATATAAAAGAAAGGCTACAGAATAAAAGGTCCCAAAGATAAAAGCGTGCTCTCTTAGATGACTTTGTTTGCTGAAAAAAATCTCTGAGACATCCTAACGCATCCCATTCTAAATAGGTGGTCACTGATCAGGACTTCATAGCTTCACTTTACCTTAAATGGATGAAGAAGACCCATGCAAATCTGGACTCGTCGCCGCTGCCCATCAGACACCTTGTGCATACGCCATTTCAAATCAATGTCAAGCAGCTCAATTAACTTTTCTCTTCTAACAGGATCAGTCCCTTCCACTGCCAGTAATACAAGGAAAAGAGAGAAATCTCAATTCTATTAAATCTAAACAAGAAAACATTGACCAAGAAAGCGCAAACAAAATCAAAGAAAAGAAATATATCACAAGGAGTCATTAATTACCTCCAAATATCATATGTTCTGCAGAGAAGTCTCCCTGCAGTGGAATCTCCCCCTGAAAAATCGCAAGGCAAGTTTTATTCAGAATGAATTTGTTTACAGTTCATAGAAATGCACTCCACGATGAGGAAACAAAAGCAAACTAATAACATAATTCGAAACTTTAATCCGAAAAGAGCATGAGACAACACAATGCATAGGATTTTATTCAATAAATAAGCTAATTAATCACTTGAAGGCATAAACTCTCCACAATCAATAACAGTAACTGCTCTTTAAAAAGAAACAGAACTCACAGCAGATCCAACAGTTTTACTCCAAGAACCGCCTAAATAAGCCAAGTCACCACTACAAACCAATTGAGTATCATGAAAAGCCGAACCATTTATCACTCGCACCACATCTCTTCCTCCTACCATATGCTTCCCTGCCATTATTTTCAGCAAAGTGGTCTTCCCTG
>NW_011500141.1:96689-157866 GCF_000495115.2 Populus euphratica
TCCCTACACCACAAGAAATAGTAAGCTAAGTCTACGAATTCTTCAAAATTAGCATAAATGAGATCAAATTTTGATTTACCAGATCCGTTAGCGCCAACGAGAAGGCAACGAGATCCAGGAGAGATGTTGAGATTGAATTCGTAGAAGAGTGGATGCTGTCCTGGGTATGCGTATTGCATTCCGCATATACTGATACTGTTTTCCTTCTCATTTTCTCCTCCTCCATCTGATTGAGAAGCTTTCTCCGCCATTTTTACCTTCCTTTAGCTCTCTGCAAATGGAGGTAGTTGTAGGGGGTGGAGTGTGTCGTCGTCGTGATTATAATAATTATACACGTCTTTCTCTTGCTGTTATGGCTCACTTCGCGGCCACGAGCTAGTCCATCGGTTTGGTGGCCGTCAAGTTGGATGCACCAGTTTCTTACACGTGGTGGGTTTTCAACCCGCCACGTCCTACAAAAAATTAAGAAAAACATTTTTTCCTCTTTCCCGCAACGACGCCGGTTTAATATACATTCCATTTTTTTTTCAACTGTGAAATGAAATTCGTTTATTCTTGTCAAAGAAGGCATTTACTAGTCTAAAATTACAAAATAAAAATAAGAGAGGAGAAACAAAAGCGGAAAACCCATAGCAAGAAGCTAGAGAGAGAGACCGAGAATTAGGTTTTCTCTGATTGGTAAAAAACGAGAGAAAGATTCAAGCTGGGACTAGAAAAAGATTAGGTATGCCATCGAGTTCCTTAATTAAACATGTTTAAGAAAGAATATTGAAATTTCAGTAATCCTCTTCGGTAATCGGAGGAATTCTGGAGTGAATAACTGCAATAGAAATAAAATGCAGTGAAGTAGAGTGCACTATTTTTATTGAATCGTATGTTTATTAACTGATTCTTTTTCTTGCCGAATTTATTTTTTGTGTTTTTTGAGTATGCTGAAGATATAGTATTTAGAGAGGGATACGCGCAGTTTTTTTTTTTTTTTTTAATGGCGGAAATCGTGTTTGTTTGTGTTGGCAGGTGGCTCATTTTGATACTGTTATGGTGTTTGAGCTGTGTGAATTATAACAATGAAGTTAGATGAGGATTCCGTTTTGCTTAGTAGCTTGGGGGTCACCTCAGCGAATCCTGAAGATATTGAACGTGTTGTCTTAGAAGAGGTATGAGCTTCGGTTGTTTGTTTTTCATAGAGTGGTGCTTAGTCTGCTTGTCTTCTTCATAAGTTCTGTTTAATCGTGTTCATGATTGATGATTATGGAATGCAAGGAATGTATGGAAATATGATATAAGGAAGGTTTTAGATTGTGTTGGTTTTAGTTTCTTTGAGAACTTAATCAGACGTGTCTTAGCTCTGGACGTTTTAATGGCTACCTTGTTCCGTGTTTCTCTATTCTGTTTTAGCAATGAGGATAATATTGTAAACTATATAGTGACTATCAAAGTTTTTCAAATTGAGGAATGTTGTTTGCTGAATGGCAGGCAAGAAACAAAGCAGATAAGGGAGGGAGCACTGAGGAGGAACCTCCTGACAAGTTGGAAAACGTTGATCCATCATCTACGAACCAAGCAAAACTTTATAGTAAATTGAGGGCTGTAAAATTTGAAATAGATGCTGTTGCATCAACTGTTGAAGAAGTAACAGGTGTTGTGAGTGGCGAACACCAGACTTATGATGATGGTGGTGGAACAAAGAAAATGGACAATGGAGATGATGAAAGTGGAGTTCAGGTGTCTCCTGATGACTTCTCTCTTCAACAGGCCCTGGCAGCTGATCGGCTAAGAAGTCTGAAGAGAACTAAAGTAAAACTTGAGAAAGAGCTTTTGGAATTGCGCAAGGATGATGCTACCAAAGCTGTAGAACATGATAAACTGTTAGCAAACCTTGTGAAGGAAGATCCAAGACCGAAGAAAAAGTCAAAAAAGGTTCTGAAATCAGGGAAAAACAAGGAAAAGCAACAGAAAACAGTTTCATTCGCTGATGATGCTGATTTTGATTTGATGTTGGATGGAGCATCTTCAGGATTTGTTGAAACAGTGAGTTAAAAATAGTTTGTCTTTCCATGAATTGCACATTGAGATTTGCTGTAGGATAAGATCCTGCTAGTGGATTAATGATTTTTTCATGGTTCAATGATAAAAGCCATGAAGGCTGCTAACTTTCTGCTATTTATGTCTTAGGAAAGGGATGAATTGGTGAGGAAAGGAATATTAACTCCTTTTCATCAGCTTAAGGGCTTTGAACGTCGTCTTCAGCAACCAGGGTCATCACGTGGGAAAAATGAGTCTAATGAAGAAGACAAGACTGATGGTCTTGATTCCGATAGTGTTGTCAGAGCTGCTCATTCTATGTTAGAGGCTGCAAAAGCTCGTCCCACAACTAAACTTCTTGATTCAGAAGATCTGCCAAAGCTTGATGCACCAACTCGTCCTTTTCAGAGGCTGAAAACACCTTTGAAAGCTTGTCAGTCCCCAGAAAGAGATACAGAGAAAAGGAAGGGTTCAGAAAGGAAAAGGAAACGGCCTTTGCCTGGAAAGAAATGGAGAAAGAGTGCTTCTTGGGAAGATATGGGTGAAAGTGGTATGTACTCTATTTTCCTTTCTTAAGGCGTTAACTATGGCCATCATCAGTTTCTGAACTGTGGTAATTGTTTGGTTTGTTTCAACTGTTCATGTCTTGGTTACTTGCTGTCATCAAGCAGACAGAGCATCTCTAAAATGAAAATTTCCTGTCAAAGCATGCATCAGCTTACTCCATTATGCATAGGGTTATCTTCTTTAATGCTTTTATTCACAGTAGATTTTTTTTGGTTATTCTGCAGAAGATTCTGGGAGAAACTTGGTTACATCCATCTCTGAAGAAGACGTTGATGATGGTTATGATAATGACTCTCCTTTCATAACACTTGAAGGTGGTCTTAAAATCCCAGAAGCCATTTTCAGCAAACTCTTTGATTACCAGAAAGTAGGTGTGCAGTGGCTATGGGAATTGCATTGCCAAAGAGCAGGCGGTATTATTGGAGATGAGATGGGTCTTGGAAAGACCATCCAGGTCTTATCTTTTCTTGGGGCATTGCATTTCAGTAACATGTACAAACCAAGTATTGTTGTTTGCCCTGTCACACTCTTGAGACAATGGAAAAGGGAAGCACGAAAGTGGTACCCTAGATTTCATGTGGAGCTACTACATGATTCTGCTCAGGATGTTTCTTGCAGGTATCCTTTAAAGAAGAAGCGAGCCCGGTCTTATGAAAGTGACTGTGAGCCTGAAGATTCACTTGACAGTGATTATGAAGGAAGTATTTCATGTAGAAAGGCCAACAAATGGGATTCCTTGATAAATAGAGTTTTTGAATCTGATTCTGGGTTGCTTATTACCACTTATGAACAATTACGCTTGCTAGGAGAAAAATTACTTGACTTTGAATGGGGCTATGCAGTTCTGGATGAAGGGCACCGTATTCGGAATCCAAATGCTGAAATTACCCTGGTTTGCAAACAGCTTCAGACGGTTCATCGCATTATAATGACAGGCGCACCAATTCAAAACAAATTGACTGAATTGTGGTCTTTGTTTGATTTTGTTTTTCCTGGAAAGTTGGGGGTCTTGCCCGTATTTGAGGCAGAATTTGCTGTTCCAATCTCTGTTGGTGGTTATGCCAATGCTTCACCTCTACAAGTATCTACAGCTTACAGGTGCACATTGTTATATTTCTTAAATCTTGTAGGTGGTTCTGAGTTTTCATGAAATTCACAGATTTTCTTTATCAAATTTGTAAATTGTCCCATTTCTGAAGTGAAAAATCTAAATTTTCTGCAACAGCTAATCACTTCTTGATCCTAATTCTCTGTTGTTGCAGGTGTGCTGTGGTGCTGCGTGACTTGATCATGCCTTATCTTCTCCGGCGTATGAAGATGGATGTCAATGCACATCTTCCCAAAAAAACTGAAAATGTCCTCTTCTGTAGTCTTACTTCAGAGCAAAGATCTGTGTATAGAGCGTTTCTCGCAAGCACTGAGGTGGAAAATATACTGGATGGAAGTAGAAATTCTCTGTATGGAATAGATGTGATGCGTAAGATATGTAACCATCCTGATCTGCTTGAGAGAGAGCATTCCTATCATAATCCAGACTATGGGAATCCTGAGCGCAGTGGAAAAATGAAAGTTGTAGCCCAAGTGCTCAAGGTGTGGCAGGAGCAGGGTCACCGTGTTCTTCTGTTCACTCAAACTCAGCAAATGCTGGATATTTTTGAGAATTTTTTGAATTCTGGTGGTTATAATTACCGAAGAATGGACGGTTCAACTCCTATAAA
This sequence comes from Populus euphratica, assembly GCF_000495115.2. NCBI lineage: Eukaryota > Viridiplantae > Streptophyta > Magnoliopsida > Malpighiales > Salicaceae > Populus > Populus euphratica. The sequence goes on from NW_011500141.1 coordinate 101,000, forward strand.
ACTGAGGATGTCCATAATAGATGAATTTAACAACTCAGGTGATGTTTTTATATTCATTCTAACTACAAAAGTTGGAGGATTAGGGACAAATCTAACTGGTGCAAACAGGGTGATTATCTTTGATCCTGATTGGAACCCCTCAACTGACATGCAGGTATTTGTGGTTAATTTTTGGTTTTAGGTATGTAGTTATTTAAGATGCATCATATAATTTGTAGCTAGCCTGCTCCATTGTTAATTATGATAACCTTAGCATTCTTTCTGAGAGTATCCTATTCAAGAAACCATTTAAATTGTAATAGTATTGATGCTTATGATATAACCATGATATTTATTTAAGTTTCTGTAAATTTTGTTCCATAACTAAGGTTATTTTGATCAACTGTGGGAATTGAATTTGAGATTCCGCTTTTCCATTGATCCACATATCTTTATACCGGGGGTGATTATTGATTTTAATAGGCCAGGGAACGTGCTTGGCGTATTGGCCAGAAAAAGGATGTCACTGTATATAGACTGATCACACGTGGAACTATTGAGGAGAAGGTATATCACCGGCAAATTTATAAGCATTTTCTTACTAATAAGATATTGAAGAACCCACAGCAGAGAAGGTTCTTTAGAGCTCGAGATATGAAGGATCTTTTCACGCTGAATGATGATGGAGAGGGTGGGTCAACTGAAACATCTAACATTTTCAGTCAGTTATCTGAAGATGTGAATGTTGTTGGTACAAAGAAAGAAAAGCTGAAGAAGCGCAAAAAAAACAAAGCCATTGCACAACATGCTGACGATACCATAGTTGACAATGAAAACAACTCTGAGATCAGAGCTTTGAGGAGGGAAGAGAAAGAAAAAGCTGATTGTAGTGATGGTGAAGTAGATGAAGAAACAAATATCTTGAAGAGTCTTTTTGATGCCAATGGGATACATGTAAGTTTCCAGCTATTTCTCCGTGATAACTTTATCCAATGATATTAATCAATACAATTGTGTTTCGAGTGACCTTTTCTACACTTTGTATGCCTTGCTTTTGCTAAAATCAGCGCTATGCTTGGCTGGAATGTGTAGATGAGAATGTTCGTATAACATGTAAATGAGTCATGTTCAGTAATTATTTGTGGATAAGCAGTATATTAGACTGCATTATGCCTATTGAAACTAAGATAGCCTTTGTGTAACATGCATTCATTTTGTTTTCCCTCGCTTTGTTTTGATCTTCATCATTTCCTTCAGAGTGCCGTGAACCATGATGTTATTATGAATGCACATGATGGAGAGAAGATGAGGCTTGAGGAACAAGCTTCTCAAGTTGCACAAAGAGCAGCAGAAGCATTACGCCAGTCTCGAATGCTCCGTAGTCGTGATAGTATATCTGTCCCAACATGGACAGGCAAATCAGGGACTGCTGGTGCACCATCATCAGTTCATCAAAAATTTGGATCAACTGTGAACTCCCAGCTGATCAAATCTTCTGATTCATCATCCAGCAATAAAACAAGCAACCTAAAAGGCATAGCAGCTGGGACTTCTGCAGGAAAAGCATTATCCTCGGCAGAACTTCTTGCCAGAATTCGGGGAAATCAAGAAAGAGCAGTTGGTGCCGGGCTTGACCAGCAGTTTGGATTTGCATCAAGTTCTGGTACCAGTGCAATGTCTGAAAATAGTGGAGCATCTAGGCCACCTCAAACTTTATCCAGTGTCCAGCCTGAAACTTTGATTCGCCAGATCTGTACATTTATACAAAGACGAGGTGGAAGTTCTGATTCATCAAGCATAGTCCAGCACTTCAAAGACAGGATACCATCGAAGGACCTGCCCTTATTCAAGAATCTTCTGAAGGAAATAGCTTCACTGAGGGAAGACGCTAATGGAAAACAATGGGTTCTTAAACCCGAATATCAATAGCAATAATTTCCCAGCCAAGTGAGTTATAGTTTCTGTTCTGGGCTTCCTCCATTTTTGCAGATGACAGCTATTTTTTGTAGAACAAAGGATATCATAAATCCCCTTTTTATTTTTTGCTTCTGTCAATTCATGGGGCGTTTTCTATAATATCGAAACCAAACCAAAAGTAAAGCGATTCTCCGTACAGTGCAACAATCATTGTAATATATCCCATTTACAGGTGAAAATAGTAGGAATTTAAGATCTCGATCATGGTCAGTCTGATCCAGCAACGGGTATCATAAAAGAAGGTTTCACGGTCCAAATTTTTCGGTGTTGTTCCTGCTGTATGGTAGAAGCACTCATTTATCTACATGCAAATCATTTTTATGTGGAGATGAAAGGGCAGTCAGAGTCTTGCAGAACAAATAACGCCCCCCCCGTCTCCGAGAATTATTCAATGGACGGCCTGTTGCCTTGATGATGCTGATTCTATTTGCATTTTTTAACGAACCTTATTGTGCTAACTAGGCTGATAAGCAGCAGGGTCGGTGACTTGGTTTTTCTTGAACAGCGTTGTTAGTAGTTTGTGCAGTGAATGCATGGTACTTCGAGAGGGGCAATCAAGCTTGACTGTTCACCGAGGAATACAATCAAATTTATGACGATCTCAACCATAAGCTTTGGACAAAATCAAGTGGCTTGCTGGATGGGTTGACCCTGAGTTAATTCAAGCCTTGAGCCGAGTCCCATGTCAAAAGGTTATCTTGCTAGCCAGGCGTATAACACTGCTCTCCTCAGGTTTTTGCCTTTACCTCTTCATCTCTATTCAGAGTGCAACTGAAAGCCACCAAGCAGTGGTTTCAGTCACCGTTTGTGTTTGTTTTTGCTGTGTGAAAATGATTTTTTTTCGAAATTTAGTTAAAAATAAAATTAAAAAATAATAAAAAATATTATTTTAATATATTTTTAAATAAAACACTTTTAAAAAATAATTATAATTGACTGAAAATAAACAATTCTCAATAATACGAGCCCAGCCCATCTAATGGTCCTGGATTACTGATCAAGACAACACAGGAAACAAATCAATACGGGGAAGGAATCATTGGAAATCCTGCAAATATGGCTGAAGCGTGCGGGTGAAGAATGCTTGGCAGTTGGTAGGGACCCACTGATTATGGTCATATATATATATATATATATATATAAAAGTTGTGTGTCAAGTAACATTAATCTCAGAGACAAACACAGTAATATTCAACCTCTAGCTTTTAATCTCAAATCAAACATAATTTAACAAGAAAATTACTATTGCAATATATCTTCTTTGTTGAGTTTATCTTTAAATCTTCTTTCAGGAAAAAAGTTATTTCCTTGTAATTTTCTTATAATCTTCCTCTTAACATATTAAGTTATTAATTTTCTCACAAATTCAAATGCAACCAGTATTATTCTCTAATTGAAAGACGAAGTTATGAAAAATTGCAGCTATCATTTTTTAACTAGAAGGAAGTATATTTCTCCTCCTCCTTTTAACTTTATGATCATGTAGAGTCTTAACTTTATGAATATGTAGAGTCTTAGGATATGTTTGTTCTGAAAAATAGTTTTTGAGAAATTATTTTTAAAATTTTTTTGTATTTATTTGTCATTAAAAAAATTGGTAAACAAAAAATATTTTTTGGTTAACGGAAAACACTTTTTAGTTAATGGAAAACATTTTTTGGTCACCGAAAAATATTTTTCAGTTAAAAAAAAATTTGACTTGGTTTTTAGAAAAATATTTTTCTTTTTAGCTGTGTTTGTTTTCCGAAAAGTGGTCTCCGGGAAAATACTTTCCAAACTTTCTTGTGTTTGTTTTTCAGAAAGTGATTTCGGGGAAATCACTTTTTAAATTTTCTTATGTTTGTTTGTTGTTAGAAAAGTTGATAAACGGAAAATATTTTTCAATCAAAGGAAAATTTGGCTTGGTTTTCAGGAAAGTGTTTTCCTGAAAAATTTAGAAATTTCATTATTTGCTGATTATATCAAATTTGATCCTCAAACTTTTGATTGCTATATATATTTTGTTTTGAATATTTATTTTTCAATTTTAATTTTTATATTAACTTTGATCCTCATTTTTATAATTGTTATTTGCTTTCTCCTATTATTTTTTTTATTAAAATTTTTTATCTATTAAATTTGGCCTTCATTCTTTTGATTGTTACTTATTTTATTTGAAATACTTTATAAAATGTTAATTATTATTATTTTAATTTCTTTATTTTTTTTTAGATTTAATCTTTATTATTTTGATTATTATTTATTTTATTTGAGATAATTTATGAATTTTTTTTGCAATTTCATTATTATTCAATTTATTAATTTATAAAATTTATTTCTCATTATTTTAATAAACTTGAAAAAAAATAAAACATTAATAAATTATTTTCCAGTTCATTTTCCATAACATAACTCAGAAATATTTTATAATTCATTTTCCATAACACTACTAACAACACTAGGAAATATTTTATAATTCATTTTCCATAACACTACTAAATATCGTAAAATAATTTACTTTTCAAGAATTTATTTTTTCTATAATTCACTTTTCAAAAATTTATTTTCTTTTAAATTTATTTTTTTTAAAAAAAAAATTTCTACAAACAAACAAAACCTTAATACATGCTTCTTAGAGTTTCACAGTCGGCTGTTCATCACTTTTATAAAGTGACATGGAGTCTAAGCTAAACTCTCCAGTTAACGACTCTTATACTTCCATAAAATAATTCTTTTTGGGTTTTTAGATCTATATTTTTTAGGCACCAAATTGTTTTTTTCTTAATATATTTGAGAATCTATAGTCTGATATTTTCAAGCTATATATTTTAATTATTTAAGCAAAATAATTTTTTCTACAACTTCCAGGGGCTTTTCTTATAAAATAAAATTCAGTATTTTAAGATTTTAGAAGATAATTTAGATGGTACATAAACAAGTGAACTTATCTGAAAAGACAACAAAAAAAAAAAAAAGGAAAACATTCTAAGATGAGCTTGCTGATAAAAAGAAAACCTTGTGTAATTAAACTTCCTAAATTGCATGTGTCAAGCGAACTTATACCATCATAGATCATTAAAAAAATATATTTAAACCCTATGCAACTAGTCAATCTACTCGGTCTCTCAAAAAACTAAAAAACCAAGTTAATGATTTGAGGTTTGATGATATGAATGGGGCTGGAGAAACGTGCAACTTAAAATTGGCAAGGAAGTTTCGGAAGCCTACTTAAATTCCAAACTTGCTCCTCCATCTGACCTCTCCTAAATCCTCATATTTCTTAGCACTTAGCAGCGTTTAAGGTTTTGATTGATACGTCTAGCTGCCGAGGACTACTGTGCGAAACATGTGCAGTAGCTCAGGGGAAGAAAAAAGACAGATGAACCATATTTGGTCGTCAGTACACATCAGACAGCCAGAACGATAGAGACACAAAACTTTTCTCTATTATGTAGAAATAAGAACTCAATCCATGTATGAAGAAGAGAAGCATTTGATACATTTCATATAACATTATTTTGCACACATGATGGTATTTGGTAGCTCCTGCTTGCTGACATTTCTCAATTTCGTCGTTCATTTTTTCAGCTTTTACAAAAAAACACATAAAACGAATGCCTTTATCATGCTCAACAAACCTCCAACACAATCAGAAAGCAGCCCATCCTGATGCAGTTGTCTTGGTTGATCCTGATGTTGTTGAAGGAAGATTTCTCTGCAGATGCAGAACAGCAAAGGAACTATATAACGTATGTGCATCAACTGACGAAGACAGTGTACATTTAATTGAAGTGCTTAACAGAGATTGGATGCATTGTGGTATTTGCGTTCTCACATGCTCAGAACGGGGAAAAACGACAAATGTAGTTAAGTAGAAGTAGATTTGCCTCATTTCATTTAAGAGTCCACCAGGATCTCAGAAAGTAACTTGTAATCAGTTTATTATTATGACCTTACTATCCTGGCTACAGTTCAGAAAAGTTTATTCACATATCACAGTACCGATAATCAACAGGGGAACATAAGTCCAGGACCTTATCAAACACAGATCTTCAGAACAACTGTCATGTTTTCACATTTCTAAAGAACTCATTGATCAACATTAGCTAGCGTAGCATTTCAAATACATAACGCAATCTTCAAGAACACAAACAGGATATTCGGAAAGCAGACATACCTCAAGCGGAGACAAATCTGATAATGAATCAGTAGACCATCGAGTAGATTCCTTGGGTGGTACTTTAAGACCAATTCCACCATGATTCCCTGCCGTCATTCGAGAAGCAGCTGGATCATTGGGTGGTGGTGGAAGCGGAGACCTTAGTTTCCCCACTCCAGTTGGTGGCGGTGCAATTGCTAAAGGTTTAGGCTTTCCAGTTGTTGAAACCCCTCCAGACAGCCCTGCAGCTGATAGCATTCCAGCTCCAGCAGATGGCTTAGGCTTCACATTGATTCTTATAGTCTCCCCTTCCTATAATCCAAAACTATGGATCTTTAATCCCATAAAACAAACATAACAATTCAATAATCACCCCTAACTAACCTAACTAAAATGCCACTAATCTACCAAAAAAATCAAACCACAATCATCACAATTCAAGCATTATAGAAAAATTAAAAATAAAAAGATCAACTTTTTTTTGTTAATTACCTTTAATCTTTGATTAACGGCAGGATGAATATCAATATGAGCATCACTCTCACTCGTTTCGCCACTCTCTTTCTCATTTTCTCGTCTCACGTACTTCTCGTGATCCGATAACGCCACATTAAAATCAAACGCTTCATTTCTCTCTGTAAACCCTAGACCAACAAACGCGTGCTTACCTCTCCCGTCCTCGATTTTAAGTACGAAATACCGGGACGAGTCGAGGACTGTCTCGACGGAGTTCTCGCGCTGTCCAGGGTTAAAGAAACAAGCAGCAAATAGCTCACCAGAGTTCGGATCTTCTAATCGGATCTCGCACCGTTCTTTGCAGGACACAACTCGAAGCCTTCCAGACCAGATCTTGTCGGATTGTAACCATTCTCCGCATTTGTAGCCTCCGGCAGTGGAACGAGGGGGTATTTTGTAAACGGAAACCTCGCGAACCACCAGGAGGGTGTGCTCGAACGACTCGTCGTCTTCCTCGAACGACATTTTCGCCGTTGTTGCTTTGGTATTGACGGAGTTTTTTATATTAGTTTTTAGGCGAAATGCTGAGAGATTTTAAGCTTTGAAAGGTTGCTGGACCCTTAATTCGAAGCGTTATTACTGATTTGCCCTTTGTCTCCGTATTAATAGCTTTACGCGTAAAAGCTTTGCCGGCCTGATTGGATAAGCCCAACTGTCCAACTGATATGGGCCTGGGCTGTGACTTTATATAATAAGGTCAGAAAACCTCGTCCCTCTCTTTTAACAATCATCTCTTTCGAAGCTAGGAGGCTGTTTCTAAACCCTTGCAGGAAGAGCCGAGAGAGGTATGGTCATGACATGGGTTCTCTAGTTTTGACTCTGCAATGGGTTTTATTTTCTTGGGAAATTTTTGTTTCAAGTTTAAATTATGTTTTGTGGATTTTTGTAAATCTGAACACGTTGTGATTTTGACTTTGTTGTTCAGGAGTTGCTACAATGTATCTTCAGTTTTATATAAACGATAATGGTGACAAAGTCTACACCACCAAGGTATGAAATTCTTAGTGGTTTAAATAGTGAAATAAGCAAGACTGAAGGGTTAAACTGGAAGTCTATATCTTTGGAAATTTTATGTATTCTTAAGTTTTACGTTTTTTGTATTGGAAAGTAATGGAACTTGGTGTTCGTTGTTTGAAGCCTGCTGCTTGTGATACTGTTAGGTGAAATTTTGAGAAAATTTCTTCCTTTTTCTCCCCTTTTGTTGCCTAGTTAGTAATAGGGTGGCGGCTTGCGTTTCTGCCAACGCTGGCTTCCATTATATTGGATCTTTGCGAAAATCATGTGTGGACTTCTGAAGTTATAGTCTTTATTTTCTCCTGTTGTTTCTTGTATTTTTGTTGAGTTGCCTTTTCTTTTGTGCAGAAAGAATCACCATTGGGGTTGCCTACTGAATCTGCTCACCCAGGTAATAAATTTGTGTCAATTTCACAAATGGATGTTTGTCTAGGTGGTGGTGGTCATTTGTTTTCATCCCTTGTTTCCTCATTTCTGCATATTCTAGGCATGGGTATTTCTTTCTTTCTTTCTATTTTTTTTTAATTTAAAACAGTAGTACTCTCTGTTTTATGAATTCTACATTTCAATAATACCAGAGGTAAAAATGTAAACGTTATGTAACTGGAAGAAGCTCTCAGGGCTAATTGCTTTGTGTTATTCGAAGTCACATTTTCAGATGTGCTGCTTTGGAAATCGTTTCCCAAATTCACATCTACTATTGTTTTTGCAAGTCAAATTATTTTTACAATGTCACAACTGGTTTTAGTCCTGATAAAATTTCTTTAAAGGTTTGTGTTTGCATGTATCAAATGATTTTGGATTTGATCAATGCGTCCGGCTGAGTGGTGACTAGATAAATTGGTTCAAAGATGCATGCAGTGACTTTTCTGTATTGCCTCACGAATGTGAACTGTTATGGCCTGCCTATATGCTTTATTCTAGAATTTTACAGACAAAAAGACTGTACATATATTGAGCTTGATCATCACTTCTGGATAACCCTCTCCTATCTCTATTTAGCTAGTACATTGTATACAAATTTCACTTGTTAGTGAGCTTTTCCATTTTCAAATTGCAGCTCGCTTCTCCCCCGATGACAAATACTCAAGGCAAAGAGTTCTTTTGAAGAAGCGCTTTGGATTGTTGCCAACCCAACAGTCACCTCTGAAGTACTAAGATTATTGCGAGCATCTAGTTTTCCCTCGTGGAGTGTTTGAAGTTGGAGCTTTCCTTTGCGGATGCTGAAGGTTGCTCTAGCTTTCCATCTTTCTTTGGTTGCTGAATGTAGGTTATTTGCCACCCTATGGTAGCAGAAATGGATGTAGACTCTACTCATAGATAGAAAAAAAAGAAAAACGTCTAAGTGGATCTTTTGTGAAACCATGAGATGCTAACAATATTTCCTGGATTTGATCGACTTTTACTGCTAAAAGACACGCTCGCCTTCCTATAGTTGCACGCATGGATGGAAGCCTGGTGGTATGAACACCATTTTGTCTTCTAAGCTTTCACCATCTATAAACCTCTTTCATAATATTTCTCTTTCTCACCAAGGCAATGACGTGCTTTTTTTCATATTATGGGCTGTTTGTGTTTTCATTTGCTGTTGAAACTGCATGTTTTTGGTGTGTTTTTGTACCATGTATTTTTTTTTAATTATTTTTTTGTTTAAAATATTATTTTTTTGTGTTTTTATATTATTTTAATGTATTAATATTAATAATAATTTTTAAAACATAAATTTTATTTATTTTAATATATTTCTAAGTAAAAAATTACTTTAAATTGTATTGTTTTTCTTGTGTTTAAAATTGGATGTTATGAATTAAAAAAAATAATTATATTTTTAGATTATTTTAATATAACAATTTTAAAAATTAAAAAATATTATTTTAATATATTTTCAAATAATTTTTTAAAAAAAAATTAGAAGCTTGACCTTTGGCCACTTGGATTCCCCATGGCCACCTAAGCTTGTGTCAATGCCCCAGACTTCACCCTTTCGATGCATGGTGGGTTTTGTAGTGTATTAAAAACCGAATTTTGGGAGCAGCGGCAATTTGTTTTACTTCTTCCATGAGAAGTTGATTCAAGATTATTTTGATATTCCACGTAACATGTTTTTTAAAAATATTTATTATTTAAAAATATGTAAAAATAATAATTTTTTATATTAATGTAGTAAAATTATTAAAAAAACATTAATTTAATATTTTCTCGAAATAAAAATACTTCTAAAACAAGAAATGCAATATCAAATGTTCACCCAATCAAGTTATTCACCGGTTACATGATTTGACCATACTTGAATTGAATTTATTTTATAATTATTATTCACTTGTTACGTGATTTGATCCATAAATCTATGACATTGATTAATGATTTAAAATATTAAATAAGTTGGTTTTATTATGTTTGAGATTATAATATAAAATAATTTTTTATTTGAAAATATATTGAAATTATTAATTTTTATTGTTAATATCAATAAATTAAAATTATATAAAAAAACAAAAAAACATTACCTTAATCCTTTTTAATCCAGAAATACTTTTAGTAGCCCTAGCAGTCCCCCGCCTCTTTATTTGGGCCTTCTCCGAAAAATTATCTCGATCTCTTTTTTTATCTCCTAGGCTTGCACTGGGCTCCATACAGGTTAATTGAATACCCAAAACGCCCGAAGGCCACCCACCAATGGTGACTCATCTTGCCACACAACGCCCTCTGATTGGACAAGATCAGCCAGGTGGCAACACTTGATACGCCACATCTACTCAACCCTCACTCTACTCGACTTGATACGCCACGTGGTATTCATGAGATATTCATGGGCACTTTCGGAACCAAGTGAAAAAATAAGGTCCCCCGTCCCGAGTGAGAGAGTAGAGGAGAGAAGAGAGGGCGGAGACTTCTACAGTCCACGCACCCGCAGACTCAAACCGCTTAAGATTTTTATACACAGATGCGAGTGTCAATGTCTCTATAACACAATTTATTTATTTTAAAAGTAGTTTTGGTTTAATTTTTATCGCACAAAAATGGCAAGAAATCTTGGAAGATTTCTGGTTTTGATCGCTGCGACATTGATCTACTCATCCGCCCTCGCTTCTTATATCTTTCAACCGATCTCCGATTCACACCGATCTGCTGCTTTAGAGCTCTTCAATCCTCTTGGTGGATCTTCTCCCAGGTTTTCAAAAACCCATATGATCCTCTCAATTTCTTATTTTGTTGATTAATTAGAGTAACAGGATTTGATTTTCATGAGATATCAAAATTCTACTAATTACTGAATTTAAGCTTTCCTTTGTTCATTTGCTATATGGGATCTGGTTAGTCTATAGAAGTAATAGAACTGAAATTGGTTGTTACGGCTGTTTGGATAATGAGAGAATGGTAAAAGTTGCCTCTTGTGGTAATCCTTGTTGGTGTTTGCACTTGCCTGTGTTCGTTTACATTTTCGTGTCGGCCTAAGCAAGAAAGAGTGATCTGACTGGATGTAGTGTGTGCTACCAGCGTAGAAGAAACATACGAGGAACTTAGGACGTTTGAGGTTCTTGGAATTGATAAAAGGTCTGATATCAGCACAGCTGCTTGCCAGTCTGTATCGGAAATCCATGGGTCGTCGTCTTCTACTTTGAAGGATTTATTCTACGCCTTAAAAGTCAACGGAATATTAAAGTGTGACATCAAAGAGGATGTGTTTGAGGTAGCGTTTTGTTCTGTGTTGTTTTTTTATTTCAAAGGTATTAACTTTATGTGACAACTTGCTAACAATGTGTGATGATGGGTTAATTTCTCTCTTAAAGGGTGTTGCTTCAAGGCTACAAGCTGCTGTCAGTGGTGCAAGTGCTTTGCTTGATTTCTACTATTCTGTGGGAGGTTTAGCTCTTATCAAGGTAATTAATATATATAAACACCTTTAGATGTTATGGGTTTCGAGCTTGATTCTCATTTTTTATGCATTTCTAATTTGGGAATTATTCTTTTCTTTCTACAATGCAAGGGAGAGGTAATTAGTGATAAGTTTTAGGTTGAAACTTTTGTAAGCAGATTTTGTCTGAAATCATGAAATTTCAGCAGTGTTAATTGCTAGGTATTTATTTACTCAACTTCCTGAAAGAGAATACGATTTTCAAGCTGTGTCATGTAGCATAAGCCTTGCCAGTTTTTTACTAAAGCTTGAAGCTGATATTTTTCTCAATGCAGGGTCAAACTTCGAAAGATGATCTTTATCTTGCTGATGCTGAAGGAGTTTTTCAGTCCATCAAGGTTCATTATTACTTGGAGTTATTGTTAGAGTGAAGATTTGAACTTGATAGTGGACTGTTGTATGAGTGTGAAAAAAATAACTCATTAGTGGACCACCCTTGCCAGGAACTCTCCCACATTGAGCAGGGCCCTTTTGGGACTAGTTGCTGATGTGGTCAGAGTTGGTGGGTGTGTAGGTCCAGACTGGTCTGCTTAGAAGTTTATTTCACAATGTTTTGGTTGGCGTTTGGTTTGAATTTTCTTTTCCTACTTCAAATACAATTTTCGGCACATGTAATGGTTGACTCGCTAATTATTGGCAGGCACTGAGCCAGAGTGATGGAAGATGGCGCTATAATTCTAATAATCCAGAGTCTAGCACCTTTGCTGCTGGTATGTTCTTTAAGTGTTTTGTACACCACAATGACTTTTCTAGCGCCTGTGCCCTGTCATATATATTCTATGCTTTTCTTGCAAGGGGATATGCAATTATCACATTAACACTTGGAAACGACATAAATACTTGCTCCAGTTTTGTTTTTATAATTATCTAAGCATAAATTTGTGGACACAACTAAGGATGTGTGCTTAGAAATAGTAAAGCGCAAGGAGTTTGGAACATCGTGAAAATGGGAAGGAAAGAATTGAATGGAGAGTGTATCATATTTTACATTAAATGATTAAATTATGCTGTATTGCTGAAATTAGCACTCTAAGCCATGCTAATTCTTCCACCTTCATTGGCTTATATATCCATTTGCTTGATCATGTTTCTTTTCAGGTCTAGCACTTGAAGCACTTGCTGGTATTGTCTCATTATCATCTTCCGAGATAGATCAATCTCTGGTAATTTGGAAGTTTTGCTGACTTTGCCCCAATAGAACTTTTAGTTTTTTCTTGATCCTTAAAATATCACCAATGTTTCTCTTATATTTAGAAAAAGGACACGTCCTGTTTATTTCATTATCAGCATCAAACATGTTGGTATCTGGTGATTTTATGTTACTCCATAATTAGCTATTGTAGGTGAAATAGGTTATATGATTGTTTTTTTCTTAAAGCATATGCTTATTGGTGATTTTTAGTCTACATTCTTTTTCTGAGCTGTATTTTTCCTCTTTATTTTATTTTTCAAGTTTTTGCATAGTCTATATTAGTTTGTTTATTGCTAGTGCTTCAGGTTATGTAGCAGATTTATGTCTGCTATAGATCCTGCATTTTGAGAATGCACCCATAGCTTAGCCTATCCAGATTTTGATATAGCATTTCCTTTTAGAAACATAGCTACAATTTCCCATTTCATAGAACTTTCTTTTATGCTATGTAATCCACTTTTCCTTGTGGGCGTATCTAATTGTATAAACTTATATTAACAATTTTCTGGTTATGATGAGGGTTTTTGTTTCTATTTATAATATATGATATCTTCCAATATACTTGTTGCTGCTGTCTTGTGGTGTTCATTGTAATATGTTGTTTGTGACATTTGCTTACCATGGGCAGATCAGCACAACTAAAAATGATATATCGAAGCTGTTTGACAGCATTGAGAAGTATGGTATGCATCTCTCTCTCTCTCTCTCGCGCTCACGCTGGTACATTATAATTTTTTGGTGCTTATGCACCAAAACAATTTCTTAGTATGGTGGCAATTGTGTTTCTATTCTTTTAAATTTCTGTCGATACTTTTACTCTCATCTACATAATATTTATCTTGCTTATGCCAGAACTTTTAACTCTACTGATATTAAGTTGTCAAGAAACAGTTTGGTAATCTATCATGTCTTAATTTGGCAAAAATTAAATCCTTTCTAACATGAAGGAACTTCACCAGCTTTACATGTAGGCCATGTTTCATTCACCTAGCTGCCAGCTGCTATTTTATGCTACACCAGAACTTACTTACTTAGCTGCAACTCTTTATTGTAGATGATGGGGCCTTTTACTTTGATGAGAAGCTGGTTGGTGCACGTGAACATCAAGGTGCTCTTTCAACTACATCCTCTGTTGTTAGAGGACTGACAGCATTTGCAGCTGTGACTTCAGGAAGCTTGAATGTGAGTTAGGTTTGTTGGTGTTGCTGGTCTTTGTACTGGTAATTCTCTATCACAAAAGGAGTTTAATGCTCTTTTCTTTGCTTGCTTTATTCTTTTTTGATTTTCAGCTTCCAAGTGGCAAAATATTGGGTTTGGCAAAATTTTTCCTCGCCATTGGAATTCCAGGTGATGCCAAAGACTTGTTCAACCAAGTAGATTCCCTGGCTTTCCTAGAGAGCAACACGTGAGTGTGTTCTTTACTTCATTCTGATTATCTTTTTTCATTTTATATTTATGTTATGTAAAACTCATTTTGATAGTTGTTTTCCTGATATAAAGAACTCTGTAATATGTGATTGTTCTTTTAAAAGAAAACAAATTTCCAGTGACAGCAGTTTCAGAAAAAGCAAGATTTTATGGAATAATCCTTTTTCATTAGTGTATTTTTCTTGAACATAATAGAAAGCGTCAAAATGAGAGCATCAGTTTGGTGCTCGAAGAAAATGTGCTGTTTTCATGAAAAACTTTTGAAGTTTGTTTCATTAGCTGCTGGCTGTCTTTTGCAGCTAGGAGCAGAAGTTTGTCTTTAAAGAAAAAATTTAAGGCCTTATATATACTTGAACATTGTTGTTATTTTGCTGTGTTTGTGGGCTACTGTTCCTCCGTTTTATATGTTTTCCTTTTTCTCTTTTGGTTGAGAAAAGCAACAAGTAGAATAACTGATGAGGCAACTGGTTTAATATTAAGTGCTGAATTTACTGAAGAAGCTTGCAAGTAACTTCCTTATTGTTTTATTTTTTCAATTATGACACTTTTGGTTCCTGGTGCAGGGTTTCCATTCCACTGATTCTATCTCTTCCAGCCACAGTTCTTTCATTGACTAAGAAGGATGCGCTTAAGGTGTGTTGCTGTGTGCATGATAAGTATTTTTTTTGTGTTTGTGTCTATATGTGCGGTTGTGTGCATTCAAGTTATACACTTTGGTTATCTCATATTTGCTTGACTAATATTATTTCCTTCATCTTGTTTCTTACTGTATTCTGGCTATTTTGGGAATAAGCTAAAATTGTTAATGATATTATTTGCATATCCTATGCATTTCCTGGGATTTGCATGATTACGAAGTTTTTGCACACCTTGAACCTCTTCCTTTTACAAAATCTTATTCAAATTGACTTTCCATGTAAATATAACCAGGTTAAGGTGAATACTGTGCTTGGTTCAAATGCACCTCCTTTGACAGTGAATCTTCTACGAGTTTTCAGATCTGGTTCAAAGGATACTTTGTTAACTGGGAGTCAGGTACACCTTTTTCCACATTTTGTACCTTGTTGAGTGCATTTTGATTCTATTGTCTACCTTTTCGGTATTGTAGCCTGCCCAATCAATTTGGTGATTTTCTGGATGACCAATATTAATTATGTGATATAGGAACTCAAGTTTGACCCTGAAAACGCTGTCTATACCTTGGATGCTTTGCCAAAGAGTGTTGATGTTGGAAAATACACTTTTGTTTTTGAGGTATCCTTGTTTCTTTGATGCATAAATGCTGCCTTTCATCTTTCTATACACCCATATATGACAAGCCCAAATTCTCGCAGACTGTGCTTCATGATTCAGACCACAAAAACTTATATGCTACTGGAGGCCAAACTCGGATTCCAATATATGTGACTGGAGTTATCGAAGTTGACAGTGCAGAAATTGCAGTGCTTGATAGTGATCTTGGGAGCATAGAAACCAAGAAGAAGTATGTTTTTAACATCTCCCAGTTACAAGACTGGGTGCTTATTAACTGATGCCATGTTGGATGCTTGTCTTTGTGACCATTTTTGGGATGTGTTTAAATTTTTATTTACAATACTCATCTCTGCTTTACCGAGTTTGAACTTTATGACATTAGTTCGAGTATGATTCTAGTTCATGGATCCATGCAGGATAGATTTAGCTGGAGAAAATACTGTATCATTATCTGCAAACCACCTTCAGAAGCTGCGCCTCTCTTTTCAGTTGTCTACTCCTCTTGATCATGCATTTAAGCCACATCAGGTTTGTAATTCTGCTTGTCTTCCTCTAGAATCGATATCTCTGTGATTTAGTTATTCAGAGTTTTTTGGCTACCAGGCAATTCTAAAATTGACGCATGAGACTAAGGTTGAGCATATCTTTTTGATGGGGAGCTCTGGAAAACAGTTTGAGATTATTCTTGTAAGTTCCTTCTGCAATGTTTTGCTCCCCCTTGTTCCTCACTCATGGATGGGTTTTTGCAACTTTATAGTTTAAGAACAAAATCTATCATATATACACAAATGTGGACTTTTGGGTTTCTCATTGAATTCAAATTTGGCTGGTGACTATTGTCAACAATCAATTAACTTGGTTGTTAGTGATTCATTTTCCATCTTCAATTTGTGCATTGCTAACCAATTTCCCTCTTACCTGAAATGAAGTTAATTTTGTTATCACATGGTATAGACTGAATAAAGTAAGTTTTATGAATCAGGAATTGAATACTGGTCCAGAGACATGCACACTATTGAATATCTACTAGAAATAAAACTGAATATTTTTTCAATGAAATTACTGTTCAATATTTGCTTAACAATCGTGTATTGTTTTAAGTTTCACAATGAAAATGGCTCTTTATGTTATGTTTAAATGAATAAACCTCCAGCTGAAGTAGTTTGAGTGGCAGTCAGTTTAAGCCTCTCTTGCTGGACATTATAATGTTTATGCACATGCCAATATTTGTTACTATCTTTTCAAATGCTCCTGCTGTGCATCAGTGTTGATTGCTTGGAAACAGACTCACTAGAACATATCATTCAACCATCCATTTCTGTGTCTTTTGAACTTTTGTTATTTTCCTCATATTTGGCAACGTCTTGCAGGATTTCCTTGGACTGGTTGAGAAATTTTTCTATTTATCAGGGAGATATAATGTTCAACTCGCTGTGGGTGATGCTGTTATGGTAGGCTTGATTTTGCTTTCAAAGTTTTTATTTTTTGTATGGGTTATGCAACATGAGCATTATACAATTTGTTTTGTTCGTCTTCATCAGGAGAACTCTTTCTTAAAGGCTATTGGTCACATTGACCTGGATCTACCCGAACCACCTGAGAAGGCACCACAGCCTCCAGCACAGCCTCTTGATCCAAACTTGATATATGGTCCTAAAGCAGAGATAGCTCACATCTTCAGGGTTGCTGAAAAGCTTCCACCTAAGGAGCTTTCTCTTACTTTCTTGGGTCTTACACTTTTGCCATTTCTTGGATTCTTACTTGGGGTGAGTATTATATTATGTATCTGTCAGAAATTCTGAAAACTTGAGCATTAACATTATTTCTCTCTTTTGAGGTCAATGATGTCTGGAATTGATTGAAATTGAACCTTCTTAGTTAGCATTATAATTCATTGGCTCTTTCTGAATTGTCTCACCTTTGGATGCCCCATATAGCACTTCTAGTATTATTGAGGTTTGTCCATGGATTTGAATGCTAATGTTGGAAAGATCTTTTGATCTGTGTTAATGTTGACACTGCTAGCGTACATGTGTTTGATTGAAGTTTCGGGTTGAAATTGCTTAGCTGAACTTGTTGGGATAGAATTTTATTGGTGGAACTTGCCAAGTGACCTCGGGAGTTTAGACTACCCCTTTCTATTTATTAGGACAGGAAGTGCTATTGCACATTGCATTAATGGACATAGTCAGCATTTCAAGTGCTCTGTCATTCTTTTTGCCTAGTTTTCTCGCGTCATCATCTCATCCCTATTAATGGGGACAACATAGGGAATGGGAATGAGTGGCATATGTTAACATGCGTTTTCCTTTTGACAGCTATTGCGTTTAGGGGTGAACTTGAAGAACTTCCCTTCCTCATCTGTTCCCGCCATGTTCGCTGCCCTCTTCCATCTTGGCATAGCAGCAGTTTTGTTGCTCTACGTGCTTTTCTGGCTGAAGGTCAGTTTCCCACTTCGTTCTTTTTGTTCACCTCTATTTGATAAATTTGTGATTCCTGCAAGATTTCCAGGGCTTGTATTCACCCATGTTTGATATGCAGCTTTCGATTGTTTGCTAGGATATTAGTTTATTTTGCTTCTATTCAATGAGAAAATTTGGATTGCTAGAGTATTTGTGGTGTTAAGAGGAATTTACACTTCTTTTTGCTTGTCTTTTTTTAATTTGAGCAGTTGGATCTATTCACAACACTGAAAGCACTTTGTTTCTTGGGAGCTTTCCTGATGTTTGTTGGACACAGAATCCTTTCTCACCTGGCCTCATCATCATCCAAGTTGAAATCTGCCTGAGTAGGAGAGAATTTCCTGTTTCAAAACAATTAGACATTGACCCAATTTTGTAGGGGATGTAAACTATTGAGTATGTTATACCTGTTAAGACTTCCGGCACGCAATGAAAAAGGGTTTATCTATGTTTTGGGTTTTTCTCCTTTCACTGCTTGAACCACACCGCACTGTCTTTCTGTTGCTGGTCCGTCAGCTGGTTTGTTAACAGCGTTTACTTAGGTCAGCCATGATGAATATTACCAAGATGAAATTCCTTTGTTTAGATTCTGGTAATATAATCCTTTATTTCAGTTAAAACGACCACCTGTGTTCATGTACGTATTCACAATTCCATCAGATATTTTTGTGGTGATTTTCAATGATAGTTACAAGGGCTGATAACTAGGGATTGACTTGGTTCAAGCCTGGGTTGTGGTTGTGTTGCGGTGGGTTAATTAAGATGGTGTTTGGAAGTGTGGTCCTCTATTTTTCAAAATGTTTTTTTTTTAAATTAATTTTAATATTAGTACATTAATTGGATATGAATATATTAAAAAATATTTATGTAAAATTAATTTTTTTTTAATTTTTTTGAAAGTATTTTAAAACAGGAAATCAAATAAGTGTTAAGATTAGCGAATCATGATATCAATTTAAAAATAATCATGATATCAATTTAAAAATAAAATGTAGGTTATTAGATTGATCTATTAAACCTCTATTATGTTGATCTATTGTGCTAAATAGAAGTTGTATTGTTCTTAAAAATATTTTTTTACTTGAAAATAATTAAAATAATATATATATTTATTTGATATTATTACATTAAAATTACAAGAAACCATTTAAAAAAGTATTAATTTGATATTTTTTAAGTTAAATGTATTTTTAAAACTCATTTAATCACAGTTTTAAATGCAAAAATAAACTGCGATGTCAAGCCCCTTCCCCAGTCTACAAGATATTTAAAAAATCATGGCCTGTATATGAGACCAAACTTTCATGGCTGAAAAAGATGAGTTAAGTAGACATCAACGTTGTAGACGACATTTAGAGCAAAGTGAAGCAACAGCCTGCTTCCTGTAAGGAGATTCCTGTAGGGTGCTGTTTCCTTATTTCCTATTTTAGTTTTGTCAGTAGCGTTACAAAAGAAGAAGAAAGAAAGAACTACAGTTTTGAGCTGACAACAATCGAAGCACTCGGTTAACACAACAATCTAGCACCGGAAGAGTTCTACAGATTGAGGTTTCAGAGCCTATGATGTTTGTAAGACAAGAAGTTCTCGTGCACGAGGTTGCATCGCAGCTTCTCCTACGCCATTTCTTCTTCTTCTTCTTCTTCTTTGAAGAATAGATTGTATCAGCAGAAGATGAAAATAAAATTACTCCCATCATAACAAATAGGAGAATACATTGAAAACAATTGAAATTGACTGCTAATTCTTCGCAACATGATGAGACCTTCAAAGATGGATTTTCCTATATATATATATATATATATATGTCTTAGAGTAGACACTCCCAATGCTTTGTTTAATTCCTGATATGCCGTATCAAGAGAGCAATTTTTTGAGCTTTTACCAGAATCCACATATTCGGTCTCTGTTCACATATTTTTACCCTAAAAGCATATACGTCTGTTTAAAAATGTAGTTATTGTTGCTTTTCAAATAATTTTTGGTGTTAAAATATATGTTAATTATATTTTTTTATTTTTTAAAAATTATTTTTGATATCAGCACATCAAAATAATTTGAAAACACTAAAAATGCATTAATTTTAAGTGAATAAAAAAATAAAAAAAAATAAAATTTAAATTTTTTTAAAAATATTTTTAAAATACAAAAACAAACAGGAGATTTCCAATACACCAGTTGTGCACAATGCTTATCGGTCCAGATTCACGCACCACACTCCTAACCCAAATATCTTTGTTAAAGTTTTCAATTAAAATTAGATTATATAAAAATTAATTTGATTTAAATCAATTAATTTTATAAGTTTAAAAACAACTTTAATAATTAATAAAAACATAATTTAACTTTTAAAAAAAACTTCAAGATAATAATTTATTTTAAAAAATATTAAAACAATGACAGATTGGATCACTCTTGGTCCCCCACAACTCGTGTTATGAACTGTATTGAGTTTAATAAATTTTTTAATTTAATTATATGATAAAAATATAAGCTCATAAAATTAAATAGCAACCTAAAAATAAACACTTATTTGAGATAATTATCCCTATAGAAGGCAAACAAAAATTCATAATACAGTTTATTTCCCAACCAATTTAATATTTAGAGATGACATTGAAAAAGAATAATTTAAAAATAATTAAAAGTTCAAAAAAGAAAAAAGAAATAGCATATTTTATCGGTGGGTAAACTAGTTAAACTTATGAATATAGTATCTTAGATTAATACGTAAAATCTGTGAACTGGGTTATGGACTTCATTAAGATTATAATTTGTTTTTTGTCAAAAATATTTTTTTATTTAAATATATGATAACAAAAACAAATTGTTGCAAAATGAAACACCAACCTAATACCGAAATGTTTTTTTGTTAAATCACGAAAACCTTATAAAAGATGAAACAAAACTAATTATAAAATTAAATTGTAAATTAATCCAGTATCTAAGGATGAAATAAAAAAACTAATTAAAAAAAAGTTAAACTTATCAAATCTTACAAACCCAGTCAACTAACCAAATATGTAAATAGGTCCATGGACTTTATAAAATTTAATAACATAACTTTTCTCTAAAATTATTTTTTTTAGCTATATGAGAAAAAATAAACAATAAAAAGTCATGTTCAATTAAAAAAATACACTCCATCAAACTCGTAAACCAAAACCTCTTGGGTTACCCTACCAAACCCACAAACCATGCTAACCTTATAGAAAAGTAAAATAAAAGGAAATAAATTATAAAGTCAAATTCTCAACCATCTTAATATTAAAAGATAAATCAACAAAAAAAATTGAAAAAATAAAAAATAAAAAATTTAAAAAAAGAAAAGAAAGTAAAACATTGTGGATTACTATTGTTATTTCATAGTGCAACGTGTGAGTAAATTATGTTTTCTTCACACCCTTTAATTTTTGTTACTTTATAAAATTTAATAACATGATTTTTTTAATTATATAAGAAAAAAATAGACTAAAAAAAACATTAAGTTCAATTCGTAAACCATGTTAATCTCATATAAAGTCAAAATAAAAAGAAGCAAATTATGAAGTTAAATTCTTAACAATTTTAATTTAAAAAGATAAAATCGACAAAAAAAATTAAAAACACAAAATCATAACAAAAATTTAAAAAAAAAAAGCAAAATACTTTGGATTACTATTGTAATCTATGTTGCAATAGATGTTGGTGAACAATGGTTTCCTCGTATCCTTTAATTTTTTTTATTTTATAAAATTTAATAACATAATTTTTCTCTAAAATTATTTTTTTAATTATATAAGAAAAAATAGACTATAAAAAAATTAAATTTATTTAAAAAAGAGAGAAAAAAAACCTTTGCTAATTTATAAAATCTAATAACATGATTTTTCTCTAAAATTATTTTTTTAATTATATGATAAAAAATAATCTATAAAAAAATCAAATACAATTAAAAAAAAAGAGAAAAAAAAAACCCATGAAACCTAGGGTAACTTAAATTCCTTTGATAAATTCACAAATCATGTTAATCTTATAAAATGATAAAACAAAATAAATAATTAATAATGTTTTTAAAAAAAATCATAATAAAAAAACAAAAGAATAATAATTAATAATTTTTTTAAAAAAAAATCATAATAAAAAAACAAAAGAAAAAAAACTATATTTACGAATTAAAAAAATGAAAAAAGAAAAGAAAAGAAAGAGACACGTAGCTTGAGGGAAGGAATTGCGATTTCCCCCACCCCACATGCTCTAGTTATTGCTATAATTATAATATCAAAAGTAAAGCACCGACAAGCAGCAAGTTGCAAGTTGCAAGTTGCCAGCCATAACGTGATTCATTAAGCATTGAAAGAGATTGACTAAAAACTAAAAAGACCCACATCACACAAATCCCAACACTTGAAAACTTGTGTCTTTAATTATTACAACCACTTCATCAAACCCAGATTAAATAATAATAATAATAATAATAATAAATGAAAGGAAAGGAAAGCTGCGAACCTCTGACTGATCTATTCCATGCATAATTGTATACTAACAAAAGCAGTGCAGATATGAAAATGACAACGCTGCTGCTCTCCCTCTTTCTGCATTCTGCATTTGTGAGGAGAAAGTTGACTAGTTTGGATCTTGCAAGGCAAGTCAAGAACTTGATGGATCTGAATAGAAATTATTCGAGTATTTGATGCCAGGTGCCTGGACGGGTAAAAGCGGAGAGAGCATGGAAGGAATTAAATAAATGGAATTAATAAATTAAAACAATGGCTTTTTTTTCTTGAGAAAACATCCATTTAATTCAATATATAAAAGAAAAAAAAAAACAGAGATTTTTACTCAACATAGAATTTTCAGGGAAAGCTAAAAAAAACAGAGATATTTACTCAACATAGAATTTTCAGGGAAAGCTAGTTATCAGCTAGTTGTTTGTGGTTATCTAGTGCTAAAAAGGATGAACATGAGTTGTCTCGCCAGGGGAAGGGAAGAATGTTAACTGGGTTTGGTCAACTGTAGAATCTAACCAGGGGGGAATCTAGTTGGCCACAAATAACCTAGCTAAAAATCTAAATTAAACCTAGCTAAAAATCCGTTGTCTTTGAAAAAAAAATCAAAATATCATTTTAATCCCTTTCTTAAAAAAGAAAAAGTATATTAGATTAACTTACCGGCCACCCCAGGTCAACCATTTTGCTTCTATCACAACATCAACATCGTATTTTTACAAGGGGCGAGGGGTAATTGAGTTGAAGATTCAGTTAAAAATGTGCGTTAAAATTTAATAGAAAAGTATATATTCGTGAAAATGAATAATAATACATGCTAGAAACATGGGGGGCATGACATTCTCAGTAACAAAATAGCGAAAAGGTTATGAATCTGATTATCCATGCAACAGTTCACATTCTCAGTAGCAGAAAAGGAAATTCTTGTTCTGTCGCGCCTTCCAAAATATGGGGTGTGCTCTTTCACCGAGTAATAAAGCTATGGAAGCTTTTACATGGTAAGATTGATGGGGTAGTTAGATAGACATATCAACACTCAAAATGACATTTCAAACTAATGCAAAATACAATCATCTCTCGAGAGACTCCTATAAAATAATGAGAGGATCAGTTTCCATAATTCCTATAGCAGCCTTGATTTGATTTAATTTAATCAATTGTCAGCTAATCAAACTAACAATTTGGATTTATAATGAAATAACACAAAAGAAATAACATGGATAAAACTTCTGCTTTCATATAAGATTGCTCAAGAAGAAATAAGCTCAACATCAAATGCTACAAAATCATATAAAACACGGCTACCTTAAGCCCTGCAATGTTCAGGTAAAAGGGCGAGAGTATGGAAATCCGGGTTGGCTGTTTATTCAGTGACACTGAAACTTTTGCTTGTTAGCCACATCTTCTTTTGGACGATGAACACCACCTCATCCTCACCTTGCTCGTTTTCCTCAGCATCACCTGTAGCCACTGCCTCCCAATGCAGTGCTGACATATGTTTCTTTATGAATTCCACTACTGATGGATTGTCACGGATAATAATGAAGCCTGTGGGTCTCAAGATGCGGTCCATCTCAATTAACAGATCCACAGCACTGCAATCTTTCTTCGCAATGTCGGAGAAAACAGTCCAGGCATGCAGTAAATCATAAGTTCGTGGGTAGGTCGAGTAGGATTCACACCTGTCAGTGGAAAAAAAAAATCATTTTAGCCTGTGTATGAACAAGAAAATACAATCAGCAATTCCACTATGTTTTTGCTCTCCTATCCTGGAAAGTGCCACATCTGCCATGGTTATTACATCAATCCACCACCAGAAGAATTTTCTCGATAAGAGAGTTAACAGAGTCTATGTGTAGTCAAAGTAGAACTTGAAATGGTTACTCAGAGATGGTTTGCATCACAATTTCTGCTGTATCATATCTTTCTATCCTTTTCTTTTTCTTTGCCTTCAAACCAACTGGTAACTGGTTAGAACAATGGTATTGACTGAAAATTTTTATAATCTGATGAAAACACATAGGATGGATTTATTGTAGAATCATATAAGACCTCAAGAGCAGGTGCAGCTCTAATTCTGCTTCTGGTTCCTGATAAAACTTATCAGTAAAATAAATCTTAAGAATTTTTACTGGTACAGATAGGTTTGGTTTCTTTTCATAAATTTTACCCTCACACATTTGAATATTCCTAATGTCACATATTAGAAAATTTTTGCGAACTCACCAGCTGTGCACAGAGCCCATCAGGCCTCTATCATATATTATCTTGAGAGTGTTGGGTCCATCTTCAGGCACAACATTCATAACCCATACGTCTTTGCTCTTCAGGGCAGCTGCAAATGACCCTAGGTTTGCCTTCATGTCCATCAAATTTCTCAGTGTATCAGGCTGAATCTTTGGGCTCAAAAGATTCCAATAATTCTCAACTCTGTGCTGCCAACCTTCCTGCAACATATCAATCCTGTTACAAACCAGTTTCTTCCTAACATATATATAAACACAAACAGATTGAAAGTTTCTGATAGCTCACCGTGTCCTTTTCAAACATTTCAGCAGAATAGCCAAAGTCAGCAAGACGAGGAGGTGGAGTAGTCAACCGAGCAGGCCACGGAGCCAATCCAGACCCTTTTGCTTTATGTTGTTCTGATAAGATCATTAAAATACTTAGTGCATTTCTAACTTCCAACACAAATTCCATGTAGCTTGCAAAGCTCCTTGTGAAGCCTCACATGAGGGCAACACGAAATCAAACAAATGCAAGGCAAGGAGCATCTAACTTCACCAACGATTGTTTTCTTTGGTTTTTGTTTTTGTTTTTGTTTTTGTTTTGTATTTTCAGCAGTGGTATATGAACATCAAAAGATAAGACAATTTAACAAATGCATATTGACATGTTAACTGTTTGTGCCGCTAAAAACTCAAAAAGGGCAGGTAAAGCATCATGCTAATTGCATGAGCTTGCATTCATGATGCAAGTACAATATGCAAATTGCTGTTGTATCTTCCAAAATTAACTTGTTTCTATACAAAGGTCATGCTAGAAAATAATGGTAATGAGACTACTAGCACTAATATTGAAAGTCCTCGAAAAAAATTAAAAGGAGTATACAGTACTCACGATCAGAGTAAGGAGTGATGCAAGCTTTCATTGGCACACCCCACACTGCATCTGGATCATCATCAGATTTGCAGAGAGGAGGTTGAGTACCAGGTTCTCTTTCCATGTAACAGTCGTTTGTTAGAGGCTTGACCCAGATAACAGTTTGATTCCTTTTCGCAGCTATCTTCCAGCACATTCTTTCCACAAGGGCACTCATTTCTCTCCAGATCCTCAGATCCTCTTCATCTTGTGCATAGGCCTCAGGAGATGAGTAGGCAAAATAGCCTCCTGGTCTCAGCAACCTATCTAGCTCGAGCAGAAGGATTCCATCCCTTTGAAGCCAATCAATCCTACAGCGAGAACAATGTGCAAATTCAAAAGATCTGCTTGGGTATGGAAGTCTCTTGGTCCCTAAAACACCAAGATATGCAGGAATTCCTCTCTCCAAGGCAAACTGGATCTGGTTTTGATGAACATCATTTGGTGCCAATGACATTGAAATAATATCAGAAGAGAGCAGATATCCCCCAAAACTTGCAACTCCACAACCAACATCAAGGACTGTCCGGAGCCTTCCTTCATTGTTTAAAATGTTATTTGAAAAGTTTAGCATCTGCCAGCGAGAAAAATAAATAATATTAAAAACCAGTATAGTTTGTAAAACTAAGTATATAAAATCACTCGCAAAAAATATCATATCACCAGCCTTTCAAACTTGAAATTAATTTGAGAGTCTGAGAATCACATATTTACATGGGAAATACTATTAACTTACATTTGCAATTGAGGCTATATACTTATCAGCTCCGTAATGGAAGTGTGTTCCTCCTCCAGGGAATGAAATCTTGTTACCTTTGACAACCATCCAGTTCTGATCAGATTTTTCACTTGCCAGGTGGGTGTGAGGTATATTTACTTTCCAGACCTCATCTCTGCTTTTGGGCCACTTGATTGGGACCTGAACCATCAATAATAAAAAACACATATCAATACTATATTGTTTTACTTTGCAAAGCAAAAAAAATCCACTTTTCAACATATCCACCAACTATACTATTATACTTCAGAAAGACCCTACCTTGTACCCTGGTGGAGGAGGGATCAAGCAATTGAAGCGTCTTTCTGGTACTGGGCAATGTCTTTCATAGTGCTCCATCAAAGACAAATCCAGCTTCAATCTTGTCTGGTATATAAGATTTCTGTCTAGACAAGGAATCAGCTCCGAGTGGCGATCATCACAAACCTTCAATGTTGACAAAAATCATAAAAGAAACACAACACAGCTTGTATTGGTGCAATTGGTACTAACAATCAAAGATCTGAAACTTGGTGCAAATAAAAACGTTAGCTCAACTCAAAATTGCTCACCGGAATGCTTTTAAGTATAACATCACCCTGCACTTCTTCACCGGATTTGCTGGAAGCTTCATCACCATCATCATCTCCACCCAAATAAGAAGAACCCAACTTCCTTAGAGATTTACTTCCATATTCCAGAGCAGATGTTCCACTGTTCCGAGAATACAAGTAAACACAACCACAAATGATACCCAGCACCACTATCCAAGTTACCAGCCGCTTCTTTTGATCCCCATCACCTTTTCCCCTTGACATCTTTCGCAACCAGAAACAGAAAATGAAAATATCCCTTCTACTTTCACTAAAGGTTAAAATCAGAAGCTCATTCCCTCTCCAGGATATTCAAAATAGGTAATGGATGGACCGTGAGCAAAAGTTCAGCACCGAATCTAGTACCTAGGTTGTTTAATTCACTCCCGTGATTGCCTGAAGCTCCTTGTCATCACCAGCCTTGTTTCCAAAAATAAAATTAAGTTAGGACTTATCATCCATAACTGAAAGCAAATATTTATCATATCTAGAACACAACATATAATATATAAATAAAAAGATCCTGGATTGCTCATATCTAACTAGCGAAATCTATGTAAAAACATTAACTAAAACAAAATCCCATATCTGCAGGCCAAAAATTCAATAAAAAAAGAAAAGAGGATAGCATTAACTAGAGATAGATCTGAGACAGACTTGAAACTAAATAATCAAGTAAACCCAATTCAATCAGAGATCATTAATTACATAATGGCAATAATATTACTAGTAATATAAAAATAAATGCACCGACAATAACTACTTGCCAGCTATAATTTGACACGGTTAAGCATTAAAAGAGATTGATTGAGAGACCCTGACAAGTAAAAAAATTTCAAGAATTGAAAGTTGCGATCTTGGTAAGCATCAGACCCAGAAAAATTTCTTCGAATCAAGAAGAAAGTAGCAAACTTTGTTGATTTTTGTGGAGAGGAAGATTGACAGGCTACAAGAAAACTCACCAACTGAAACTGAGATGGGAACTGAGGATGAGACTGGTGCTCAGAGGGGGAGAAAATGGCACAGTGTAGATCTTGAAATGCAAGCAATGAAGCCAATATATGATGACAGTGGGGATGATAAGTGGATCTGAGAACAGAGTATGAATGCGATATTATTATAAATATAATTTTTTTTCAAAGCTTTTTATTATTTTTATTTAAATATTAATACTTTTATTTTTTCAATTTCTTTTATTTTTTGATATGATTTTTATGTTTTTATCAGCTTTGATTTCCTTCATTCTTTTTAAGCTATAAATTTAACAATACAGCGGATTTCATTATGAATGTGAATAAAGCAAGCAAGTTACCTACCTAAAAGGAATAATCTAATAATTTTATATACCAAAAATGGAAAGAGTTTATGCATGCAAGGCGGGTCGGTTATGGAGTTTTTTTATAAAAAATAAAATAAAATCTCACAGTTTTATTTCATTTAAAAACTATTATATTAAAAAAAAGGAAAAATAACATATTTTAACTGATTAAGTTGTTAAAAATAACACTAGTACATTGTATTATTGGTAACGACACAAATAAAAAAAATAGGTTTTTTTTTAATATTAAAAGTCTTTTTGGCTAAAATGGCTAACATTATTTTATTCTATATAGTAGTCTATTTAAATTTTATAGAATTCCTTAACTTATTAGATTAATTAATAGTCATAAAAAGAGTTTTAGGAATAAAACGACTGTAAATCTTGAGTTTTGATAACTGAAAATTTTGGGTTTTTTTATAAATAATTAATTAAAAAATAGATAAATATCAAGAATAAAGAAGATGTGTGTGTATTCTTCTTTGTGTCGGCAGTGATCGTGTTGCTGCAAGTTGTCATGTGTATATAATAGTCTTTAAGGCATTGCTATGGTCAAGTTGAGGATCTAAGGGTATATTTGGCAAGTTATTTCTGCCTTTATAACTCTATTATCAGCCTTGAAGCTGAGATTTATTATTCATTTTTTAGCTTTCTCGCTTAAGAAACGGCATGTTTTCCTAGTTCCTTCTTATTGTTTATAAAATATACATATCTTCATTAATATATCTATAAATATTCAAATTAAAAAATATTTAAAATAAATATCTAATATGTGTGTGTATGATATCTTGAATATTTATTAAAATATTTATCTTAAAAAATCTATATAAGCTCATTTATCTAGGAGTATGTAAAAAAAATCAGAATTCATCTCTTTAAAGTTTATCTCTCTGAACTTTAAATCTAAAACAATATAAGATAATATTTTTTTTGTCACATGTATAAACACTAAAAAATATTTATTATTCCTGCCACCTATATAAATACTATACTAAAACTTTGAAGTGTTTTTTTAGTAGGTTAACCAGCTTACTACCCATCAAAATTTTCAAATATAATTTTATCGAAGCATTGAAAGCATTCCTAATCTTTCTACTGAAGATATTTTCTAGCCTGTCACTTCTTTTTAGGTTCTGCTAAATGGTATCATTTGCATGATTATTAGGATGATGATAATGTAGTTCCATTGATTTATAATGGTATTCGATCAATTATCAAAATAAATGTATTTGTTAGTTAAAATGGGTTTTTGATATTGTGTTCCATGTGTCTTTCTAAATGTGTTTTTTCACTTTAAAATTAATTAAAATATTTTTTTATAATTTAAAAATCAATATATAAAAATTATTAAAAAATATAAAAAAATATTGATTTTATTTTAAAAATAGAACCTGACAAAAAGATTAAAAATAATTTATTTTAAATTCTGTGAGTTATAACTTAACTAATTAGCTATATATTTATTTTCTAGAATTTATTAATTCAAGTTTTATAACTTTTAAAGTTATAATAAATTTATATAGTTATTAATTTTAAAATTTATAAAATTAATCAAATACATATAAACTAGTCTGACTATTTATATTAATAAAAAAATTAATTATTTTAATTGTGGTCATTATTAAAAAGTGGAGTGGGATGTCATTATCAATTTCACACAATTCTCATTTTTTCAAAAAAGAAAAACCTCAAATATTCATGCAGTATTCCACTCTGACGTGGCTTATCTCGACCGAGGACGAATCTAGTTTGGCCAGGGGTGGCCCTCACAGGCTGACATTCTCCGTTACAATTTTTTGGCCCTTTTGCCATATAATAATTTAACATTATTTAGATATAATTTGATACTATGGTAGGACGGTTTTTAAAGTATTTTCTATTTAAAATGTATTAAAATATATTTTTATATTTTAAAAATTATTTTTAATATTAACACATTAAAATAATTTTAAAAATTAAAATTTATTTTAAAACAAAACTTTTTTTAATATTTTTACAAAAATACTTCTCAATCATAAAAACAAATAAACCTTATAACTCCTTTTTTTAAGTTTTTTATTTAATCATCAAAAATGAAAAAACCCAATCATTTTCCCTTGAAGAACTCTTCTAAATGTGTGTTTGGTGTGCTAGCTTTTGTTGATTAGATTTTTTAAAAAATAAGTTTTAAAAAATGTTTTTACTTGTGGTTTTATATATATATATACATGAGTAAAACTACTGTAAGATGATTTTTATGAGCAGAATAAATTAAAAAAAATAGTTTTTTAAAGATAAAAAATAGATTATTTTAGTTTTCACAAAACTAAGTTTTGAAATGTAATTATGGCCAATACACAAAATAAAAATTATTTAGCTAACTAAATATTCTTTTTCTATGTAAGTGGATAAAAATAAAAAACTACAACCATACCAAATGATCTCAAACTCTTTTCTCACCAGGATAAATCTACCGGAGTTAGGAATTTCTCTCTCTATGAGGACTAATAGTTCATCCTCTTATGTAAAAAAAAAAAGAGGAAAGTAATTGATATTTAAAAAACTAAATTTCTTTTATTTTCATTCCTGAAAAGAATTTTTTTTCTCTTTAAAACCACCACGCTGTTTGATTTTGAAAAATATTGACAATCAACTATGAGTTAAAAAAAAAAAACAATTTTTTTTTTGTTTTTTATGTGTTTGTTTTAAGTAAAACATTTTTTGAATGAAAACTATTTTACATGTAAATGTTTTTTTTATGAAAAAAGGCTTAACAATATTGGATAAGTAATAATATAAAAAGAATTAGGAAAACATCACTTGAAATAAATAAAAAAGGAAAAAAAATAAAAAATAAAAATCAAATTGAATAAATTATTCAAAAACAAAATTATAATAACAAGAAAAGAGATAAAAATTTAGATAATCAGCAAGTTAAAGAGTTGTTTTTGAATTTTTTTTTCAAATAATGTAAAAATTCAGGCAAAGAAGAGAGAAAATAAGGTGGAAAAAAAAATCATTAATGTCAAAATACCACGATTCCTTGCACTTGTGTTGTTTCATCTAGTTTGAGGTGTTGACAACTTTCAAACATAGCTTTAGAAAGCAACATTTGATAGTCAAATAACCTCCCATGCTTGTTTGTAATAATTTGGAGCTATCCACGCACTAACACACACAACATAAATATTAACATAATTTTTTAATTATATTTAATAAATATAATCAATAACCATACCCTGAGCACTCTTAAAAAAACATTAAAAACAATATAAAACAATAAATAAAACCCCTGGATAAGAGTTAAATTGATCTTGTTTTTAAAGCATCAAAATATTTATATTATCTAAAAATTAAAGATACAAAAATATTATTGAATAGTAGATATTAAATTATTTTATTTTAGAGTGAATTTAATAATTTTACTATACATAATAAAATAAAAATATTAATCTAACCAGTATAATTTTTTTTTTAAAAACTAATTGTGTCAGAAAGATAATCTTACTGGCAAGGCTTCAGTGTTTTTTCCATGAACAAATTTATAATTATACTATTTATTATTATAATAAATTGTAATTTGTGTCTATATATATTAACTTTCTTAAAGGGATTTAGCTTTTTTTTTTTCAATAAAAGAAAAAAGAGGCGCGAATGAATAGAACCTGTTAAACGACGGCGCTGAATAAAAAAAATTAGGGATTCCGATTCTTACCTGCTCAATTGTGAATTTTAAAAATTTCAACCTCCCTAGTCCCAGACACAGCACAAAAAACAATGGATTCCGTTGCAGAATCATCAAAAAATAGAAAACGCCTTCGAGAAGAAGAGGAACAACAAAAAAAAGAAGAGATCAAAGCTGAAGAAACAAGCTCTACCGATCAAACTCTCTCACTCGGTAAATATTTCTTTCTTACCTTATATCTTCATGGTTTTCTCCTTCGACATCAGTTTTGACTCACCGAGTTTTGTGATTTCCTCTTATGAAGTGGACAGTCTCACGTTTAGCGATACAATGGTGGCTCTTCGCATAATGCGAGCTCAGTTTCCACATATCGACAAGGTCAATCGCCCCCCTCGCTTTTTTTTTTAATTTAAATTATGAAGTAGATTGTTAGTTTTTTACCTTGTTGAGGTTGATCGACTCTTCTTCGAGCTTTTGGCTTGTTGTGTAATCGTTTTTGGCACTGTGTTGATTTGGCTCTATTTATTGGTCATTAATCGTATGCTCATCGCAGTGATTTCCCCCCTGCTTTGTTAACATCATGTAGTAATGGTTGTAATTTCAGGTGTCGATTCAGCCTTTCATTTTACATTCACAATTGTATAGCAGTGTAAAGGACAGAACACAAGTCGATAGAGAATTAGAGGTCTGATTTAATTGATAACAGCATACTCGAATCCCTTGGTTATGACGTTGATAGTATTATTGATTAAAAAATTTGACACAAACATCTAGCTTGTTTTTACTCGTTGAATGAGATGGTTTTTACAATGTACCGTCTGACAATGTGATATGATATGTTTGCAGTCCTTGAGGAGAGAGAAGGTATTGCGTGTTTTCAAACTCAATACTGGACAAGATGACCATGCTATAATGTTTTTGGATGATTATTTAACCCAGGTTGGTTGCTTATATTTTTTGACCTGTGTGTGATTTTAGATCGATCACACAACGTGTATGTTGGTGTTTTTCTTGACAAGCATTTGTAGGTTTTAGTAATCAACTTTTCAGGTTAGAAATGAATGTGCTTGAAATTTTGGATTTTAAGGTTTTGTATGTGCGGTGTTGTTGGTTTGTTGTGTACTGTGTATGGTTACATGGTACAAACTTTAAGATTCTGCCACTCTACTGATATATTTTCACTTTTCTTTATTTTATGTGCAGTTAGATCGTGTCGTGAAAAGAATGGAAGAAAAGAAGCAACGTAATCTTGAAGTTTTTGAGTGGTTTAAAGCACATGTTATTGATAACAAGCAGGATCCTAGTATTGACCATCAAGAGCTCGTAAGCTCTATGGATATCTACTTGTGCTGTTTATTTACTGTCATGTCTGCCTATGAAGAAAACAAGAAATTACCCTCCTTACCTTTAAGCTCTCAGCAATCAAATATCATGTTAAAAAAAAACATAATTTAGCATGATGATAATATTTTTATTTTCATTCTCTCTTGAATTTCAGTATTTGCATTGCTTTGGTATTAGTGAAGTTGGTAAATAATAACCAATAAATCATTGAATCCTAATTACTCAACAAGGACCTTAATCCCAACTGTCTTCAGATTTGGTAGCTGTAGATATCTTATAGAGCATTGATTATGTATGCGTGTGCGCGCGAGCACATGTCCTCACAATTTTGTAACCCTTTGAAACAGTGCTTACTCCTGTCACATGATGGAAAGGTGAAGGACGAGCACATCTCTCTTTTAATCAATGCTGGTCTTCTTGTAAGTAAATTCTGAATTCTCATAATCTGCTCCATTGTGCACTTGCTTGAATTAATGAGTGGCTATGCTAGGTTAAGGATATTGCAGATTATTCTGTGCTCATTTTATTCTACTGTTAGAAATACCTTACTCCCTATTGGTGAATGTACCTAGTCAAACTAGGTTTTTTCTGGACACAAATGAAAGAAGAAATGGCAACCAGCCCCATTGGAGCCATTTGGAGCTTCTGGCTGGCAGCTTGGTTTGTGTGCACAAAAACCCTTAAGGTTCACCCAAAAAAATGCTGGTTGCCATGCCCAATAAAACATTGATAAAGATCCCCATTACTTGAATATTTGTAATCGTTGGATTTTGAGTGAGAATATTGCTTGGCTGTGCATCTGAATGATATGGGTTCAACATACCAAGATTAAATGGTAGCTTGTAGCTTCCTTCCAATGGGGATCAACTTATTTTCAGTTTTGATGATTTCTTCCCTGGGATTCCAGGTTCAAATGGAATCAATGGGACTGTAGTAGCATTGACAGTTGACATATCCTGGACAGTAAGATGCTTTGATGGATGATGTAAAGCATAGTTGTTGGTTAAAGAAGTAAAGTTTCAGAGTTCAGAAGAAACTGTGTGAAAGGTAATTCGGTGTTGTGCTGTTATGACATGCTTGGGTAGTAAACTGGTGGATAGAGGCTTTTGGACATATCATTCCCTTTTGACACCTTTGTTGTTACGATTTTATTAGATCTTGGCTTCTAGATCTTCTAACCTAAATAAAATCTATTGGCTAACTGAGAATACACAAGCTAGAATCTTTTCTTGGCGTTCAGATTTTGAACTTATGCTTTGCAAAACCTTCAACTGTTATCCAGTTAGCTGGTCTTTAGATTTGCCTCCAACTTCTGTTAGAATGGTATATAATTCAGCTCATATTTGCCTGGAGGAAAGGGGGAAGGGGGATTAGATGACTGGGTGAGTAAGAGCAAGAATGAATGAAAGTAATTGGAGTCCCTATGCCAAACATTGCTAAACAATTCAAAAGAATCAGCCGACTTTTGAGCTGAAAATATTGTTCATTAACAAATTTAAGGTTTTGCTCCTGAACCCTGCTGAAATTTGGAAATGTGCTGAAATTTGGAAATTCACATGGGCATTGCTGTTTGATAAACTGGGACCTGATCTCACATGGCCATTGCTGTTTGATAAACTGGGACCTGATCATGCAATTGAGTATTGTACCAATGGGTACTTTTAAACCTGATGTGAACATTGTTAAAGAGTAATATAAAACTATTCTTGGAACCTCACCTAAAAGCTTAAGCTTTTGGGTGAGATGATTTTTTGACATGGTGTTAAAGCTTTGCTGACCAAACAATTACAAGTTCAAATCTCAATACTCCATTCTAATTAATAAAAATTAAGTATAATGTAGTGTAAGCTTGTGCAAGTTTCAAGCTCAATATGTTTTCACTTTAAGGGGTGTGTTAGAGAGTAATATAAAACTATGTAAACTTGTGCAAGTTTCAGTAGGTTTTCACTTCAAGGGGTGTGTTAGAGAGTAATATAAAACTATTATTGGAACCTCATCTAAAAGTTTGAGCTTTTGGGTGAGATGGTTTTTTGATGAACATGATCTTTTACTGTCCATGCAAGTCTGTAGGCAGAGACTGAACTTTTCCATTTGGGATGCTTGCACATATGCAGACATATAAATGGTTTATGTATCCTATCGCACCCCGTACATGGTTTGTGCCTGTTTAGTGCACAGTGATAAACTAAGCACACTTGCCTATTTGGGACAGCAAGGCGGATAACTCTGAAAGTTTAAATATGATTGCTATACAAAAGCAGTCCATATTACTTATTTTTGTAGTGGGTTAAATCAAATGCTGATTATCTTTTCTTTTTAAATGTGTTTTTATGAATTTCTGTTGCTTGTTATTTATTCATTTTTATTTGTTGTCTCTCTGCCAACATTTTTGATGATTCATGTTCCTGTTCAATCTAACTTGGATATTTACCTGCTAGACTCGCCAACTGATTGATCCTAACATGTACTGGTTTTCAATTCCAAATATTGGTTCAATACTCAAGGGCCTTTCTCAGGTACAGAAACAGTTTATTTATATTATTAGGATTGTTGGTTTTCTGGTTATAGGAAAATCAAGGATTCTGGTTATTATATTGGTTTTTGTTATCTTTAAAATTATTATTAATAACTACTCACTCTTGATTCAGGGAAGGAAGGAGCTCTTATCTCTTTTAAACCGACAGAGATATAAAGAAATGATGCTGGCCCCTTTGGAGAAGAAGCGTCTTCGACTGTCTCTGCTTGATATGAGATTTCACCTTCGTGACTTGATTGGCTCAGGTCACCTTAAAACTGTCAATACACCAACTGGATTACTTGTTCGGGTTTCAAAGGATTAAAACTCCAAACTTTACCGATTCCATATGGATTCATGTGATGTCAATCTTGGATGAGGTTTAGTTCTCTGAAATCTAAATCTTTCAATTGTCAGCTTTCTGTTTCGGTCATATTCTGCTGATGATGGGTAGGAATTGTTCCACGGTTCAAAGTGACAACAAAATAAGAAAAAGGATTGAGAAATCACTTGCATCATCAAACAAATGAATTCTAGATGATGCTGAGTTTCTTCTCCACCAGGTCTTTACTTATTTCCTATTATTCTGCATCTGTTATGTTTTTCAAGATGTAACTTTTCCATGATTAATTGAATCAAGTTAATATAATATACCTTCATGCAGTAGCATGGGTCTGTGCAACGTCTGCTTATCATCTATTTTACAACTTGATGCGCTGATATCTTTGTCTTCACTATCCTTATTGTGATGAAAATCAGATGAGCTGCCCTTCAACCACTGTCGCATTCTTATGCAGAATACAATATGAGAGAGCAATTGAATTATTTGAATTACTGTTATCTGAACTGTGCATTTCTAACGTACTAAAATTTATTAGGCTATGCATAATTTAGTACTCTTTAAACACAATATTCTCATGTCATATCATTAGCAGTTATTTTTAGTCATTGTCCTATGGGCAACATGAAGCTGAGCCCTCTAGACATAGGTGATCTGCAGGATCATGCTCCCATAGTGAAAATGAAAAGAATGTTGATGTTGAATATTTCTCAGGATCCCAAAATTTGTCATTTCTTATCTACCAAGCTGATAGGACCTGTGTTTTGACCAAAGATAAAAGGTTCTCGTGGTGACACTGTAGTAACTTTGAATGCATACCCTTCAACTTCATGCAGTTTTAGGGCATCTTAGCAGACACAAATTAAACGATAGTTGCAAGGAAATCATCCAAGAGCATGAACAAGGGCATTGAAGGAGCCTCAGGGTCTACCTTTATTTTTTAGAGGTCACCCGTGTTTCACAAACCTCAAAGTTACTAAAGGCTTATATGATTATTAATTTTAGAATCCGTAGAATTAGTTAATGTGTGAGTAAACTTGCTTATACATCTCTGTTAGTAATAATAATAATAAAAAAAAGCATGGAAAGAACATTTAATAGAGTCTAGCTGGTGGGTGTATCCTGCATGGTTTGGATCTGTGTTAGTGAGTTTCTCAATTAAAAAAAGCACAGATCCGTGTGTAGGAGTCCGACCCACTGCTTATGATATTTTTTAAACAACATGCCTGTGCTGCTCACTGTGCTGAAACATTTGCACCTAGTGGATGTCACCATCACAAAAGCACCCTCATTCTTTTCACCTGTGCATTGACAGGTTAAATTTTTTGTTCTATCCTTCCTCCTATGACAGGCTTGTCATGCCCTACGAGCCAAAACTTATTCAAGATTTTTCTAAAACTTACCATACACATTTCTATCAAATATGAAAACTACCAATTTCTCTCTTGGATTTTAGATTTTTTCTTCGTATATTTTATCTGTGAAACAGATTGAAGAAAATAGATAAAGCAAATGGGGCATTTCATTTCCATACTTGGGTGGTATCATTAGAGGTTTTCTAACACATTCTCAAAGTCATTTTAATATTAATAACAAATGGAAGGTTTCATTTTTATAATCGAATGGTTTTAATTTTTGTAATTGTGTAAGCTGATTATGCAGGTTAAAACCTTTCAATTATTGATATCAATGCATGAATTTTGTGCAGATGTCAGAAAAGCCCATAAAACATAGATTTTATTTAATGATTGGAATAAAAAGCTCTTCATGTCTTTATCTTTAATCAAATGAGAGCGTTTAATATTATGATTCATGATCTTTTTTAAAAAACTATGGTTTTATATAATGATGATTTGTTACAGGCTAAGGGGGGTTTTCCTGTTTTTTTAGAAAATGATTATCATCTTTATTAAATTTTAATTATTGAATTAAAATTAAATGGTTATAATTAAGGACATGATTAGAATAAAAGATTTTACTCCATAATATTTTATTCCTTTTAATCCAATTCAAATGATTTATGCGTGGTTAAAAGAACATTTCATTTATGAAATCAAAGAAAGGTTGGGAACCCCCACTTGAAAGTCTTCAAAGGCGAAGAAAAATACCAGAAGTTGTCTGGTACAAGGAACTTTTTTTCAAATATCTGGGGCAAGTGGGGGCAGTGGCCTCCTTCTGCCTCCTCACTGGCTCGCATAAAAAGTTCAAAATTGCTGGGATAGAAGTTAGAAGGGTCTGTATGGACGAAATCCACTTGGTTCGTGTCTAGACTTTTGAGCTTATATATAGATAGGATGCTATACATGTTAGTTCTTTGGTTCCATGCTGTTTCTTCACGTTCATGAAAGTAAAGCTTAGAGAATAATTTACATAGAACTCAGCGAATGTGGCTTCTTAATTACGTGGTGGAAGAAAATGAAGTAGAAACTAGAGTAAAAGTCCAAAACGATCCATCATGGGGTAGAGGGAATCTTTAAGAGGGATATATATACATATATATAGAAAGCCTCGAGTAGCCATTCAACTAGCTAGGATGACAGGACATGCATGCATGTGACCCTTTTTCCTGTATAGGAGTTTAATAAAATAAGGCCCTTTACATCATAAATATTCTACAAAATCCTCTATATAGTTAACTATGTAAGGTTCTTTCATAAATAATGTGGAACGCATCGCCATCAATCGCAATATTTAGGAATTATGAATTCAGTTATATCTGCAAGTATCCTATGAGGACATGAATCAATAGTAAACCCATGTTTGCATAGTAATGATTAATCTATCTCCAGCTTCTTCTTTATTTAATTGTGAGATCTTTCAAACATGGAAAAATCTATTTTGTACTGGAAGAATATTGGATCTATGCTATATATATATATCAGACGCGTGGATATCCTTACACTATTAGCTGATATCTATATTGGTAAAGCTAGCCATGCTAGCTAGGGTGACACTTTCTTTGTTGTATTCTTGTATATTTCTTGTTTGTCAAGGATAATTAAACTGTGCTCGAAGGATTATGTTAATGGCTTGGAGATGCAACTGATGCCATACTATTTTATTCCATGATCTTTCATGCATATTTGCAAGTCATCGATAGAAGTTAACAATAAGCTAGGCTCCAAAAGTAGAGCAGCCTTGTATGTTTGGCATGCATGCGCTCTCCCTTTCCAAGCAGATGATGTTAAGGCCCTAGTTTTGTATCTACCATGTTGTCTTGTACTGGTTTCTTTACCTAGTGGCAGATTAAAAACTACCCACAATGCACTTCACATGTTCCATTTAAGTGAAGCATACAGACATCAGTTAACCATTCTACCTGATGTAGAGATGTTCGACATGCTTGTCTCTGTTCCCTTTCCTTTTTCTTTGGCATCGGGCTCGTCGAAGCTCACAGAAATGGCATCTGACATAACCCTTCATGTGAATGTTTATTGGATTTTTACCCCATTTAAATGCCATGCTGTCAGTGACGACCTAGATCATATATCTATAATATTCATGTATTACATGCACTCCATGGAACACCCTTTATTGAAAAAAAAAAAAAGGAGGAGGAGGGGTGATAAAAAATTTAAAAAGTAGCATAAGTGCGAGAAATTGAGAAAATAGAGTGATTCAATCGTTAGACTGCTAGGAGGAGCAGTGCAAGCCATTAAGTTTTAATTGATTGTGCTATTACGGTAAGCATAATCTTTAATTATTTTTCAAAAAAGTTTCTCTGCTACTACTAATAGCACAAACCTTTATTAAAAAATAAAATAAAATATGAAAGTTGCACTATTACAAATGAAGTACCATTTAATGATTGTGCTATAACTTTGAGGAATTTTCTTTTTAATTTTTAATAAAGTACCATTTAATGATTGTGCTATAACTTTGAGGAATTTTCTTTTTAATTTTTAATAAGATTTAAAAAAAAGGAGGAGGGGTGATAAAAAATTTAAAAAGTAGCACAAGTGCGAGAAATTGAGAAAATAGAGTGATTCAACTCGTTACACTGCCAGGGGGGGCAGCGCAATCCATTAAATTTTAATTGATTGTGCAAAAGTTATGCTGCTACTAATAGCACAGCCCTTTATTAAAAATAAAAAAAATATATGAAAGTTGCACTATTACAAATGAAGTACCATTTAATGATTGTGCTATAACTTTGAGGATATTTTTAATTTTTCTTTTTTTACGAAGTACCATTTAATGATTGTGGTACTCTTAATATAACAATATACTTTAAATTTTCTGAACGCCTCATTACTGAGAATTATTGAGAGTATTAAAAATTAATATAAATTATATTTTAGAATATTATATAATAATTTAAAATTGTAAATCATTATAAATTTTTGATATGATATTATAGTCTAAATAATCAAACAATTATAAAATTTAATTTTAAAAGATTTTTATTAAAAAATATGTTAGAAAATAATATAAATTATATTTTAATATTTCACCTAACTACTTAAATTTTTTACATTAATATAGATACTAACATAAATAACCTAATGAATTTTAATTGGTTACATTACTCCCAATTAATAACATAACTTGAGATCTACTATTTATAGATTTTTTCCCATATCAGCTAAGCTAGTTTAAGAAAAACTGTTTAACAGAAAGTTACCGGGGCGTCGATTCCTTGGGCTGCAGGATAAGAAAACAACCGCCCAAGGAGGCTGCTGGGTAAAATTTCTTCAATAGTTTCAACTAGAGGAGGGTGACCTTCGGGGTTGCGGCGCAGGCGCAGGCGCGTTTGCGTACATAAGCATATAAAAGCTTGATCCCACAAGATTAGATAAATTAATTAACTTATTAAAAAAGAAAAGAAGGCTAATAAGATACGAAAAAAGGATTAGTATAAAGACTTTTAATTGAAATCCAACATGTAATCATACAATCCGTAGACATGAAGACTTTGTTTGCCTAGCCAGAGATAGCACCCACCACACACACCGTGTCACAAAAAAGTTGGTGAAATAATTTGATTTGGATTATAACATGTGGATCCCAGTAGCCAAATCAAGAATCTAATCATAAACCCTGCAAGTTTTTTTTTTTTTTAAAAAAAACAGGCTCATGAAGCATCAGAATGGTAGTAGAGAGGAAAGATTGTTGGACGCTAGCATCTTCAGAAAAGGGATCGAGCTGTTTGGTGTGAGATAGCTTTCAAGGGCTGGTCCAAAGAACGGTAGCGACTCCTCTTCAAAGCCAGCTAGGGTTCATAGGGGAGCTAAAATCTAGACATTTTCTGGAAATTAATGGATGGAGCATTGTGCAGCCACGTAAATGCCGAGCTGTGCGTTGGAGACTAGATGATGTAACAAGTACTTGATGGGGGACTTTAAATAATTTTGCCAAGACATTAAAAGAAAAAACTATTTCTCCTATAAAATTCACCGTGCACCCAGATTTAGATTGATATTCATTGTAATAGTAAAATTATAAAATTGCTCTTATAGGAAAAAAAATCATTGAATTAGTTATTTATAATAAGATTGTCTTTGTATCATGATATAATTATCTTTAATATATTATATAGGGTTAGACTTGTCAATC
The DNA here is from genome assembly GCF_000495115.2 of Populus euphratica. Classification (NCBI taxonomy): domain Eukaryota; kingdom Viridiplantae; phylum Streptophyta; class Magnoliopsida; order Malpighiales; family Salicaceae; genus Populus; species Populus euphratica. The sequence goes on from NW_011500141.1 coordinate 142,588, forward strand.
TCTTTTGTTTTTCACAATAAAATTAATACTTTAGCATTAGAATAAAAAAATCTGCTTCTTTTGGCTCAATGATGTTTTGTCCTTTTATTTTATTTTTTAAAATAATGTAATTACTTTGGTGTATTTGGAGGGGAAAAAAACAATATTACTCCCTGATAAGAGTTTTTTTTATTATTTTAAATTAATTTTGTTATAAATTTGAAAGTTACTAAGCGTTTGGATATCCTTTATGCTGTTTAGATAGCTTGTACAAAGTTTTCCGATAATCAAATACTGTCTTTCAAAGTGGTATTTGAAAAATTTTGGTATGTTTTATATAATTATGTGACACATGTATCCGAAGTGCTATTAGTTTAGAGCTGGAGATCATTTTTTTTTCCCTTCTTCTCTTTTTCCACCTTGAATTTTACATCATCCTTATAAAATTTTGGAGTAGCCACTTCAATTTCTTTTTCCTTTATATTTGGTCTCTTTCATTTTGATTATTATTTTTTTATTTTAAATAAGCTATAAAATTACAAGTGTTTTTCAATTTCACCCTACCATTTTTTAATATACAAATAATATATTAAATTATAATTTATTTTCAATTTCATCTCTTATTATTTTTTAATATGTAGATAATTTATAAAATTTTAATGTTTTTTTTTTAATTTCATCCCTTATAATTTTTTTAATCTTTTAAACTTGATTTATATTTTTTTAATTACAATTTATTTTATTTGAAATCATTTTTAAGATTGTTTTTTATTTAAAATATCATGTTCCTTCAATTTTTTTCTATCAAATTTTATCCTCGTTCTTTTTGTAGCTAAATTTTTTTTATTCTATAAGGTTTTTTATTAATATTTTTTTCATGAATTTCATCATTCAAAATTAAATTAGTTGAAAATTAAGTTTCTTAATTAAATTCAAATCCTAGATTTCACAGGTTGTGATTTTTAGATATTAAACCCAATTTAGGAGGTTCGTTCATATTTGCTTGGTTTTCGTTCTCTGTTTTTGTTAATTAATTTCTAAGTTGATGCTTTTTTATTTTTTTGCAATTTGACTTTTATTGGGTTAGCCTCCTGTATATTTTTTTTTCAATTTCACCCCTAAAAATGTTTTAATTTATAAATAATCTATTACAAATGTATATCAATTTCACCCCTTTTTTATTTTTTACTCTTTCAAATCATCATTCTTTTAATTTCTATTTATTTTGTTTGGGGATCATTTTTTATTTTTTTTCAAATTTCTTTCTCCTTTGTTTTTATTTCTATTAAATTTTATCCTATTTTTTTTTATTTTTTTATTTTACATGTTTTTTAATTAATATCTTTTTATTAAATTTATTGAGAATTAAGCTTTTTAATTGAACTCAAGTTTACTTTATTTATTTTTTTGCTAAGCCATTGTTTTCTTATTTTTGGGTTTTGGTTTCTTATTTTTTGCTGTTTGATTATGTTGGGTTATCTCTCTATAATATTTTTCTATTTAACCCCTATTATTTTTAATTTATAAATAATATATCAAATTACATATGTTTTTCAAATTTTTTATAGCTATTTATTTTGTTTGGGATCATTTTTAAAATTACTTTTTTCATTCAAATTTCATCATTGGTTTTTTTCAATCAATTTTTATCCCTATTCTTTTTTTTTTGCAAGTTTTTTTATGAATATTTTTTCAATGATTTCATCCTTTAAAATTAAATTGGTTCAGAATTAAGCTTTTTCATTAAGCCCGAATCTAAAATTTAATGAATTGTAAGTTTTAGAGATTAATTTAGATTTAGATGGTTCATCTAAGTTTGCTTTTTTTGTTTTTTAAACTAATTTTTTTGAGTTTTGTTTTTTGCGGTTTATATTTTATAAGATTTTATAAGGTTAACATTGGGTTGTTTTGTAATTTGAATAAACTTGGGTCTTTTTTTTTTTACCTTTTTCATTAGTTTATTTATTATTATTATATTTTTTCATATAATTTAAATTATCAATTGAACCATAACACAAGACTTGATTTTATTTTATTTTTACCATAGCAATTTTTTTACATCAATTATTTTTTTTTACTCGGCCCACGGAGGATTGTCGGCACCAAATCTAGTCATACATATATATATATATATACATATAGATTCATGATTAACGTAAAAAACCTACCGAGCTAGAGGTTGATTATTTCCTATGATAGAGTAATCTAAGTCCAATAAGGCATGAGCCCCACCTATCATGTGATAATCATGAGCATGGATGGAGTTGATTTTGTTTTACCATAGAATTGAATTAGACACATTCTCTATTTTTCCCCTCTCATCTCTCCGTCCCTGTTTGTGGGCTCCTTTTCTTTTGCGGCGCAAATCAACGGGGTGAATACCTGGCATCAATTTATCAGCACAGTTCTGGCTGATCTCAAACCTGCAAAACACGCTTTCTGATCTGCAACCAGAAAGCTAGGTTGCCTTCGTAGCCATGCATCCATTAATATTAGCCAGCTGTCGACACAAGAAATGCTATGTATTAACGTGTGCATGTCACATCCACAACGACAAAAAAACGATTTGTGTCCCAGATTTTCTGCTATTGTTAGCTTTACTCAGCGTGCATGTTGATTGTAAACTATTATTGTAAGAAAATATTAATTTATGGTCGAGAGACGCCATGGCTGGAGTTGCAAGTAGTTGTTACATGTAGAATCTTACATTGGTTGCATATTACGACATGGATACACATATGAGTGCTCGTGATCTTTTAATATTACTTTAGATATTGAAAGATTAAATATTGCATTTTATAAAAGAAACCATACATCATTAATTCTCAACAAGTTCAGCATACCCTCGGTATGTGGTTTCTTTCTTTTTTGTACAAGATAGCTCTTCTAATTAACCTAGGAAATATGTCATTGGTGGTTTTAAAGAGATTTTGTCCAAACATTTATTTTACTAGTAAAAGCCCCAACACAATATTCTCCCATGAGAAACTTTCAGAGCTCTCGATAATGTCCCAACGCGAGCTTTCCTTTTATCTGGTTAGAAATCAAGAAAAATGGGAAGCTTGTAACTCGAAAAAGCTAATAAAAAGGAAGGTAACGAGGAGGAGGTGGATTAACCATAGTCGTATAAAAGGTCTAGATATCGTGGGTTCGTTTGGTCAATTTATTTTACCAAAACAATATCGTCTTAAAATGAAATTTAATTATATAAAAGATTTAGATCTTTTTATCAAAATAAATTTTAAATAAAAAATTAATTTGAAATGAAGATTGGTTTAGTGAGACCGGTTTTACAACTATGCAATGCGATGGAAGCAAATAAAACTTATATTTTAGGTTACAGAAGTCTATATATGTACTTCATGCATGCCCTCGGGCATGCCTATTTATAGGAAGTTGCAGCCTGTAGAGCCCGATCTCGTTGAAAAATGTTGAATTACTCGGTGAATATTGAAATTAATTATGATACACGTAATCTTTTCGATTGATAATTCCTAGATTTCCTTCATGATCTATAATCAAAATCCCTTAGAGGCCTGCATAATCAGAGGATGCTTATACTTGTAGTTAACGATTTCCCACGTTTTCAAGCTATCAAGCGAATCTTTTGATGTGGCCACATTAGCAAAATTCAATTTTAAAAAAAAAAAATCTGAAAAGGACATGAGGTTTTATATTGAGACTGTCTCGCTAATCTCCTTTATCCATTGAGCGTGCCATATTATTCCAAAAAACCAGCTTTCAATTGTACCCTAAACTTCTTTTTTGATGGTTTCTGTCCACAGTCGATCGAGCTATACATTGGTTATATCCTGTGTCAGCTTTGTTGACAAAGAGGGGCCTAGCTAGCTAGTAGCTCTGTTCCTATGAAATCTTGTAAAGCAAACTTTAAAAGCATCCCATATATTCTTTTTCGATCTTCATGACAACACTTGAGAATTGCACCAGAACTTGAATGCCAAGTGTTCTTTTATGTTATTGCAACTGGGGGAGGTGCCATACCATTTGGGATTTCAACAATAGTTCAATTGATCTTCTTATATATATTTTTTATTCAAATAGTAATAGGATTTCATCCCTTTGTTCCACCGAAGTAATTCATCATGGTCAATTGGTAAAAGTACTACTTGATACTATATCATATTCATCAAGCGTTTATAAATTCATAGAACTTTTTTTATATTGATCCTTTTTTATTTCTCTTCTTAAAAAATTGGAAAGAACATCACCCGAACTGGGTCCTATGCTTCACAGAATCTTCAGTTTTCCATAATCATTAATTTGTAACTTGCAATTAGGGAGCTCATCATCGGTTTTTTTTTTAATCTTCCCGTTTAATTTCCACGCATATATATATATATATATATAACATTAATTTGCATCAACATATATATATAATTTAAGACAACAAGATCTGTTACCAAGTATTGCAAAGCTCAAGCAGCCGATCTTCATTAAGTATTAAGACTGGAAGTATCTGGTATTAATTACAAGGATATATTTTACCCTAAATTATCCAAAGTCCTCACCATATATACCGATGAGGATTGATGTATTTGATTTTTTTTTACATTTTTTTTCTGGGAAAGCATAAAAATATATTTTGATAACGGTACTGAGTCGTCAACGATCTCATCACATACCAAGATTTTCAAAAGTTTACAATAACCTTTTTCTTGAAAAGGAGTTCTGATAATGGAATCAAAGTGCAATAAGATTTAAAAAAACAGAAAAAGAAAAGAAAGTTAGGAAATAAGATTTAAAAAAAAAAACAGAAAAAGAAAAGAAAGTTAGGAAAATTGTCACGTAAAGTGGAGTATTATTTTCTGGAGTATTATTTTCAAACCTTCACTTTTACATGCCGCATCTCTCAGGAACCAGTCACCAGCATACATCTCTTTCGTTTCTGTTAATTTTTCTGTCAGCAGAAAACTTAGCTCACTGATCATGCCTTGTTTTCTGTATGATGTTTTTCTTATTATAATTATAATGATTTTCGTTGAATTAGATTACGAAATAAGAACAACGTGTGATCTGGGATAGATACTCTCTCAATGATTCTTTTAATGTTATAATTAGAGCCAAAATTTAAGTATATACTCTCCCTCGATCTCTGTCTCTCTACACACACAGATAGAAAGAAGGGAGTTAAACAGAAGCAGCGGGATTATATTCCTTAATTTTTTGAGCTGCCATTGTTGACTGAAATGTCAATAACATAGTAACAGACATTAAAATTAAAAGAAAAAACAAGAAGAAGAAGAACACTATTCCTTATGTTGTTTTCATATATAGTTCCTGTAGCTTGTTACTCCCTGGTAAATCTTAAAATAAGAGATACGATGCCAAAATATCATTCTTGTCAGCCATGTATCTATAATCTAGCTATACGATATGAAAATCTTAGGATAATCATTGAAATAGTATATGCTTTAATTAATCAATTAATAATCAAGTAATATTATAGGGAGCTGATGTCTTGTTCATAGAAAAATGATTTCGATAACAACATCTCCAATTAAGAACAAGCTTCCAAGGAACATTAGAGAATGCCACGTTGGCTTGGAAGTCGTTTTAATTTAACACTTGGCTGAGAGGGTTTGATAGGGTAATGTTCATAACTTATAGGGACCACTTTGTAATTTACAGGCCTTGAGAGGGCGTGTGATTGCTGTGATTGGTATTGTGTGTGACACCAAACATGTCCCATATACAGAGAGCCCATAACTTATGGAAGTGAATCAAGTATGAGGGCATGCACCATGGAAAGGAGGGCCTGATCATCATCATCATCATCAGAGAGAGAGAGAGAGAGGGAGGGAGAGGGAGAGGGAGAGAGAGAGGGAGGGAGGGGATCGATGAAATGAAATTATTGGTCTCTAAGGAGGAATATCAAGCCGTCACTCTTTGTAGTCGATGAAATGAAATTATTGGTCTCTGAGGAATATCAAGCCGTCACTCTTTGTATAAACATCATCCACACTCCTAACAAATAAAAATTCCCACCTTGGCAAAAGCCCTAATACTACAACTCACCAATCATTTGTATCTTTGCCTTGCTTTGGATTGTCATGATTTATAATTTTAGAATGATCTCTACGTCACCATGCCTATGATGTGTACCTTAAAAATGTGGACTTACCGCGTTCACCTCCCGTTGATTTAGGGTTTACAATTAATTCAAACAAAATTATCAACAATAACTTTCCTCGGTGATTGTAAATAATTAAGACCCTTGTCATTGTACTTGCTTGGTGACTTAATTATAGAACTTCATCATCATAATTCTCTATTTGATCTGTATGATTCTATTTCATTAGTCTAGATAGATCGAGATGTCTTTGGCTAAAGAAACAAAAATAACAATATAAAATAAAAAAAATTGTGATTTTTCTTTTGTAATAATCTTAAACTAGGAAGTACATGAACACATGTTTTTTTTTTTCCCTCCTTCATCATCACTATCTCTTCTGTTTTCAAGACAATAATAAGACGCTAGCTATATCTATATATTTTGAAGTTCAATTTTAGCTCATGAGATAAGTTAATCTCTTTACATTCTCATGACAATTATCTGATTTTGATTTAAACCTTAGTTCCCTTAATTGCGTTTAGTTTTATGATCGATTATATAGCCATAATTAGGTGTTAATTAACCGTGTTCTTCCCCGACAGGACCACTAAGCCTAATTAATGACTGTCGTTTTGCTTTGAGCTTCCATGTCCCCTTAAGGTAATGATGTATGCTTGTAATTAATACAATGTAATCCTGTAACGGAAAAAACGACCCATCATCATCTAAAGAGGCCATGGCATGTATTTCTTAACCTGATGTACAAGTATTCTTGCTTGGAACTGAAAGGGCATTCTTGACTTTGTGTGGCATGAACATATGCTATAGATTCTTTAGGTTTTTCTTTTCTTTTCTTTTCTTTTCTCACATGTCATGGTCACATACACAGTGAAAATTACAATGACGTCTCCACATGTCATGGTCATATACACAGTGAAAATTACAATGACGTCTCCATTATTTCTATGGCATGTTAAGCCATGGTGACCCCAGTCCAGTCATGATCTACTACATAAAATCCCTCTAATTATTATCATTAGATGATACATGTTGTGACAAACATCCCCTTGTCCTCACTTCCGTTATTATTGCCATCCTAGCATTACTAATCATCTAGAAAACAAAATCCACACCAAATTAATTAGTTGAGTTCACCGTATAAATGTATTGATATTGGGCCTAATATCCTTCATCACCAGTGGCCCCCATATCCCAAAGACAAGCTGTATGGCCCACCTTGATAATCAATCCAAAAATATTCCTCCGTGATAAAAAAATTGAACTGATCGGACTCTCAACAGATATATACATATCAATGAGTTCATGATTATGATATTATTATTCGAAATTTCCAGCTATTTATTCTGATTTATTACTTGAGCTGTGTATGTTTCTGGGTCTTAGATCAATCAAATGGTTCACGTGCTTGGGACAATTTGTTTTGGGGCGTTTTATCGAGCTGGTGGCCCTCCTGATAGAATGATCCTACCAATTAATTATTTAATAACACGTACCAGCAGCCTCGTTAATTGATCATGACCTTCGATTTAATCAATTAACAACTTAATCTCAACCGATCATAATACATACAGCTTAGTAACCAGAAACTAAAACACCACAAGATGACAAAATTAATACAGGTATTCTACTCTATACATAACCGTAGCTTTTCTTCTTTTTTAAAATACTCAATTATGCATAGTTTAGTACACTAAAAATATTTTCCCCGTAAGTTTCATCTATATATCTTGAGTATATTATATGCAATGATCTAGATGTGAAATTAATGGAGCATTAGTACTGTCCATTAAATTTTTGTCCCTTTTTATATCCTCTTTGATGCAATTATTATCATTAATTACATAATTTAGAAAACTTAATTAGGGTTACAAAAATGTTGGCCATATATATATATATAGAAAATATTACCCTTTGTGTTTCCTTCTGCATAAATAGTATTGCAAGGAAAATAATCATAGTTTTGTTGAATTAAAGTAAAGGGAGAAATCTTTATATTATAGATTAAAAAAAAGGGGTGTTTTGGAAGGCTTCTCTAATAAAAAGTTATGGATTTTTGTCAATATATGATGCATCGATATTTGATTTAATTTCACCACTCCCTTAAAAGATTTCTTGTAACTTTGGTTTTTCTTGAGACTTCACACTATAACTAACTAGTTGCACAAGCATGGCCTGCTCCTATAATATTATAAGAAATTCTAAGAGGCAAAGGCACTTGTCATCCTAACTATGTATATAAACACACAACACCAACCTTTCTCCCACATATCTTATTCTAATTCCAAAGCAAAGAAATCAAAGCTTCTTCTTTTTTCAAATACATTCCAATTATATTCCCCACTACGTCTTGTCTAAAATTTGCTCCTTGCTTTAGCCTTAATTAGTGCTTTAGAATTTTCCTTTCAAAAGACAATCATCATGGGGCTAAGAGACATTGGAGCAACACTCCCTCCTGGTTTTAGGTTTTATCCTAGTGATGAAGAGCTCGTTTGCCATTACCTCTACAAAAAGATCACAAATGAAGAAGTCTTGAAGGGTACTTTGGTGGAAGTTGACTTGCATACTTGTGAGCCATGGCAACTTCCTGGTATGTATCTGATACAGGTCTCCTTTTAATCACAAATTTATTTCCTTCTGTTTCTTCTTAGGTTTTCCCGCTTCTAATCTCGCCCCACCTTTCATTAATTTCCAATTTGAAGAGGATACTTTGTTTAATCGTGTAATAACTCATCAATAATATCATTCATGCATTGTTTAATTAATCGATGATAAAACTCAAAAAACCAGGATTTCTGTGCTTGGTTCAGCACAGCTGAAGACATACAGAAAATGAAAAGAAGATTCGAGTTTCGGTATTACAAGGAAGGCGAACAGACACACACGTTTGGTGTAGTCTCTGTTTAAACTTTAAACACGATAATACACGCACATGCATAGTGAGAAGGGGGGGAGGCTCTTAATTAGCTATGAAATTCGAATGATAATTAATGTCAGACAAACTTCTTAATTAATATAAACTCACCATTTAGTGCGTCGTTGAATTGGTAGCCAAAGATAAGATAAGATAAAAATAGGTGGCCAAATAATATTCTATGGTAATGTGTTTTATTTTTTAACCCTTTTTTATATTTTCAATTAATTCTTTTGGTAAGTGGTGGGCAACGACAAGGATAAAGGTCATAGAAATATAATGGCTACAAGAATCCTAGCAAGTCCCAAGTTAAATTCGTTCAGTCTTATCAATGTCTTCTCATGAGCAAGCATATTATTTACGCATATTAAACATGGTAATTAAGTTAACCTCTCACAAGTTGGGATTCATCGTTCCATATTTTTTTCTTTTATTTTCTAGTTTTTACTACCCATATATTCCTTAACTTACATGCATGTGTTCATGTGTGAGCACTAAGCATTTGAATTCAGACTTTCTTAATTCAGAAGCAAATTCAAGAAAGATTGACTTCCCATTGCTTTAAGGTCTTTTTTATAGTCTTCTGGTAAGTTGTAAGCAACGACAAGGAGAAAAAGGTCACAGAAAGATATAATAAGGGCTACAAGAATCACCTGGCAACTTAATTTCAGATTAAATTCTTTCAGTCTCATCAATTTCTTTTTTCTGAGCAGGCAAAATATTTATGCATATTAGACATTAGGAACTCTTCACAAGTTATTACCAAAAAAACAAAAGTATTCACAACTTGGGACTCATTGCTATACTTTTGTCTTCTATATATTTTCCGGTTTTCATTAACTTGTATAAATGTGTGCTCGTGTGACCTTTCTTAATTTAGAAGCAAATCCAAGAAAGCCTGACTTGATCATGTGGCTACTGTAAGAATTAGGTCACATTTATCACTTATTTTTGGGGATATGCTTATCCTCCTCAGTGTTTTCCTTTACGGCTAAAAACACTGTAGGCAAGTACGTGTTCCATGGGCGTGTCCATGCAATTGGTTAGCTAGTCCTGTTCTTTTTTTTTTTATTTTCTGTACATGGGGGCAATTTGTGTGGTCATGTGAAGCTTCGATGTCCTATGTCCCCTGCTATCTTCCTAAGAATTTAGTGCACTTCCTGTATATCTGGCCGAAGTGTTATAACTGGTTCGTTCACACACACGCATATTGGTTCATGATGTGCTTGTCTGAAGCTGCACATGGGAGACAAAATTATCATCTTCTTTTTATGTTCCTACCGTCTCCTTCTTCTGCCTTTTCTTTTTCTTTTTTATAGAGGATAATTCGATCCTCTCACGGTTTTTATTTGAAAAAAAAAATTAAATCTCAAATCATTGATTATTAGTACAAACCACACATGATACAAGTTACAAGAACATTTGAACAAACACATGAACGGGTATGTGTGGCCTGCCCATTTTCTTGTTTGTACTTCCCTAATGGAAATATATATGATTTTCCATTTTCCCTGTTAATTTTAATTACCTGTATTGATAATTTTTAGAGAATATATAAAGTTTTTATTTAAGTTTCTACAAAAATGCTTTGTACGTAGCCATATCTAACTTGTAAAAATATCATATAAAAAGAGAAATCTTTCCCCATATATATATATATAAGGATAAAATTTTGTTATAATGCAAAAACTTAAATGATTTTGGCTTTTATTGCCTTGCGGTGCATGCAAGGGACCTGTTATTGTTTATCCGGGAGGCTTCAGGAGTCAAACTAGAAGCCAATGCTTGCTTGCCTACTATTTATCCTACCGAAATTAGTAATTTCCATTAATTTTTCCAAAAGCAACCAAGTACAATGGAATCAATAATGAAGATCTGTTGTTCCCATCCCCTTGATTTTCAAGGCATGATGATGATTTCAGCAGAGTATCTTCCAAGAAAGCATTGAAGAGTTTCATTTTCACAAATTTATTTCTGCACGCATACTCTTAGAAATTATTTCTTCCCAGTTGAATTATATTTGATGCTAAATACTAAGTAATTAGGCTTCTTTGTTAGTTTTTCCCCCAACCATGCATGGCCTCCCAACCTTTGCCTCGTTAATTAACTATTCTATTCATAAGAAATTATTATTTCACATAATTCATATAAAAGGCAACGTGCATAAACCCGACAACTTCGTATTTATGTTTAATTATTTCATTTCATGCTAGTTTTTCTTCTTCTTCTTCTTCTTCTTTTTAAAATAAATAAATTAGGCACACATACGTAATTGAATGCTTTAGATGTAACTATCAACCATATATATATGCACACTTCTGTCTTCAATAATAAGTGAATAGTATTAAAGTAATCACATGATTAATTTCATGGACAAGATGTAGCAAGTGAATTAACCCCACACACACGCAAAAGAGCGAAGACGTAATTTCATGTACATGAAAGCATTATTTTATTTTATCCGTAGTTTCAGCTTGCTAATTGAACTTACCCAATTACATATATTTGTGGGATTTAGAGGTGGCTAAGCTCAATGCAACTGAGTGGTATTTCTTCAGTTTCCGGGATCGAAAATACGCCACCGGATTCAGAACCAATCGTGCTACAACAACTGGATACTGGAAAGCTACAGGGAAGGATCGTACGGTTTTGGACCCTACAACTCGTGAGGTTGTAGGGATGAGAAAGACCTTGGTTTTCTATAGGAACAGAGCTCCCAATGGAATCAAAACTGGTTGGATCATGCATGAGTTTCGTCTTGAGACCCCACATATGCACCCCAAGGTACTGTGCTTTCTGCTTCGCGATTTGACACCTTGCTAACACTTTCAAACGAGCTTGACAAATATTTGACATAGGTGACATCGATCAACTCCTTTATGCTTACTAATTAAAGTTACTTTTCACAGGAGGACTGGGTGTTGTGCAGAGTATTCCACAAATGCAAAACAGAAGATTACAACGCAAAATTCAGCCCACAGTTCATGTTCGAGACCACCACTAGTAGCGGCACTGTAAACTTAGCAGCATCACCTTTAACTGAGCATCAAACTTTGTCTTGTGGGTACCAGCAAATGACATCATTATCATCAAACCCACCCCATCAAAACCAAGACCAAAGCTCTTTGCTAAACCTTCTTCAGCTATCTCAGGACAGGAACGCCAACCTCAATATTAGCACTGACATCAGCTCCAAAGTGGTTGATGATCAGTATGCCTTCTTGTGGGATGACATGGACTTGGAAGAAACTAGCTTGGGAGATGGGGCTCTGGCTTCAAATCTGGAAGACATGAGATTCGAGATTGATCATAACAGCGTGGTCTTCATATGAAAATATTACTATTATTTATATAAATCTACTTAAGAAATTAAGGATGTCAACCATTTGTTGATTAATGATGTACGTATTTGTTGTGTTTGGATTATTTGAGGGACACCTCAATGTTTGATTGGATCAAACGTTAGCTAGGCAGATTGTGCAAGTATACCGTTAGGGTTTATTTATTTTTTGCATACAGTGTCTTTGGCATCTTGTACAAATTATAGTGTATGTTAATAATATTCTTTAATTGGTAGCATCGGGCCAGATTAATTATTCTCAAGGCCAGTTTTTAGCTGTGTTTGTATAACATTTCCTTGTGCGTGTGTGCTTGCAATCCGAAAACTTCCATGTCTATTTACTGGGTAAATCTTTCTTTTTCTTCCTTTTTAATCAAAATAAGAAAGAATTGCTTCTTCCGATAGATATGCACTAGTTTATATATCAGTGTGGGTTGAATTAAAAAAAAAAATTATGCGTAACAAAAAAACTTTCAAGTAATTGAAAACTATTCGATATTTTAATTAAAATCAGCTCATCAAATTAATTTTGAAACTTTTTAATCTAATTTTTTATTTAATTTAAATTTAAAATTAAACCATGTAAAAATTATTTCAACACGACTCATTCAACTTTGTAATTCAAAGACATATTGGCCGACCAATAAAAAAAATCTGAAGATAAAATTGGCATGAAAAAATCTCTCGACTAAATTTTTTTTTCTAAATCGAGTTTAAAATTAAAATTTATAGGAATTGTCATAATATTACTCAGTCAACCTAGTTGATTCAAAAGTAATTTGATCAAACAATAAAAAAAATTTAAGAAGGAAATTAATTAACAGAAAAAACCTCTCCATCAAGCTCTTTACCCAGCCCAAGTGTAAATTTAAATCTTGAAATAGTTGTTTCGATAAAATTCAGTCAATTTGGCTGATTCAATTGTAACCTAAATGATTATTAAACAAAATTCAGTCAATTTGGATTCAATTGTAACCTAAATGATTATTAAAAAAAGAGAAAGAATGAAATTGTGAAGAAAGATGAAACTGAAATGAAAAAAAATGAGGGGCTGAATTGAAAATAATGATTCCTGTTGTATGTGTGCAGCGTCGCGGTGATCGTCCACCCTCTAGAAAAAACATAACGGTGTCTACCTTTGGCAAAATATAGAGAAACAATGAATTATTATCTCTAATCAATAAAATATAGACTGAGAGTCGTCACCTAGTGTTCTTGTCACTAGGAATCCTAACTAATTTTAGAGATGGAGTACGAAGATTGGTTGCGTAAAAAGAAGATATTAGCACCCCAAATACGTCATACTTAAGGTAAGCTGTATTGTTTTGTCTAATAAAATCTAAGGTCTGGTTGTAGTGTCTAAAATTTATCAATCTGTCCATGGTTTAAGAAAAGTCATTGTTTGTAAGGAGATTCTTATATTATTGAATAAAAACCTAATTGTTCTATATCGTTTATGAACAATACCTTTTTAATATCATGAATATGTTTTACATATAAATTCATAATCCCTAATGCTAAAATAAAACAAAATAAAATTTTTGTTATTTTTGAAATTTTGACCAATGTTCTCTTGACTTTAATAAACTAGTTATTAAAGCCAAATATATGCTAAAATATTTTTTGGTGCATGGAAAAACACAATATGATTTTTTAGCTTTTGAGACACTTAGCTATATGCACAAAAATATTTTTTCCTTTTCTTTTCAATTTTTTGCTTTTTTATTTTTTTATAAAACTGAATATTTTAATACTAGATTTTTATTTTTATAACATAAAAATATTGTCCGACATTAATCAAAATTACATAAAAAATTACATGGGAAAATTGTAAAATTCTGAACAAAACAAAATATTTTTTTAATTTTTTTTTAAATGGACCGATCACATCCAAATATATGGACTAGGTTCAACCTAGCCCAACTACAGGGGCTGGGCTATGTAAACAGTAGGTCTCTCCACTGTTCACATACAACGTTAACAGTGGAGAGTAAAGTGCAGAAGCAAAAGATGAAGGTTGAGGAGAAGAGGGAAAAAGGTTGACCTGCGGTGGCATTAAGATGATGTTGTTGGTGGCGGCAACACTGTTATTGCAATGAAGGAACTGTAGTGGCCGGTGGTGCCCTTTTTTTTTTTCCCTTTCTCTCTCCTTTATTTTTCACTTTTTTATGGTTTAAGAAAAGTCATCGTTTGTAAGGAGATTCTTATCTTATTGAATAAAAACTTAATTGTTCTATATCGTTGATGAACAATACCTTTTTAATATCATGAATATGTTTTACATATAAATTCATAATCCCTAATGCTAAAACAAAACAAAATAAAATTTTTGTTATTTTTGAAATTTTGACCAATGTTCTCTTGACTTTAATAAACTAGTTATTAAAGCCAAATATATGCTAAAATATTTTTTGGTGCATGGAAAAACACAATATGATTTTTTAGCTTTTGAGACACTTAGCCATATGCACAAAAATATTTTTTCTTTTTCTTTTCAATTTTTTGTTTTTTTATTTTTTTGTAAAACTAAATATTTTAATACTAGATTTATATTTTTATGACATAAAAATATTGCCCGACATTAATCAAAATTACATAAAAAATTACATGGGAAAATTGTAAAATTCTGAACAAAACAAAATATTTTTTTAATTTTTTTTTAAATGGACCGATCACATCCAAATATATGGACTAGGTTCAACCTAGCCCAACTACAGGGGCTGGGCTATGTAAACAGTAGGTCTCTCCACTGTTGACATACAACGTTAACAGTGGAGAGAAAAGTGCAGAAGCAAAAGATGAAGGTTGAGGAGGAGAGGGAAAAAGGTTGACCTGCGGTGGCATTGAGATGATATTGTTGGTGGCGGCAGCACTGTTATTGCAATGAAGGAACTGCAGTGGCCGGTGATGCCCTTTTTTTTCTCCTTTCTCTCTCCTTTATTTTTCACTTTTTTT
>NW_011500141.1:160700-172066 GCF_000495115.2 Populus euphratica
TTTTTTTGTCTAAAAAGGCATCATTTTGGAGAATTTAAGAAAATTAAAATGACATAATTTTGGAAGGAAAATAAAACATTGATTAGATTTCATTAGAGTTTTAACTTGTCAAGTCACTTAGGTTTAAGGTGCGATTACTTGATGAATATTAGATTGGTTTAATGGATTATGTATTGGCTAATTACCATTTAACATGGGTAAGTGAATTTCTTTTACATATAACCAATTTTAAAGACAATGGTTAATAATTTTTTTTAATGGGTTATATTCTATCAATCCAAAATTTGACATCAGCAACATTAAGCTTGGATTTCAAGATTGTGTTTGAAAATATACAGAGGTATGTATACAAAGTATATTTTTTAATATGATTTTCATAAAAAGTGGATTTGTGAAAAGTAAATTGTCTAAATTAAAATATTACACGGACTAATTTATCAAATTAATATATTGTTATATTGTACATTAGTAAATCCTAATATATTATGTCCTATATAGATATATTAGTGATTTATTATTTGCTAATAATATTATATTTTAAAGTATTATATCCTTTGTGGAAATTGTTTTCCAATCTTTTAAACTAGAAAATATTTTTCTTCATATAAAGCTTATGTTTTTCTTTGTTTGGAAAATAAATTTCATAGATCAATTTCCAACAATATATCAAAATGTAAAAAACTAAGGAAAATGCTTTCCATGAAAATACTTTCCAACATACAAACAAGGCTTTAGAAACAAAACTGCATCAACTTTCACACATAATATAAAAGATGAAAAATATACTAAATTTACCTTTATGGTTTGACACATGTAAGAATTAAAGCATGCTAACTCAAAGGTCATAATGTAATTAGACGTCAATCATCAATTACAATACATATTAAAAGAAGATAGAAAAACATTGAGCATAATTCTTCACTCTATCTGTTTTTAGTGTAAACAATATATTTGTGAGGTAGTTTCAGGTCCCAAATATTCCATCGTAATATTTGCAGTGCTTTTAGGTTTTGTCTTAGAAAGTATTAATATCGGGATAAATTCAAATGTAAAAAAAACTTATACGATGTTAAATCACAAAACATCCTTGAATTATTCACCTAAATGAGTGGGGTGCACTATAAGATATTGGACTACTCTTAAAAGACATAATGTTTACGTTGGTAACTTACAATTCTCTTAGAAGTAGTCAGGTTGGAATCAATATCCCATGTAGATTTGCTCATTCTTCTTCTTTGTCTGCCCCTTTTATGGTGTTCTTTTATCCTCGTGTTCATGTTTGTTAAATAGTTATTAAGCTGAATTTGGCTTGCAAATCAATCTAGATTTTGGTTTGGTCACGTTTTATTTTGAAATGGTTTGAAGATTGATCTAGTCTAACTTGGTCTACCAATTGACTCAAACAAATCTGAAAATGATTCAATTAATGACTTTTTTTTTAATTTTTATCTAAATATGCTATTTGTAAATTGATTTAAGTTAATTCGGTAAGCTCACATCCAACATTTAAATCAGATAAAATCTTGAACCGGGCTGATTATGATTCGTCTCTCCGCACTGGAGCATGCAACTTTTTCAAAACATCGAGGTCAAAATATATTTTTAAAATTAAGTTATGAATTAGTGTGTACCGTGACAAGAAAAAATGGCATGTCATACATGAGGAAGGAAGATACTCCTAGAATGACAGGCAACTGCACATTTTCGTTATGACAATTAGTCTTCGGATTAGACTTCTGACAATCTAAATATTGGTAAAGACGTAATGGAGGACCCTCAAAACCATTTTTCTCCTCCAAAGCTGGCTTCTTTTTGGGCAGATGCATGGTGCAAGTTCATCTTCACAAGAAAAGTATATTGGATAACGACACGTATTGATTGTGATTGTCTGAAATAATGTATTAATGGTGTCCCAGGATGCCAAAAAAATGAAAGCGACTTGAAGCTAGCAGTGGCGTGCCGGTAAGCTCTTGGGCATTCTGTAGTAAACTGGATTACATGCTTTGCTTAGGCATCATAAGTGAGAAAATCATTTGATTGGATTCTAGTAAATTAACTAGCTTGTCACAGCAGAATGTTGGAGGGTCGTGGTTCAGGTGCTCGTTAGTCTAGCCTGAAAGCTTGGGTTCCCGTCTTCCCCAAGGTGTTTGCCGGAGCTGAACTTTGGGAGCTGATATCCACATACTTTCCACTTTGTAACCACATTCCCACTATCCTTTGATTGCTATGAATTAACAAAACTGTCCCTCGAAAACAAACCTCACGCCTAACTCTCTATACTTGTCTCTGTAGAAAAGCCCCAGAAAACAATCTCGCACCTCAGTCTCTTTGCTTTTCCAATTTCACTCAAAGCAATTTCTAAACGCAGCATCCCTAGAGTCAATTTAACAAGATTTTCACGAGTGAAATCTTCACCGATAGGAAAGCTAAGCTATTTTAAAAAGAAAGAAATACAAAAATAAAAACTGGTCCCTAATCAATCGCGCCTCCCCCACAGCTACTTCAGACCCGGGGAGAGGACAGTTGAAATGAACCCCGCTCGAGGAAGGAGAGTATCTTGGTTGGTGGGATCACCGGTGAATGATGATATAGGTATAGGTTTCTTGGTAGGATAAGTCCAATTGGGTCATGAGGTCTCAAGGTCACGGTGGAGAAACATCATGAGCGCGAGCTATGATATATATATATATATATATATATATATATAAGAAAAAAAAAAAGGAAGAGCATTATTATTGTGGTAGTGAAAGCAGAATTCTTAATAAAATGATTTAAAGCTGGTGGATTCTAAGTACTGGTTATGAGCAAGAAGAGAGTCGAGGGAGAGTAAGGAGAGGGTTCTTTCAGAGAGACAATTTTATCAGTTTATAACAATAAAAAGATAGCGGAAGTGCAGAGAGCAGCTCCCCTAAACTTTGGAGGTACCACTGTGCGGTGGTCAGGATGGCTGTTTATCTAATCCATGAAGTACGCAACTTGAGCGGGTTCAAACTTCAACATTAAGGAACAGCCCACTGTCTTAAATCGGGGCACAAGATTCCCTGGCAGGACTATTGGACGCATCTCCTGCCTATCCAAAAAAAAAAAAAGCTACCTTTGGAAAGCCAGGCCTCCAGTTTCGACAGATACGTGACTTTCCGAGGGAAGCCTCGTTATGTGTTTTCACCTTCTCTTTTCGTACGAGTTTCTTGAGTATCCTGCATTGAGAGAAATCTAGCTTCCCTCTCGGGAGTGGTTGCCATGGTTATGTCACCATCACACTGGCCAAGACATGGGGAATATCCAATATCACTATAGAGAACAAACACATCGAATCCATTATTTTTTGAAACAATGATGATATAATAATACAAGAGAACCCTGGCTCATAGGTGTATTCCAGTTTTTTAATACTAAAAAGAATCACGGAAAGGAAAAAAGAAAGAAAAAACCATGAACAACATCAGAAAAATAAAGTCCCAATTTCTATCAAAGGCCAGCTGAAACTAATCCGTGCAGGGTAACAATGCCAATCAAGATATTATCATCCTTGATAACAGGCAGAAATTGTACAGGGGATGGTGGTGATTCCATCTTCTTCATGGCTTCCACCCCCATTGCATCTGGACCAATTGTTCTTGGGTTCCTGAGAAAACACACACAATGCGCTGAGATACATGCAATTTTACCAAAATCTCAAGCCAGCCATGCGCTGAGATAAATGCAATTTTACCAAAATCTCAAGCCAGCCTCAATCCATAATTCACAACATTAGATGAAAAAAGAGAAATAAGGAGAACACCAAATCCATTATTTTCTTTCATATTACCTGTTGCACATTTCTCCTACTGTAAGCTTAAAGATGCCTTCCCCACTAACCTTGAGAGTGCGCCGTAGATCACCATCTGTAAACGTTCCGATCAGGTGACTATCCTCATCTATAACAAGCAGGCAGCCGCATCCTTTACTCGTTAACTCCACTAGCTGATCCATTATTAAGTCTCCTTCCTTACAGATTGGAAGCTCATTTTGCTTCTTCATCACATCCTTAACCTATAAACATAGATCTACTAATTATGATTCAATTATGGAAATCCTAATTGTAATTCTAGTTTAATTAAATGCCCAAATAAAAAGGACAGAAAAACAATAAGTAAAAGCAATCAAACATCGATTATTAATATTTTAAAGAAAAAAGAGAGACCTTGAAAATCAAGCTCTTGCCGATCCTTCCAGCAGGATGATTAGCGGCATACTCTTCCTTACTCAAATTCCTCGCTCCCATCAACGCAATCGCGACGGTATCCCCAAAAACCATCTGGATCGCTGTGGAAGTCACAGGAGCCAAATCAAATGGACACAATTCCCTCTCCAAAGGCAAATGCACATTCATATCACAAACCGCCGTGAGCGCATTGCCTTCAACGGACGTCACCGACACCAAATACGCACCTTTCGCCTTGGCACACGGAACAAGACGGAGCAACTCCTCGGTGTTCCCAGATTTGCTGAAGAGGACGAGGATATCGGAGGAGGAGAGGGCCCCGATGTCGCCATGGAGTGCGTCAACAGGGGAGAGATAACCGGCGCGAATGCCGAGAGATATTAGGGTTTGGGAGATTTTATTGGCGACGAAGCCAGACTTGCCAACGCCGGAGAAAAAGATAGTGCCGTTACAGTTGAGAAGGGTTTGGGAGAAGGTTAAGGCTTGGGAGAGATTTAGGTTTTGGAAGAAGTAGTTGAGGTGGTTTTGTTGGGATTTGAAGAGGTCGAGAAGGGTGGTTTGGTCAATTTGCTGGAACTTGGCATCTGGCGCAGGGAGGTCTAGGAACGGTGGAAGTGAACCCATTGTCTAGTTTTGGTTCGATCCCTGGAGAGAGGGATCTATCTGGTTTTAATGGCGGTGCAGCCGCTGCTTTTGGAAATGACAGACCTGTCCCTCTCCGCGTGTGACAGATATTGTTATTGCCGTTATTGTTTTCGCGGTTAAACTGGATGATCTGGACGTCGGTGGAGAGCTGTGTTTGGATGGGTATTTTTCTAGCAAGGGGATTTTTTTTTTTTTTGTGGGTCATTGCGCGTGGATTTTTGGTGGTTTTGAGTTATTGTTTTTTAATATAGTTTTTATGCTTTAAATTATATAAATACATATTTTATTTTCATAAATGAGTGAAATTTTTAATACATGATTTAATACTATTGGTTATGAAAATTAAAACATTTCATTTGCATTAACCATTTGCTTTCAAGGATAGGTGTTGGAGAAACCCTTGTAAATCATTATCAAAATTAATGATTTTCTAGTCTTTGGATTTTTTGTATTAGAATTTATCTAAAAATATATATTTTTTCCGTGTTGGATATAATACCACGATTGAGTAATTTGCATAGGGAAATGACGAGTAATTTACCTTTAATAAGTTTTTTATATTTCTTAGTGAATGATTTTTAACAAGGGGATGATATCATTGTTGTTAAAATATTAGCCGGTGATCAAAGAGCTATTAAGTTCGGCCGAATCATAGTAAATGGGCTAGTGTGGAAAAATCAAGACATGAAGTTCCAACTAAACAGTATTTCAAGTTAATCCAAGTTAAATATTAGCCTTGGACCAGAAACCCATGATAGCAAGGAGAACCCTAAGACAACTTGGGCTTTTGGGTTTGTTTTCATGCACATCAGTGATGAATGCTTTTAGCATTCTACTTTGATGGGCTGCAATCTCCATTTTCAAGTCAGATTTACTTCTTCTCCATTTCTTGTGATGGAGCCCAGTTCTATAAAGTGCAGCGTCCATTTCCTTCTTGCATTGTCTCGAGAGTGATTGCATGCATTTCCAATGCATAATTCTTTTTACTCTGAACCTCTGTGATCGCATGCATTTCCAATGCATAATTCTTTTTATTATTATTATTATTATTATTAGAGATGAGAAATGTACGCCAGATACCATGATTAGCCTCTTAATTAAACAAGGTTGTCCAAAGAAGCTGGTGATTAAAACACAACAATTATAGCTTACAAGATAGCAGGGTTATTAATCAGTTCCGATCAGTTGGTTGATTCGGACCTGATTTTGATTGGGTTGTAATTAAAAAAAAATAGATTGATATCAAGTTAATAAAAAATTCATTAATCTTTGAAAAATTCAGATGGACATTGTTTTGTACTTTAAAAAAAAAAAATTGATCAGCATGTAATAGCTCATTAAATTTATAATGAATTGGGTTTAACTATCATGGAAGACAAACTTTGTGGGATTTTATTGTTTCTTTATCCTTAAAAAAAAAAAACCTTCCTAGAAATTAAAATAAAGATCGGAGGAAGTAGGGGTCCATCTCTTTCGCCCCTTCACAAATGATTTCGATTCAGCGTTATCGAGGATTGTTTCTTCATAAATGCACAGACACATTTAACTGTTTCTGCTCCTGGCTGGTTGCATCTACTCTACCCTCTCCCTGCTTAACCCTACAAGATTAGAGCCTCGGTAAAGCCTCCTATAAGAAACAAAATGTTAGGAGATCCATTTGTCGAATCTGATCTGCACCATCGTCCTTCGAAAATCTGATCTCATCAAAATCATGTCAAAACGAGAGTCGATAACGCGAGTCCTTTATTACCTGGCAATTTGTTAGCATCCGAAGTACCCACTACGCTGATAGGCTAGCAGCTCGGAGCTAGCGTGAGATACCTGATCGAGGTCGAGCTTTTTTAAAAAAATAAATAATAAATAATATAAGGTCGAGCTTTTTTAAAAAATAAATAATATTAGCAACATTTAAAATAGATTTTAGCAAACAGCACAATTTAGGAGAAAGGCGAGTGAGTCCCGTTATATTTGGATGATGAACGAGGTACACTTCAGTCACAATTGACAATTTTTTTATTTTTATTTAATTTATTTTAATTAAATATATTATTATTGGAGTTTTGATTAGTCTTAAAATATAATTATTTTTTTATTTCCTTTCATTTTCTCCATCCTATTGAAGTTCAAGCTACTCATTTATATGTATTTCTTAAAAAGTCACAATTCATCATGATTGATACTTGATGGTTTACACTGTTAGGCGCATGATCCAATCTAAATCAATTTTAACCGAAGCCTCAGGTGAATTTTTTAAAACGATTTTGTTTCGTAGATTTTTGGTTTTGAAAAAACGACAAATTGGGTTTCATTATGATTGATACTTGAAGGCGGTTCTTTTTATATTTTATTAATTAAGAATTTATATTATTTGGTATTGTTGTTTAACTCTATTTTTAAATTAATTTTTTTGATATTTTTGAATGATATCAAATATAAATTAAAAAAATACTATTATAATATATTTTCAATCAGATAATACTTTAAAAATCATGTTACCATACTTTCAAATATTATTTAAATAGTATGTAATCACGAGTCTATAATAATGTCATAATTAACCTGGTTTGGAAGTGAACCGATCTTGTTAACCCAGTGGCCAGCACCAATTCCCAGGAACCTTGGCTCCTCGTCCTAACCTCTACTTGTCCATTACTTGAACCCGGCTCCAACCAGCTTATCAACTACTCGAATTTCTATTGCTGAAGTTTGTAATGAAAGTAGAAGGAAGGGAATTTATTCCACGTTAAAAAAAATCTTCCAGAGTATTTATAAAATTGAGTTTCTAATGGACTACTTTATGGTTTTTTTAGGGTCTCTAGTATTATAAGAAGCTCGGTGTTTTGTTGCACACGTGGATATTTGTTATTACGGATCGCTATAATAAAATTATTTTTTTATTTTTCCCGTAAAAAATTACTAGATTAACAACCAGAGATAGATTAATATTTTTACTTGATGTATTCATGGTTAATAGATTGATTAGGGGTGTTTAGGTCTTTTTCGCATTTTTGGAACAATATTTTCACTAAATTATTCTCAAAAATAAGATTTAATTAACTAGAGTTATGGGATATTTTAGTATTTTTTCTTTTTTAAAGTACGATGAAATTACTAAATTATCATTATAAGCAAAATAAGAAAAATTTATAACCAATGATTTTTTTGTATTTTCATCATCACCTTTTTGTTATAATCATGTTGATTATAAAATAAATTAAAATTTTTATAAATATAAATATCATTAAGAAAAGATAGTTGATGTGTGCAATGTACGTATTAGAGAATAGGTTGTTGTTGCACTTGTTAACCAACACGTGCGATGTCTATCGGGGCCAAACCCCAGCTTTAACAAAGACATTGAAATCTTCTTGATTTCCCTTTTATTCATGGAAAACATGTTAGGTCAACAAATCTTTAGTCTGGCTTCGAAAGCCTTTTTTCTTTTTTCTTTTTAATTCTCGTGTCTAGTTTTTCAGATTTTTAAAACAATTCTTCAATTTATTTTTTATTTAGATTTTATCACTATTTTTTATAGGTATTTAATTTATAAGATTATTTTTTTTTAATTTTATCATCTTTTAATTATATTTTTTATAAGTATTTAATTTATAAGATTATTTTTTTAAAATTTTATCATCCTTTAATTTTTTTCATGCCATATTTAGTCATTATTCATTTGATTGTTATTTATTTTATTTTTTTATTTTATACTCCAAATTTTTTTCCTATTTGATTTGATATTTATACTTTTGATTATTTTTTTCACTTTTAAATTTTTTTTTAAATTTTTTTTTTATAAAAAATTTCATTGTTCAATATTAAATAAGTTTAGAATTAAGCTTCTTCATTAAGTTTGATTTTAAGATTTCATGAGTTACAAGTTTGGAAGATTAATATAGGTTTAGAAGACTTGTTCGTGTTTACTTGGGTTTTTTTCCTTTTTTTTTAACTTATATTTTTTTAATTTTATTATTTAGCATTTATTTAATTAGAGATTGAGCTTCATTATTTTATTTTTATTTTTTTTTATTAGATTTTTTACTAATTTTAAAAATAACTCGGATTATCCAGGTCTTTTTATTTTTCATTATTTGTTAAATTTAGCTTTTTTGAAAGAAGTTTTGTCTTTGAATTAAATTAAATTAGATTAATTGATTAAATATAAACATCAGATACTTATTGCATTATATTTTATTTGGTTTGCTTTCTGGATTATTGTTTTGAGGTTGCTAACGATCTCTTTTATTATTATTATACAACCTCTCACAATGACATTTAAAACATCTTGGTGAACTTTTTTTTGGCAGTGAGATAGTATCAATAGATGAGTGATAATAAGTCTATAATAAATTGTTTTTTTTCTCTATTTATGAATATGATATTAACAATTTATTTTTATGATTAACTATTGTCAAATTTTGTTTTGCTTTTAATTCTATTATTAAATTAAACAAGTTTATTAAACTCAATTAAGTCAATAATTCGAGTCTTACTTTTTTTTCTTCGAAATTATTGTTATTATTTAGACATTTTATTTTTATATTTTAACATTACTTGCAACACAGCACATAACATTGTCCAATAATATCTAAAGCATTTAAAACATCTTGGTGAACCTTTTTTTGGCAGTGAGATAGTATCTATAGACGAGTGACAATGAGTCTTTAATAAGCTTTTTTTTTTTTTCTCTTTATGAATATGACATTAACAACTTATTTTTATGATTAACTATTCTCAAATTTTGTTTTGCTTTTGATTCTATTATTAAATTAAATAAGTTTATTAAATTCAATCAAGTCAATAATTCGAGTCTTACTTTTTTTTTCTTTGAAATTATTGTTATTATTTAGACATTTTATTTTTATATTTGAAGAAAATTAACATTACTTGCAACATAGCACATAACATTGTCCAATAATATCTAAAGATTGACAATTTGCAATTAATAATAAAAATTTTATATATTTCTTGTTGGGGAAAATAAATACATTCAAGACAAGATGATGTCCCTCTAAGCCTAAAAACTCTCTTTTTTTCATCATGTCGAATTGTCCCAACAATCCCCGAGTCTTCCCATCTAGTCTCGATCCGCCTTTAAGCCAAATATTTTTTTTTCCCTGTTCTTTATCTGCATCCTCAATTATTCTGACAATGCTTAAGATTTTTTTAGGATGTTTTTGAACATAATATAAATATATTTTTTAATTTTTTTATTAAAAATGATTTTTTGATATATTAATATTAAAAATATTTTTTTAATTTTTTAAATATATTTATAAACAAAAAAATATATTTTAAACTGTTATTATTATTCTTATAATTTCAAACTAACCTTTAGTCTGGACCCTAGAGTTTCTTGGCCCATCTCTACTCAAAATTTAAGGGAGTTTATAAGCTTAGTTATACTGTGATGATGTTATTTTTTTTAAAATAAATAATTCTTTCTCACGTCTCAGAGTCAAATATTTTTTTTTATTTTTGGTTTTTATATTTTCATTACAAATTACCCCCAACAATCCCCGAGTTTTCCCGGCTAGTCCAGAACCTATGGAATCTAGCCCCTATTCAATCTTGGGTACTATTGCCTCGATCACAAGTTGCAGAGCTGGTTGCCGGTTCGCCCAAGCTAGGCTAGGACCTAGCCCAGCTTCGACGCAAGACCTTTATCCTTTCCTCAATTTAAGGCTTTCTAGCCTGGTCTGGTACCTAGACAGCTTGAATTTGGTTCCCGTCATTGAGCCATCAAGCCCCAATCCTTGGACATATTAGCATGGTCATGAAGGGATTGTTTTGAAGTGCGTTTGTTATTGTTTTTTTGTTAAATTATTATTTTGAAATATTTTAAAATAGTATATTTTTATTTTTAAAAATTATTTTTAATAAAAGTACATTAAAATAATATAAAAACATTAAAAAATACTAATTTGAAATAAGTAAATAAAATTTAAAATTTTTTTAATTTTTTTTTAAAATATAAAAACAAATGTATATAATTAGAAAAGACTTCGATCTCGACCTTGACTACGACCTTATGGAGTTCTGGCCTTGACAAAGACGCTCGAATCACCCGACCCTGGTTTGTCTTGCTTAACCCCACTTTGGTCACCTCTCCTCCTTTGGTCGTTCGTACCCACTCTATCCTTGACCTGGACGCAATTGTTTATGCATATAAAAATGACTTCACAGTATCTTGAAATATTTGAAATCATATTTCATTTTTTATTAGTTATATACGTATAAAAACTATATGAAATGTATCGAAAAAAAAAGAAAGTGGGATCCTTCTTCGATAGGCTATTTTAAGACACCATTTGACATTGTATTTCAATGGTGTTTTTTTTTTTAAAAAAAATATTTTAAATTAATGTTTTATAATGTTTTTTTATTACTTTAATGTATTGGTGTCAAAAAAAATTAAAAAATATATATTATTTTAATATATTTTTAAATAATAAATACCTTTAAAAACAATATCTTAATCACAAACGGACTTAAATGTATATCTCAGAGCAGGAAT
>NW_011500141.1:172112-194282 GCF_000495115.2 Populus euphratica
CAGGAATGCAAGGATTTTTAGAGTTTCCTATTTCATATTTAACTTTACTGTGAGACCTTGAAAACATCTGCATTCTTCACAATTTTTAATTTATATATAACTGGAAACATGTCATCCCACTGGGATTTCTTCTGTAATTCCTTTTCGCTTACAGATATATATTTTTTTTAAATTCTCAGTCCAAACAAAACCACCCAAAGTTATTTATTTTGAAAAAATAAAACTTGATGTAAAGTTTTTTAAAAAATAAATAGCATAGCTATTAAAAAACAAAATAATGAAAAAAATTAAGAAGAGTAAATACTTTAACTAGTTGTGTGGCTAGAAATTACATGATGCATTCTTTAAAAAAATTTAAAAAAAATTATTTTTTTAAATAACAAAATCACATGGTTGAATATATTATTTCATAATAATAAAAACAAATTGCAAGGCGCTTTTTAGAAAAAATAAAATTTGACAGGTGTGCTATTTGGAAAAAAAACTCCTCGATCAAAGCCGGGGGTGTCCGTGCAGAAAAGTATAATCTAACGGCTCAAGGGGGGAATCTAAAGGGACCCTACACGCTTCCCAAGATAAGCCGGGACCCGCTTTTATTAGTGGCCGTGATTAAGAAGCGACAGCGATGTTGTACGGATCACGGGTATCAAGGTGAGGTGGAGCCCACCTATGAGGCTGAGGCACGTGGCAAAATGCATGAATTTGGGAGGTATATTGTCAATCCAAACAAAGCGAGTACTGTAGCCGACATCGACGATAGGTGCGCACGTGGATTAGCACTGTTGTTGGGTCCCAGTGGCGGCTTTTTTGTGTGTCAAATCGAACGTCTAATCTGATTGACAAAAGAATGCGGGATTCTCGTACCAGTGCTGTTGATTTCAGAGGATCTCTCTCTCGCCAATGCTTGCATCTCTTCGCCATGGCGTGGTAAAGTTATAATTTCTGAAGCGATAGCCCCCCAACTTTCAATTTTGTGTTATTCTAGTCCTTTTATATGATTTTGGTCTACAATAACAGCAATTCTAATAGCAATTTCAACCAGTATTTTAATCCCTTTCTTGGTCTCGATTTTCCATACCAGTCAACCAAACATCTGACTTGAAAAAAACCATGTACCGAAGAAGAAATTGCTTTTCTGTAAGACGAATGAAAAAAAAAATTATTATCTTTTGAAGAAAAAAATACTGAAAATATATAAAAATCAGAAAAGAAAAATAAAATTATACCCTTTGCCATTATTCAATCCTTGAATGTAAAATTGAGCACAGATAATTTCAATAGATAAAAAACAGATATTCTTTAAAATACCATAAATTTAAGACACATACACATCTAAACAATTTATGCAAACTAAAAACTTACACTTATTAGATTAAAAACCACTTTAAACATTCAACATGAAATGGAAAAACACACCAAAGAAAAAAATAAACTCTTTCCTCCCTCTCTCGTGTTAGGTGGGATATAATGAACTAAATCATCATTCATGTACTTTTAAAAGAAGTTGGCAATTGATTGTGATGTTGTTTTCTTTTTACTTTTGAATTAGGATTTCAAGATTCTATATATAAAAGAAAAAAACACGAAAGTAAGAAAAGAACTCTTTTCTTTCTCTCATGTTAATTGGAATACAGTGGACTAGTTTATTTATCATGTATGTCATTTTAAGTAAAGGAATATAGTGAATTAACTAATTTGTCACTCATGTTAATTTGAACAAAGTTGGCAAACAAACTTTTGTGATGTTGATTTTTTTTATTTTATCTTTAAACTATGATTTAAACATCTAACAAGAGAAAGAGAAAAAAAAAAGTCTTTCTTATCTCTTTTATTAGTTGGAATACAGTGAACTGACTAATCTATCACTTACATCAATTTGAATAAAGTTGATAAACAATTACTATGATATTGATTTTTTTTAATTAAGATTTAATCATTTAACAAAAGACGAAAAAAGAAAAAAAGAGAACTCTTTCCTCTCTCTCTTATTAGCTAGAATGCAATGGATTAATTGATTTATTATTTATATCAATTTGAATGATGTTGGTAATGATATTTTTTTTTTAAAAAATCTTTATATTAGAATTTAAACATTCAATATAAAAAAAAAAAGAAGAAAGAAAGGAACTTTTTTTTCTTTCTTATGTTAGCTGAAACGTGCATTAACTAATTCATTACTCTTGTTATTTTGAACATGATGAATAAATGATTTTGATGTTAATTTTTTTATTTTTAAATTAGAATTGAAACATTCAAGGAAATAGATAAACAAGAAAGAAAGAAAGGAACTCTTTCTATTAACTTATTCATCAATCATGTAATTTTGAACGAAGCTCGCAAATGATTGCGATGTCAATTCTTTTTTTATATCTTTGAGTTAGGATTCTCTGCGGATGGAAAATTGAGGGACTTTTATAGATACTGCGTGAGGTATTTTGTGCTCGATGATTTCAAAAAATAAAAGGAGGGGTACTAGCAATGATTTCAAACAATTGGTGATAGATGTGACATGAATGAAGGGTACTTGAGTGATATAGTATTTTTCTTATACAACCTCTTATCTACTCTTCAAAACAGTGGTCAGGGAATCAATCTTAACGCATTGCAAAATTCTTTTTTATTTGGTAATTTCGAGGAAGTATTGCATCCTGCGCTTTCATTTTTTTCTCTATAGCAATTAAAAATACCTTTAAAAAGGAATTTTGGGAAGAAACTTTTAATTCTATTGATTAACTTTGATTAAAAAAAACAACAACTTAAAACACGTTAAGCAAGAAAAATCAGTGCTCGATAATCTAGAAAAAAAAAATCCTTCTAATAAAATTTACCCCGTTATGTCGTTGCATAATTTCCTCCCTGTGATACTGTTTCTTGTAGCCATACACAGTCAAGAACTATATATATAATTGTGATCTTTATTTGAATCTACTTGCATTTATTTTCCTTGCATGATTGCAGATTTGAAACTCAAACAGTAGAAAGATTAATATATTCATAACGAAACAGCAATTGATCTTATTTCTTAGCACACACTCAAGTTCATCATATACAGAACAAACACCAGAAATAAAAGACACGAAATATTGGGATTTGAAGATTATAAAATTACTCATATATGCTCCAGAATCTTGAGAAGATGTAGGTAAGTATATATGATTCTCTTTAAGCATTAGCTGATGGTATAGAACTGTGATTGGATTCCTCAACTCATTTGCCGACATGCATGGTAGTGGCAATGCTCGAAATGAAAAGGCTTTCTTCTGCAAGTGATTATAATTATCAGCAGAGCAGTTTTTAACCATCAAGAACGTGGAGCGGCCGTACTAGCTAGTTCTTTCGGAGGCACCTTTTAGCTTTTAGACGCAGAAATAGCATGCACCAGCTTATATCATGCACTTCAAAATAAAAAAGACTATACAGATGAATCTGGATGCTACTGCCTGATTGGTACTGTCCCACTAGGAGACACTCATAAATGGTACTGATCCATGTCTGTAAATTTTTATGTAAATTCTATATAATTTCAAGTTTACCACGTTGCCACGACTTCGTTACAAAATATTAAAAAATTACTGGTGTCTGTATCATCATTTATTGTTTTTGTTTAGATCACCAAAGAGGAGGGGTAATATCCCACAATCTTTGCTCAACCAAGCACTTAACTATTATATATTTGAATTTGATAATTTTTTAGATACATTATTTATAGACTGGGTGAAGCATTGAGCTCCATCACTGAAAAATTAATAAGTATAAATAAAAACATCAATAAATTTTTTTTAGTATATTATAATGATATTTATTAATATAATTTTTCTTTTTTGTATCCATCAATAAACACCAATAGAAAAAAAATTTAGGTACATACCAAGCAAATTGCAATGAAAAAATAAAAAATAAAAAAAGTCAAATAATATGATGACATGTAACTTTTACAGATGACATTACAAATGAAATTAACTTGATGGTAAAGTATATCCGAAAATACAATGATGAAAATTTTTTCTCAATATATACTTAGAAAATTATAGACGGTATTTCAATGGGATTTTAAAAAGATAAATTGTACGATAACGTAGTGTTTTTACTGATAGAATGACTGATGAAATAATTTTATCGATCATGTTGTTGATAATATTTAATTTATGACTTGACGATTGACCATCCTCTCTCCTTCCTCCATTTTTCTTTCTTCCTTGTGCATTTTTTATTCAATAAATAGTCACTCCCTTCTCCATTAATTTCAATACAATTCAACTTTCTATAACAAATTCGGCCACCACAATACTTAGTTTATTAGCATTTATGTTCTGATTCAAATTTTATTGAGGATCTCCATTTTAGGTAAGCAAATATACTATTTTTTCATTTTAACTCAATTTTTTATTTTTTATTTTTTTTGCATATTTTTTTATTATATATATTTTGTTTGGGTGTTTACTTATTTTATAGTTTTTTCTTATACAAATTTGATGTGTGGATTTATGATTTGTACATGTTAGGGTTTGTTTTATTTTTTTTTTAAATTCTATTTGATTGTAAATTGATGAAACTTATGTCGAGTTTTTGACTTAGGTGTTTTATGATAAAAATAAATAATAGCTTATTTAATGAGTTTGTTTTATATCCTGTTAATTTTATTACCGAGTTGAAATTTTTGGTAAATATGTAGAAATTTAAATTTATGTACATAATTGATAATGAATTAAGAGTACTATTAAAATATATTGAATAAGTTTGATCTAGATCAATATTTTCACAAATTTATATAGCTAACATACTTAATTAATACATGATGTATAGAGGTTCACAAAAATAGTTGCAGATGATGAATTATTGTAATGGAGTTCAGGGTTTTATTAATTACATACTATCTAATCCGAGAAATATTAGTGTAAGGGGTATTAGATATTCACATAAGAGATGTAAAAATAAAAAAAGTTTCTTGATCCTGATGTTGTAACGATGCATTTTCTACAAAAAATATCCATGGAGAAATACATGTGTTGGCATGCAAACGAAAAGCCATATATTCCTCATGATACCATGATAGAAAGGATGTTAGGTCAACTTCTAGTTATGGCAATGTGCTTGGAGCTGTACATGACAATAGTAATTCTTATAAGAATATGGTTATGGATACGATGAGGATGAATCAGGGCATGCCGGTTAATATCCATCGTATATGAAGAACCTAATGTAGACACAATCAAATTTTTTGATTTTATTAAAGATTATGACAAACCATTATGTGATGGTTGTATAAATCACAGTAAATTATTAGTCATTGCACAAATATTCACTATTAACTCAAATTATAAATTAAGCTCTAGCAGAGATATACAAGTTGATGAAGATGATAACAATGAAATTAACATAGAAGATTATGAGATGGAAATGAAGACTAGTCAATTGACAAAGAAGAAGAAGAAGAAGAAGAAGAAGATAATTCTGATTAATTTGCATAATATAAATGTATAATACCATAAATTATAAAGTAATATTTATGGATGAAATTGACTTCAATGCAATGACAATGATGTTAATTTATTATTAAATGATAAAAAAATATTTATTTTATTATTGTGATATGAACTAGTATTATTTTGATGTGTGTATAGCTGTGGATTTAAGTGTTTACACGATAGATAGACGAGGTATAATAATTTGACATCAGACACTATTTTACACCGATAAAAATATTGACATATTGTCTATTACATATGGGTATACCAACAGAAAGTGTAATGACTATAAAAATTGCTCATCTTCTCACTAACACTATTCATAGTGTTAATTATATACAGGTATATCAATGAAATGTGTCTACTAGTATATTTTAGTGTTTATAAGAACTATTTACTTCTCAATATGCCGATAATTATGTTTTTTCCAACGGCATCATAGATAGAATAAAAGGTCATCAGCAATATTTGAAGGGCTTTCTAATAATTTTCGTGTAAATTAAAAAAAAATTCGCGTGCTTTGTCCATCAATAAATTCATTAGTATATTTATTACATACCAATCATAAATTACTGATGAGAGTTTTTTCAATAGACTGATTTTGTTCATGAGTCTGTCAGTAATATATGTATCGATGAAAGGTGAATATAAATACAAATATAAATTTTTATTGGTAAAACTATTAAATCTAATAATGCCTAAGCATATATAAGCCTAACGAGCTGTTGAATCTGTTATTTTTTAGCTCAACCAAGACATATACTAAGTGAAGATAGTTTTTGCATCTTTGTTCTTTTGTTCGACCTAAGTTTTATTGAAGAAAAGAATATATGTTCACCAAATTAAGTTTATTTGCATCATTCTTATGTTAATAATAGTGAATTATTTGCAGCTAGAGGAATTTTATAGATCCACACTTTTATTTTGGGGAGTTTTGAGCTTAAAGAATTAATGTTCACTTTATAAAAGAAGAAAAGTGTAATCTCTAAGATTTATAATGCTGGTTAAATTTGATGATTCCTCTACTTTTCATTAACAACTAATAATCCCAAGATACTATTAATGATAGACTCGAAGGTCTATTTATTCTTTTTTATTAAAAAAAAAGATGCCTTTTCTTTTTTTAATTAATACAAATAAAGAAATAACCATCTATTATAAAATTATATAATTTTAAGTAAATAATATTATAAAAAAAAATATTGCTGTCCTTTTCACTTTTTTCATGTGTGAAACTTCTTAATTTTCTTCTAAGAAAGTGATTGTTTCGTACAAAATAAATTAATCACAGTCCGTTTGGCCAATTCTTTAGCTTTCAATCTCATTAATTAATTAGAATTCTGGTAACAAGCTATCCATTGATAATTTTTCTCGGGATCGGTTGGTTTGAGTGCTGAAGATCACATACTTTGGTGTCTGTGTGTGCCTGCAGAAGGTACCTGGATCTCTGTGTGAATTAGAGTAAGGTTACGAGATCAACGAAAATATATAAAATAAATAAAATAAAAATAGCTTATGGCAACAGAAAACATGTGAATCCAGTTAAGGTTTTCTTTTGTAGGGAATGCGTTGGCAGCACTGCTATAAGAACACATTAATGCATCTGTCAACTATTCCCATGACTAGACAACCTTTTTTCACAATTAAGAAGAAAATCGAAATCTATGCCTGGAACAAGTGCATCGATTTCACTCAGTCTTATCCGTATCTCTTGCTCATAACACACCAGTTCTAACTGTCTGAAATATTCCAAGCAAATTTCGAAACCAAAACAAAAGGTGGAGATCGACACCGTCCTGTGTGACTGAGGGCTAATTGAGTGGATATCTGATATTTCTATCAGATGAAAATAATTAACTCAAACAATTAAGATTTTTTTTGTTAAATGATATTGTGGTAATAGGTAATCTCAAATACGTTTTGAATTTGAGATTTGAATGTTTTCGGTGGTTAAAATAGTAAACACACACAAAACACATAATTTTAATGGAAAAAAAATGCAAATATAAAACTCAAATTCATACTCTATTCTCTTTAAAATAATAATGTTAAACTCTTTTTCCTAGGAGGTTTACACAACCATAGACTAGAACACTACTTTAGCTAGTAAACAAAATCAAAATTCAACAATACAAAGAAAACAATTATAAACTCTAAAATAAGACATGAAATCTACAAATAATAAGAAAAATAACAAAACCATCAAAATCAAGAACCTCAGCAAAAATTTTGGTATCTAAATATCCAACAGTTTATGTAATAACATAGTTGTTACTTTAAAACAATCTCAAGAACTTCTATAAGAATTTCAACTTGATCCAACGATTAAATTAAAAATTATATCATGTATGAGTTATTATTCTAATTTAGTATGATTAGATCTTCTTTTGAAGATAGACCTATTCTTTATCTATAAATACATATATTAGATTATTTATATAATTTATTTAAGATAAATTATTATTTAGTTATGATAATTTATATCCATTTTTTAAAATTATCCATTATCACAAACCCATTTACATCATATTTTTTATGAAAATATGATTCATTTACTTGTATATATCATGGGTAGATGATCATTTACTATAGCAGATCTACACCTAATCCATTATCGTAGAAATATGATCCATTCACTTGTGCATATCATGGGGCCACTAGTTATATATATATATATATATATATAATCTAAAATAGAGAGCGTTCAACATGCTTGAAATATCATTTCTCATGAAGGCCGAAACCTGTTTTTCTTTTTCTTTTTCTTTTTTTCCTACATTTTTTTGGGTAAAAACTATATTCTAAAATCGATAGATTTTTTGATATTTCACTTCATTGTATGGTTAGATTTATTTAATATTACCCTTGGAGTTTCTAAAAGTTTCAATGCTGCCCTTTATTTTCATTAAATAGCTTATGGCAACTAGCAGCCGGCCCACCTTTTGATTTCTTTTCATTATTTTTGGATTTTTAAGCCTTTTTATCGAATATACATGTTTGAGGTTTCGAGAGGAAAAGGTTTGAAAAACAAATCATAGATAACGGTGGGAAAAAAAAACAGTCATTCAATTGTGGTTAATTATTAAGCAAAACGTTATATTAAAGCTTTTAAGAGGCTATATATTGGAAGATTTAATGTGTGAGGATCAATATGGCATGTTGCTGAATCTTTGGGGGCAAGATATAATTTACCCTTTGTTTCTGGTGCAAAAGCATGCTTTCGCTGATTCAGGGTGATGATTTCTGCGATGAACAACCGAGTAATTTTCGGTAATTTGACTAGATTATCATTCTCCAAGAAAACTCCTCGCCTTGCCGTGTATTCATCAGGCCGCATATAATCCTTTAGGTCAATGATCTATATATTAGGCGAGAAGTTCTGTCGAGGTGATTGCCTTTGGATAATGATGAGAATATTGAGGCAGTGCAATTCTAAGTTAGAAAGACTTTTAACTTGCGGTCTACACGTGCATCTCCGGAGTCCCATCACCCTCCACCGAAGGTCCTTTAGGTGGATTGACATTTTTATTGCACAAACAACATGCTCGAGATGGGTATGGATGATCATGTCATTTCTGGAAAAAAAAAAAAAAAAGACAATAAAACACACTTGTGCAGGCATCCCGAGCATGCACAAGCATGTTCGGTCAAAACTCAGAAAGCCCAACCTACATTCAAACATAAGCTTAAAGTTGCTTTTACCCTAAAATGAACATGATGCCAGAATGTTGGCGCAACGGTAGCTTATTCACTTAAACTACACACATTCTCCTATCAAGTTCCCGGCAGGTATATGTGTATCTTGATGACATGAGAGCGAATTTCTAGTGTTCTTACCAAACAATAAAACAAAGAAATATATAAACAAGTGTGAGTCTTGTGATTTAGGAGGAAAATACTCCCTCTTCTTTTACCTTATACCATGCTATCTATCTTTTAGTAGTTGCATTACTTAATTTATATACCATGCTATTTATCTTTTAGTAGTTGCATTACTTAATTTATCAGCCTTTCAAGCACCATTCCCTTCAGCATGGTATCTATTTAGTCGTGATATATAGGAGCCAGACTTCATTTTGTGTTTTGAGTAAGAAACCAAAGTCAAATGTTTAGGTATAGTATGGAATGATTTAAGCTATTTTTTAATTTTTTATCCATAAAAAATAATAATAGGTTTGAATAGAACTGATTTTTAACTTGAATGAAAAGTTCAGTGCAAATTTAAGTCAAATGTTTTGCTTTAATTTATTGACTACAACACACATATAATATCCCTAATTTTTTTAACAAAAAAATTATCTTCAGTCTTTTTTTCCAAATAAATTTCCGATTTAACTAATTTTTATCATAGATTAGTTATAAAAATACATTTTAAATTGTAGTTCAAAATAAAAAAAATCATTATCCAAAGGTGAATCATGTTACGCTGGACGCCTTCTGAATAAAATTTTCAAGGTCTGCGGCTTCAAGCAACCTTTTCTAACATTTGTTAACATAGAAATCCTCGAGCTAGTAATTCAATGCTCTTTGCAGCATGTTGTAAAATTAATGTTATGTCTGTGTGTGGATATGTACACTGTGGGCAAAAACATCGTCCTTGACGTTCAGAAATTACATTTCTTGCGATACAACCCCGCAATGGGCCTACGTTGTTATCATCTCATTCCCTACAAAACATAAAATATGGGAATACTAGAACATTAAACTATGCTAAAAAATACATAGATCGTCGATCGAACCACTGTCATGATGAGCATTTTGAACAACGAAAAAGAAACTGATGTTTGCTAGAAAGAAGCCAAGACGTATGCCCAGTGCTCATTTCACAAATTGATATCAGAATCCTTTGGCCGAGGAAAACAGAAACTATTGAAATTGATGGGGAACATGTGGTGACTATATATATCATGCTCGCAGGAATCGTGAGAAGGATGCTGTTCTTGTACCATAAAAAAGAACAAAATGACTGCAAACTTCTAAACTGTCGACAATTTTCAAGACAACACAATTATACTAGACAAGCAGGTAAGATAAAGCTTTGAACCTGGAAGTTTATTAACAATAAAAGTCAGATCAAATCAATGTTAGATAGAGAACAGAGTCAAGCCAGTACATACCAGGTAAGCAATAAATTAAAATTCAGTACAGAATGGCTAGAGAAAGAAGGTTAATTTAGGACCGTTGGAAGAATTCAACCACGGCATAGAAGGAATTCCAAATTGTAATATATATGAACATACAAGGGCAATTCAAGAGCAAAACCTCCCCTCAGAATAATTTAGAATAGTTTGCAGGCCACATCCAAATTTCTTTTCATATAAAACACAAAAACATTCATTTCAAAATAGAGGGGGGAAAAAGAAAAAGAAAAAGAAAGCGTACGTGTACGTGTACGGTCTACATACAATTGTGGTATGAACCAGTCATGAATCAGTCTGGGAATCCATGAAGTATATATAATTCATGTTCAAGCAGCTGCTCTAGTATGCAAAAGGAAGCTATACACAGATTTCCTAGGCCGATTCATCATAAGGCCTTTGTTAAATATATACGATATATAGTAAATTGTAAATGGAACCAGAAAATCAACAGTACAGGATACTGATAATTGGGAGACACAGTCTAAGATATGCATGGCGAGAACAAAAAGGAAATTCTTTGATCAATGATTTCTTATTTACTATACATAGAGCAACTTTATCAAAACAAAAATCATATCATGGCTAATCACATAATAAACCCAAATGATTAGTGGCACGAATAGATCCTCTAAAACAACAAAGTGGAAGATTGTGCCCCACAAGAATCGCTGAAAGGGAAAAGAAGTTTCACTAGCATGTATCTTTCCTTAGATTAGATAACCATTAATTATTTTTATTTATTTTTTGCTGTTTATACAAGCATAGAGCAATCATGCAAATTCTTGCTTTAACCCAAATATAATCTATATAAGATGACCCAACATTAGCCTATAACTAAAGTGTTGTCGGCCAGAGTCTCCATGCATGGTTCCTAAGCTTGTTTGGTATTTAGTCACCGATTAGCACACTAGTATAGTGATTTAACATCAATAATGGCAAACTTTCGGGATGGAGACCTTTAGTCTTGTCTTCTAATTTCATACCAACAATAATTTTTCGCCTTGACTAGAAACCCAGCTAGATTCCATTGTCTCTTGCTAGGTTCTTTTGAGTGTTTAGGTAAATTTGACTCGACGACTGATGAACCTCTCTCCTCTCTTTCCAAAAAACAGGAGGAGGAGGAGAAAAACCTGTTATGATACGAGTAATGAGGGAAATGGCCGGAGGAATTTACTAGTAAAGAAGTCAAATTGTAGTACACATAAAGATAATATACAATACTGAACTCGTAGTCAACAAATCTCAGAAGCCATAAGTACTTTTTTTCTGCCACGTCTTTCATTGTCTTTCCTCCCTTCAACCGAAATGACAACACTAGCGGAAACAGCACAAGTTTCTGAAAATTACATCAATCCATTGGTTATTCAAGGAGTCCATCTACAGCTACAAGAGTAGAACAATATAATTATACCAAGGGACTATGTGTTGCAAGAGAGTATCTGTGTTGTTGGGGGGGGGGGGGGGGGGGTTATAAAGGGTTTATTTTTTTGGCATGGCATGAAGGAACTTTTTTCTTTTTACTGTGTAAGGAAATATATTATTTTCAAGGTTACTTAATTGAAAGACCAATCTTTATGGATCAATACTCTTTCTTTATGTTAATTTCCTATGGTTTTCTAGACAGAAAGGCAGTACAAGCAGCATTACAATAGGGGGGAGGGTAAGTCAGAGACTCGGACATGAAGACTTGGCAGAGATGAAAATCTGACCAAACATCTGCAACCCAACCATTAAAACAATAGTAGTAGTGCTAGACATCTGACATATGATTCTTATGTAATGTCTTTCAAGCTTTAACCACGATAACTGTGACTGAGTTTCCAACACCCTTATAAAATTTGATAAGAAGCGCTAATGTCCAAAGAAGGGGAAAGAGAAATGAGGTCACACATGATCTGCAAATCTATGGCTTGGCATACATGAATATTACACAAATGTAAGAGCAATTATAGATGCCCTCAGTCGCAACACAGACCATAACTGCAAGTACAATCACTTTTCTATTACCACTAACGCTAGTCCCATTACTAGTAATATTACTACCACTGTTTGCATCAAAAGCAGATGCATGGTATCCGCAGATCTAGCTACCCATTGTTTCCACATATCAGAGAAAACATAGAAATACCCCAAAAGGAGGAGAAAAAGACTAACCCTAAATTCTAAAATGCCTTATAACTCATACATACTAGTAAAACAAAATAACCAATAATACGGACAGGGAAATAATTAAGAACTATCAAGAGCAGTAGTAATGTAAACTGCTTGATAAAGGGTACTCTTTGTTTGTTTTTGTTAAGTTGCACCTGGTGGTGGTGGCATTGGCAGTGGAAGTGGCAGTGGCAGGGCTTGGATTTGTTGCTGTGGTGGACGCTTACGCTTCTTTTTCTCATAGCTAATCCCTCTAGCTTTAGACTGCAAATCACGAACCTCACGAAGATACAGCCTAACAGCACGAGCTCCAAAAGGGTTTGCTTCAGGTTTCCCTCCATTTTCCTCGAAGGCTGCTCGGAGGCGTCCAATAAGCGCATCAAGGCTACCCCAGGCCTGGCGGAGAGGGCATGGGCAGGGGGCGGGTGGGTTTGGGTGGCCATAAAAGGGGCAGATTGGAGTGTGCACTTTGGTCTTGCCAAATTGGTCAAGGTAGCGAAGGAATTCAAGGACATGAGCACCACTGCACCTGGACAGAGAAAGAGGAGGCCTGTGGTTCTTGAGGTACTGGCCAAAGGTGTTCCAGTCTCGGCGCTTTTGATTCTCATAGCGACTCGGAGTGGTGGAGGATGGTGGAGGTAAGTTTGAGACTGACATGGCTGTGTTGGTGGTGTTGCTTATGCCTATGCTGTTGAAACTTGTGTTTTCAGAGTTGGAGCTCTCCATTTCTTGGATTGAATTCATAGAGTTTTGTCTTAGTTATTTCGATCTTTCAGGTGGTTTAGGTTATGTTGTTGCTGCTGGCAGTGGCGGTGGCCTTTCCTCTTCCTATTTTTTGTCTTTAAAGTCACTCCACCCCTTTCTTCTTCTTCTTCTTCTTCTTGTTTTTTTCTAGGGTTTGCTTCTCTCCTAAACACAAAAACCTTAATTCAAGAGGGTGACGGAGATAAAGAAATTAAAGGGCAGTACTGATTCCCTTCGTTTCTTATAGTCCTACCAAAGATTGGATAGTTCTATGTTTTCTTTTCCCTGTTGATGTGAAAAAACTAGCAAGAGCCAAGAAGAAAGAAGTAAATGAAACAAAAAACGTTATGATCATTAGTTGATATTACAAGATTTCCATTTTGAAGGGAGAGAAAATGAGGAATGGAGCTGGAAATAGTGCAACAAAGGAATAATTTTTTATGTGGAAAAATAAAGAAGGGGATGATGAGACAGATGATGGGAGAGAGGATAAGTGGACTCTTCCTCTTTGCTAATGCTAGAGCAATCCAAGAAAAGCTTGAATTAAGGTTTTTTTTTTTGGGGGGGGTGGGGGGTCTGGAAAATGCTTAGTGATTGAGGTTTTTTTACCTTAAAAAGGTGGAGCAATTCAGCTCTTATTGGTTAATGACGATATATAGAGTGAGGGAACTGTGTTAGGGCTTGTGGGAAATGGCAAAGGGTTGAGAAAAGTAGGTTGGGATGCAGACAGGAAAAAGCTTGAAGGAAAGAGGGTGAAAATTGAAAGTAGTAACATGATTTTGTTCCCTGAGCCTGTAGTCTTGAATGACAATTCGTTTCTAGTAAGTGACCAGAATACCCTCTGAAAAGTTTGAAGGTAGAATGGCAAGGCAAGCTACTGTTCATTGCCTGATCCACCTCAAGCAGCCCTAACTTGACTCTAAGTTTGCTATTGCCCTTTCCGAACAACAACACGCTAGGAAATCAACACCTCTGACCACTTAAATAGCAGGGAATTCCTCCTTTCAGCAATATGCATCTGCAGATTCAGCAATAGTTCGAGCTGCCAAACCTAGTGTTTTTAAATTTATCTCCTCGATCCTGATACGTTCAGCTGCAATTGTCTTTTTGTCCTTTTCTTTTCTTTTTCCCACCCAGTCTTGCAGCAATTCTTGTCTCGAATTAGAATCCACAAGTTTAGTAGCAGAAATTATTCTAAATATCATAATATAATATAATATAATATATAGACACACACAAATATAGAATTTTACAAAAGCATATATATAGTAGGAATTGAAGCATTCTCTAACATATCACGCTCGCTAGGTCCATGTATAATAATCAATTTCCTTGTATCCTCAATTCATTTCTTTTATGACTTCAAGCAATATAGTTAGGGTTCCTGGCTAGTTCGAGAAGGCTATTTACAAAACAAATTGATCGGTATCATATAGCTTTCAGCAAACTCAGCCCAGATTTTGAATTTTGATTGCTACTAAAAAGAGATGCATTTTAATAATGTTTTGGTTTACGAACGCTAGCTGCCATTTGTACAAGGAGTTCGTTTCAACTATGATATATACAACTTTGGTTGTAAGAGTATTTGGAAATAATATGTCGTTAAATTTATTTTTAATGTTAGAATGAAGGAAAAAATAAAATTGTTAATGTGCTTATAGAATAAAGGCACATTTAATTTTATTTATTTATTGTGAAACACTGTTCAAATTTAATTTTATTTATTTATTGTGAAACACTGTTCAAAATACCTTTTTCAAAAGTCCAGTATAATTTCGTTTTGGATCAAGTTATTGAATTTCACTATTCCAAATCTGATTATCCATCCCTTCATTAGGTACGGCAACGATTTTTATTTTTATTTTTTATATTATTTTTTAATATTTAATTTATTAAGATTAAATCTTATACTTTGTTTCAATTATTTTTTATAAAGATATTTTAATTTTATAACTTGAGTTGTGTACTCGACAGATTAACCTAAATTAACTAAAGTTAATTTTTTAATTTTTTAATTTTTTTTTATTTTTACCATTTAATATTAGATTGATGAAGTATTGAACATCATAATTTATTTTAATTTGTTTTTAATGAAATTATTATAGTTTCATAACCTGATTCATAAATTTTCTATGTTAACATAGGTTGATTCAGGTCAATTTAATATATTATTATTTTAGTTTTTTTTTTAAATATCATTTTAAAATCATTTTCAAGCCCAACTATATTTATATCAATCTAAATTATTTTTTTATTTCTTAAATTAACAAGATCAAATCAAGTGAATCTTCATATAATTTATTTATTTTTATCAAGAATTATGTAAATTGCATTTAAAAATATTATTATATTATAAAAAATTAATCTAACTTGCTGTGATTGAATAAAATATTTAGTTACTAGCAGATTTTGGATAGCCTTACAGTAAAAAATAAAAGGCACCATGAGGTCCTCCAAGTAATTTACTTCTTCTCTAGCTCTAAGGCACAATCCCTATACCCCAAATTGATTTCAAGACCCGTTTGTACTTAGAAATTGGAGGTTCGTTGGTGAAGAGCGAAAACAATTGCGACATTGTTGACCTCCCTGTAATCAAAAGCGAGAATCATGGTTATTCCTGATTTAGCGATCACTTCATGTGGAATAAAGGAACTAGAACGAGTGGGGCTTGTCGATAGGAACGGAACCCCACTGCGCCCAGCTGGTCTAGGAATGTTGATCTTTCTTCTTTCAGTCCAGATGAAGAAGCATGTAATAGACTTAAACATCAACAAGAAAGATATGATGAGCAAGATAAAGCTTATATTGGTGAATTACTCAAGTACGTGCAGATGGATTGGATGTGATGGAAGGCCTTGTTAAAAGAGTTACAGTAGAAGAATCTGAAATTGTTGTTAGGAAAGATAAGGTAACTTTAAGTCAGGAAAAGATTAGAAGGAAAGCAATCCAAATCGAGAGCATATCTTCGAAATTCGAGGAGATGATGCGGCAGAGGGTTGAAGAAGGTTTCAGCAAAGCAAGTAAGGGATCACAGAAAAACAAGAACAGACGCACTGAGCAGGGAGGAGACCGTGATGATTCTTTCCCTGCCAGAAAAAACTCAATTAAGCTACCGATTTGAACAGTGAGAAAAAAATATTGGATTCTTTCCCTTCAATGGTGATTTTATTTTTGGTTGGATAAAGAAGGTGAAAATATTGGAAAGATGCAGGGGAAATACAATGGCAGAAAGAGAGTCAAAATTCGGTGCTATTCATCCAACCTCCAGTTGCTATATCTTTCACCACCGAGTGAATATGAGGCAGCTGGGAAGGCAACACAAATTGTTAAGGTTTCGTGACTATATTCAAGAGGGGTTTCATGTTTGGTAATAAATAGAAGAGTATTCTTAGTGGTAATTTTATTATTTTTAAGCAACATAGGCTATTTGGTTATTAAATTAAATATAATAATAAACCTATTTTTTATTGATTTTTTTATTATGAAAATATAAAACTCAGTAAACTGTAATTTAAAATATAAATAGAATAAACTATAAATACTCAAAGTAATTTTCCTTAAAAAAACACTTTGAAATGGAGCTTTAAGTGACAAACCAAAGAAATAAGCTATTAACTTACATGAATCATAAGACTCTTAACTTTTTATCATGTGAATGTTAAAGCACCTTTAGCAATACATATATTAATTTTAATATCAACGAAAACTACTCGAGGAGAGGAGATCATCGTTTCCCTTCTCAACAGTACTTCTTTATTATTATTATTATTTAAAATTTAAAATTTATTTTATGTTTTAATATTTAATTTATTATGAATTGAAATTTATAAATTATTTTATTTTAATTTATTTTTTTTGAAGATATCTTAATCTCATAAGCCAAGTCATGAGTTTTATGGATTAACTCGATTGACTATGATTTTTTTATTCTTTTTTTAATTGAATTTTGTTTTTATTTTTATTTTTTAATAATTAAGTTAGTTCGAAATTGAGTTTTATAATTTATTTTAATTTTATTTTTATGAGATTATTTTAGTCTCATAACCTGAGTCATAAATTTTGCAAGTTAACTTAATTAACTTTAGTTTTTTTTGTCATTTCTCTTATATTGATTTTTTATTCAATTTTATCTTTTAATGTTCAAGTTGATTGAGAATTAGTCTTCTTAATTTATTATAATTTTTTTTATAAGATTATCTCGGTTTCATGATTTGAGTTAAAGGTTTGGCAGGTTAACCCGAGTTGGCTTGAGTATTTTTTTGTTTTTTTTAATTAATTTTTTTTTTAATTTCATCCTTTAACATTGGATTAATTTAGAGTTAAACTTTATAATTTGTTTTTATCTACTTAAGTTCTTTTTATCATTGTTTTAATTGATTTTTTTCAATTTTATTCTTTAATATT
The DNA here is from genome assembly GCF_000495115.2 of Populus euphratica. Classification (NCBI taxonomy): domain Eukaryota; kingdom Viridiplantae; phylum Streptophyta; class Magnoliopsida; order Malpighiales; family Salicaceae; genus Populus; species Populus euphratica. Next base: position 190,018 of record NW_011500141.1, read on the forward strand.
GGATTGATTGAGAATTAAGTTTTAATATTTTTTTTATTTTATAAGATTATCAAAGTTTCAAGATCTAAATAACAAAATTTACATATTAACCTGAATTGATTTAGTTCGATCCTATATATTTTCATATCAATATTTAAAAAAATTTCTTCTTAAAATCTTTTTATTCATACTATATTTTTTTTTTAGTTATCCAAGTTTCCTCTAAACTTATTAAATTAACCATGTAATATCAAACCAATTGCTGCACGCTTAATTTTTTCCATCTTGAAAGCATGTTAGCAATGCATTATGATTTTTTTAATATTTTTTAAAATTATTTTATGTGGCCGTACAATTAAATGACTTGATATTATCAAAACATATTTTATAATCACAACCAAAACCATTAACTTACTCAACCAAAAATTTAATGAATATAAATTAATTTGATTGAAGTTATTATCTCGGATCATTTCAAGCTCGGTCATAAAGTAACGAGTTAATCTAAGTTAATATATTTAGATTTAAAAAAAATCAAAATAATGTTGTTTGGAAATTAAAAAAAAAATCAAGTTAATTTTTTAAATGGACCAACCGAGTTGTGAGTCAACTCACCATATTAATTGGGTCAAACCAATCTACTTTGGATTGAATCACTCGACTTGGATAAGAGGTGGGGTCAATCCAACGAGTTAGAGTGAGTTCTATAACTATGAATTTCACAGGATGGAATTGATACCAAAATTAAAAGCCCTGGAATTGCAGTGTAAAGTCACATTTACAATACAAGGGTAGAAATTTAGACTTGAATGGTATTTATACTTTTCTATACACAACAGATCCCTATGAAAGGGACAGTATTATAGTACTTTATATTAAATGCTGGGGAGCTTTCCCCATCTGAAAAATATGCCAAATTAAATGCTAGTAATTGATCTCCCACCAAAATTTGCAATGCTGTCCATCTACATTGTCTATTTTACGCCATGAATGATGTTGTGCTTTGAGATAAATTGATATTTTATGTCAAATATTTACAATGATTTTGTATATAATGACATGAAATTATAATAAAATAAAGACTCTATTTTATATATAAAAGAAATAATCTTGGAGGACTCGATTGAGAATCAATTTGTGAATTAGGAATTGAGTTCATAATCATAGCAACTATTATTTCGGCCTGTGATTCAAGAGTTTCTATTAAATTAATTTGAATTATATTAAACTAATTATTAATTATAAATTGATTTTTTTAAAGTTTAACCCAACTCAAAACTAAATCAATATCAACTAGAAGGACAATACGGGTTAATAAATATATTAATTCTCAATGCTAGCTCCTTTTTTTGAAGCAAAATGCACAATTCATCGCAAGAAAACTGCTTTACATCTTTAAAATTAAAAAAATATTCCTTGTTTCAACTAAAAGTAACAGGAATTAGGATAAGATCTTGACTTGAAATATATTTTTTTCTCAAATAAATATATTTATTTGCTGGTTAGCATGTAAGCATTGATTTTACCAATATTATTACTTCAAACCCACAACACCGAATTCATGTATGCATGCCACTCGCAATACCATATTTATAGCTGATAAAAATCCTTGATCTTGGCATTAGGTCCCCTGTCAATTGTAATTGTTCAATCAATCAAACCGCGAACCAATAAAATGTACCAGCATATCACGTTGGCTATATTATGCAAATCCTCTCGGACCCATGTCTTCAAATGTCCCGGTTTCCGAGGGCGTCTCTTAACTCTAGTTTTTTTAAAAAATTATATTTGTTTTTTGTTTTAAATGATTTTTTAATATTTTTTAATTATTTTAATGTATTAATATAAAAAATAATTTTTTTTAAAAAAAAACATATCATTTAACCATCTTGGACAACTTTCTGTTCCCTGGTGGATGATTGATTGGTCAATTATGAGTAATAGGTCGAGTAATGCATAACACTGAGTAGGGTAACGAATCAGTACGTAGCATTAATAGCCCGTGACAACAAGAAAGAATGAACAGAGACAACTCATAGATTATATATTAGAAATTTAGTTTTGGTAAACACTCTAAGGATACGTTTATTTTAAAAAAAAATATTAAATTAATATTTTTTATTTATTTCTGTGCTTGATATAAAATTTTTTAAAGATTTAAAATAATTACTTTAATATATTTTTAAAAAGCATTGTATCCTCCACCACAGCACTAAAAGCAAAATTACTTAGTTTTAAGTGGAGTTTCCATGAGTTTTGGAAGTGCATGCTGTAATGGGACCAGACTCTGTTTAATAACTGACCCTCCAATTGGGTCTCCACCTTAGATACTGTCCTACAAACCGAGGGCAGCTTAAACAGAAACTAAGGGTTGTTGAGATCTACATTTACTGCTACGGAGGCTCAATGCACCGAAACATCTTAAAGCACCGTAAGTACAAGGGCTTTGTCTTTATTGTCTTCGAATTGAAAAGTAAGCGTGCAATTACAGCAGCTATGAAACCCCGTCTGCAGATTCAGGGGTCGGTTAAAAAAAGAATTTAATTATTTTTATTAAAACCATAATATTTTTTTAATTTTCTGGTGTTGACTCTGTTAGATTTACATTGACTTTGATAAAATCAGTCGAGAGATTCGATGTCTGTTTGGTATTTTATTAGTTTTTACTGTCACGATTTAAAAATACAGATTTCGAAAAAACTGTACATTATAACTTCGCTCAGGTCCGAGTTTTAAAAATTATTTGAGGTAAAAAATACAGGAAAAAACAACTAATTTATTGAAATTATGAACAACATAGGAACATCTCGGACCCCAGTGCCATTACTCGACAAGTTAGCAAGTACTCGAATAGTCCAAGCCTCGGTCGTGGGTACCCCCTCACCACGTAGCCAAGTACCACCCTCTTATATGGAAACCCGAGGCCTGCTAAAAACCTTTGTTTAAAACTTAAAACCAGTTTAATACTAATAAATTAGATATTTACTTCTCTGACATTCACTTGTTTTTTTTTTTTTTACATGCAACCTTTTTCAGACCGTACGTGTCCGTCCGAACTCTAAACAAACCACTGGTTCTCTCGCGAAAAAACAAATTCGGACTAAATAAACCTTTCAATGGTATTTATTTTTTAATATATATTTTTATTTAAAAATATATTAAAATAATTTATTTTTAAAAATCATTTATAATATCAATATATTAATGTAAGGATTACGGACACCAACTATCTCCACATTGGTATGATATTGTCCACTTTGAATCTAAGCTCTCATGGATTTGCTCTTGGGTTATACCCAAAAGGCCTCATACCAATGGAGATAATTGTCCATCCTTATATACCCTTGATCCTCCTCATTTCTAATCAATGTGGGACTTTGGTCGCATACCCAACAATTCTTCCCTCGAACAAAGGACCACCGAGTCTCTCCTCAAACGATCATTTATCCATCCACTCTCTGCCAACCAGGATTTTTCATTCTCTACTTCTCTCTACTTCATCCTGTTGGAGTCAGGACACGTCCATGAAGCATCCAGAGAGCACTACCTGACTTGAGAGTTTTTTTTGCTCTTTCTAGGTCAACTCCTCTTCACCGTGTTGAGATCAGGACACGTCCATGAAGCATCTGGAGCACACCGCCTATCCAATAGAGCTGATCCTCCATGGATCACATCGTGATTTAATTAGGGCCCACCACCTTTTGTTCGGCATCCCGATGATTCATCCATCATGGCTAACTCTGGGGCATGGCTCTGATACCACGTGTAAGGATTACGGACACCACCTATCTCCACATTGGTATGATATTGTCCACTTTGAGTCTAAGCCCTCATGGATTTGCTCTTGGGTTATACCCAAAAGGCCTCATACCAATGGAGATAATTGTCCATCCTTATATACCCTTGATCCTCTCCATTTCTAACCAATGTGGGACTTTGGTCGCATACCCAACAATTAAAATGATCAAAAAAATATAAAAAAATTAATTTTAAAAAATAAACATTGTAACTGTATATACAGATGATATGCAAACTGATTTGTTTACCAAAATTTAGAAAATATTTATTTACGAGAACGAATATATTTTTTTAAATATTATAAAAAGTATTAAATTATTATTTTTTAAATTATTTTATATAATTATGATATATTAATATAAAAGAACAGAGAAGAGAAGAGATGAAGAAAGAGGGACTGTGAGGGGAGAGAGAGAGAGAGAGAGAGAGAAGCCAAAAACTGAGCACAGAGGTAGAAGACAGGAGGGGGGGGGGGGGGGGGGGCCCCA
>NW_011500141.1:194316-228471 GCF_000495115.2 Populus euphratica
GAGGCCCACAAAATTGGGCTTGTATTTTACAATACTACCATTGACTTGCGATCGGCAGTCAAGTTATAAAATTCAAAAGAGAAGCCGCGTGTCGCCGAATAAGAAAGAAGGTGATAGCGTGAAGGCAAAGAAAGAAGACCCGTGGAACTATAGAAGTCCTCTAGAATCAATTCTCTATTATTTAATATTAACTGGTAAGCCAACGTTTCACACAGCCGGCAATAATAATTAAGAAACTTTGTACTAAGTAAACGGTAATAAGTTAAACTTAACAAGTCATGGTATTAACAAAACATTGAAAGAGAGAGAGGGTGCTTTTCAAACGGATATATATTATTTATTTTAATGGTGTTTTATTTTTAATGTATGTTTTTTTAATTTTAATTTTATTCTTTAACTTATAATTTTTAAAATTATATTTTATTATTTATTTCAATTTATTTTTTATATAATTATCACTATTCAATAACTCGAAACACTAAAAAAAAAAGTATTTTTATTTTGCATCACCTCACAAAACACTATTAATTTTAATATTTTCTCGTTCTATTTTTTTAATCCATGTTTTATTTTTATTCTTTAATATTTGATTTTTAAATAACTTAACATTATGTTTTATTTTTATTTGTTTTTATGTAGTTAGCAAAGTCTTATAACTCGAGTCAACGTTTTTGTTGGTTAACCCAATTTTTTTTATCAACTTCATCTTTTAATATTTTATTTATTAATCATATGTTTTCATGATTTTTATTGATTACTTTTATATGAGGTTATCTAAATCTTATAATCAAGATTATAGTTTGGCGGGCTAACATATTTATTTTATTTTAAATTAATTTTTTTAAATTTTTTTATTTAATATTTTGTTGATTGGGGAATTATGTTTTTTGATTTGTTCTGGCTTGTTCTCTATAAGATTATCTTGATTTTATGACTCGATTTACATATTTGATAGGTTAATTTATTTTTATTAGTTATCTAGATTGTTTTAAATTCATTAAATTAACTTTAAATCAACTTTAATTTTACACATAAATAAGTTTTTTACATAAAAAAATTGATTCAAATAGCAAGCACTGCAGGCAGTATTCTAGTAGTACCACTAAAACATGTGTCATATTATTAAATAATTGACATTAACGATATATCATTAAAAGTATACACTATAGTTTTTTTTGTACTTTTCAACGTTTATATAGGGTATTTTTTAAAAATATTTTTTTACATTGAAATATATTCAAGTAATTTTTTCAGATTTTTTTCCACATTAACATATCAAAATCATAAAAAAAAATAAAAAAATCAAATTAATATTTTATTATAACAAACACGTTTTTAAAACAAATTCAACCACAGTTAAAAATGCAATACCGAAGAAGCGTAAAGAGAGCAAGGGCTGTCCGCACACTGCCCGCATCACATTCCACCTTAATTACCTAGAGAAAAGCAAAGCAAAACATATAAAAGTATTACAATGATATCTTTGTCCCAAGCTTTTCAGCAAATAATAGATTCATCTTCACAAACCTTTGCGTTTATTAATAAATTCCACACAGCTAAAATATTAATTGTAGTACATCACTTGCAGACATGGATGTTTCCCTGTTCTTTTCTCACTTTTACCCGATTTGCCGAACACAGAATTTAATAGGACAGGATGGCTCAAGGAAACATAAGTATACCAAGAGAGGCATATAAAATAATGCAAGAACTACAAAATAACAGTTGCTATTTTTGAATCCTGTTACAGAGTTTTTGTCTAGGTTATGAGCTAGATTGTTGTGTCAGGACTCTTTTATTTTAAGAAAAAAACTGTAGTTAATTAATTATTGTATAGTTTGATATAGTATTTTTATGTATTGCTTAGTGTTGGCTTGTGCCATGCAGGAAGCACTGAAGGAATGCCAAGATCTTGGGTGATTATAGAACACATTTTTAATTTCTTCCCAAAAACACTAGGGCGAATTTTTTTAAATTTTATTATATATAATATATATGGTTACATGAGAATTAATTAATAATCCATATAGTATTGAATATTTAGGACTCCCGTGCCTTGTAGTTTATGCATACAAGCATTGTATTTCATACTCTAATTATATATAACATCAATATGATTTCGCAAATAATTAGATAATCATAGATCTTAATTATGGCGAAAGCTAGCTAGCTCTACATGCCGGGATCATGAGATAAAAGATTGATTATGATGATTATTTGTGCTCTCACCACCTCAACATCGAGTTATGATTGGAGTGAAAATCTTGTCATTTCTGGATGATGGTAACTCGTTTAAATATAAATCCATTTTTTTATTTCTATCGAAATACAGAGACTAGAGAAGGATAAGTTCCATTATATGTATAGAAAACAATAACCTCAACATAATATATCGAATGGTAAGAATATGAAATACAGCAAAAAAACTACATTTATTTATATTAATTAATTAATTCACATCTTGACCTGTTCAATGGTTGTTGTCAGCATCAAGTTCGATATCCATCCCAATCCCATAATGTCAAATCCGGGAAGCATTTGGACCCTGCGATTTGCTGTAACCTAATAGTATTAACTTTATCGTCAGATAATGGGGAAGAACAAATACCAGTCCTTTTCATATTAATTTTAGCTGTTTAATTAATAATTATCACCAGAGAGTAGAAAGATCCGATGGAGTGTATGGAAAAGGGATGTCTGGAGCCACGTGGCTCGAACCCAAGTTTGATATTATCGTTGCTTGATTCAAGGAATGCAACCACGTGACCAGTTTAACTTCTGCAACCAATTTAAAGCTGATCGATTTCTTCTTGTTGATAGCAGGAGCTATATTTGAGATGGGGAACAATGGGCTCGAATGATCCTACAAGATGGAGTACAAACATGATCCGTGACTGTGAAGGTCCCAATTTGACATCACAAGAGTGGTCTACTGAGATGGTGAACAGACCGAGGAAATTAAGTAGGCTCTGGTGCTGGTAGGGGCCAACCAAGAGGCCATCATCTGCACTGCTCCAATATTAGACAACTGGTTTTATGCCAACTGAGGCCCTGCCCCATGCATGTCTCTTTTTCCAGATACCCTATCAAGAAAATATGATTACAATGGCGGATTACAAGAAAAAACAACTTGATAATTGCTGTTGGCAAGTCTCACCTCCTGCTGATAACTTAAATTCAGTTAGGTACGTTTTTTCTAACTTTTCCCAAGCTTATTAATAAGGGAGATGGGCTTGCATGACCTGGTTGAAACAGAGAATGTGACGAGAAAGTTAAAAATAACTTGATGGTACACAGGCAACCCTCCTACAAAAGTTTGGTTGGTCTGGATGGTATTTAATATGGGCGAGTTATTGTATGAGTAGCTATTTTGATAAATATTTACATTATTAGAGATGAATAAAAAATCATTTGGTGTATGTTTTGAGAAAAAAGGGAAGAAAAATGAATTTTACAAGGGCATCGTTAACTTTCTTCTAAACATATCCTAACCTGGATTTCAGCCGTGTCCATAGTAAAGGCATGTAAACATCTGTCTAGTAAATTTGTTAAGTGATGGTTTGTTTTTACGTTATAATTAATATTTTTGTAAGCGTTTTGGAATGATTTTAATGTATTTGGAATGATTTTAATGTATTGATATTAAAAATAAAAAATCTAAAAATATATAGTTTTAATTGAAAATCACTCTGCATCACAGTATTAAAAAAACACATGTACTAACAAACAAAGCATGTAGGAAGCCTTATTTTCTTCCATGGGAGAAGAAAAGCTAACAAACAAGAGGTGAAGAATAAGTGAGAGGTCATGTATTCTTCCCAAAAAACAAAAAAGAAAAGAAAAAAGAAGAAGAGGAAGGTCATGGGTGAGGAACAGTGCACTATTTGTAGTCTTGTTGGTGAGAGGTATTATCGTACCCAAAAAGCAAAACCTTGAAGATGGAGTTTGGGCCCATTTATGACAAGAGCGGACCAAGCCTGCTATTCTATGGGGATTTTTACCTAAAAGGATTTCAATCACTTGGAAAACCAATCTTGCATGGCAATGTCTCAAGAATTTGATCTTGCTGTGATACAGGGGGAAGAGAAACAGAGAAATGAAATGAAAGCTAGGTTTTCACGTGACAAAATTTGGCGTGATGGAATGGAAGAGCTATAACCTTTCCCTGCTTCAATGGCAAGAAAATTATTTTCTGTTCTTACTCCTACTATAAGCATAGCATGTGCTGTATAAGCTGTCTTCCCAATTGTCACCAACAGCAATTTCTCTGTTTTCAGTGGAAGACAACGATAGGGAGAGAGCACGAGGGTGTGTTTTCTTGCAGAAGTTCTCTCCAGCAAAGGCTGGTATCAATCAACATAGGTTTCTTTATGGTCAAGGAAGAGACCAAAATCCAAAGGCCAGAAAGCGGATACGTGGACAAAAAAGCATACAAAAAGGTTATCCATACCATCAGCAAGGTGCAACACCACAATCAAGGACATTAGCAGCCATGATATTGCTAAAACTTGCAGCCAACACCAAGAATGTACTCGGCAGGTAGGCATTGATGCAATGCCTCCAATTCAACTACTTGCACGACAACAAATTAGTTAAAGCATCAAAACTGGAGGTTTTTCTGTCAAATGGCATCAATATCATTTATTTCCATTATATAGCAGACTGCAACAGTCAATGGCATATATACAAGATATGTACAATATTAAGAACTTCATCAATTGAAAAATCAAATAAAAAAATTTCCCAGTGACTGCACACAAAATACTAGGGCAAGCTATATTCTTGGGAAAACTAAATTCTAGCCAACACACTGACACTCCTCTCATTTCTAATGAGAAATAAATCATGACTGCAAGGAAAATAAACATGGCTCAAACCTAAATAAGCATGGAAGAATATTTCCTAATGGATCATCTTGATGCAGAGAAGATACACGAGGCAGACTATAAAAACAAAAGAAAAATCAGAAAATCTAACAAAATTTGTCCCTCTTCATGATTTTCCCTTTCCTGCGGACCCTTCTCTTTGACTACGGAAGTGACTGAGAAGCTGCTGGGCCTACATAACACATACAAACATACATTATCATCTAGCATATCTATCCATCATCATCATTAAATGTCAAAAAACTTCTTGGTCTTGATTCCCCTATAGTTAAAATATAAAAAAAATAATCATAAGGAATACAATCACAGTCAACCCACCATGCTTCCTTTCCCAACTGGCAAAAGGTACCAACAGCCTCCACTATAATTTGGCTAGCTAGCAGATACCAGAACAGCTACAGTACAAACAAGGAAAGATGAGATTAGCTGCATACCTTTTCCTTCGCTCTTGGGGTGCCTGACTGGGACAATGCAACAAGTGGAGGAACAGCCCCTTCTTGCAAAACAAGGGTACAAAACTTGGGACTATTAAGGCACAGCTGCATCAGTATGGAGGCAGCATTCTCCTTTCCTCTTTGAGATCCTGATTCAACAACCTCAACCAGCAATGGGATGCCTCCTGCTTTTGCAATGGCCATGCGACCTTCGCCGATTGTTGATAAGTTTGCAAGAAGAGCGACTGCCTTGTCAACCATCCCAGTGACAGGATCCATCAACTCAACTAGATACTTCACAGCTCCAGCTTGAACTATTCGAGCCTTGTTTTCATGAAAGATTGAAAGGTTAAACAAGGCAGTAGCTGCATCCTTTTTACCTCTTATAGTCCCAGAGGCAAGAAGATCCACCAAGGCTTTGACAGCACCAGAACGGCCTATCTTGGCTTTATATTCTTCTAAAACAGAGAGGCTAAATAGAGCTGCTGCAGAATTCTCTTTGGCACCATCATTTCCTGATCTTAAGACATGAATAAGTGGTTCTATTGCTCCTGCTTCAGCAATCATGGCTTTATTCTCTTCGTTGATTGATAGATTCAACACGGCTGTGACAGCATGTTCCTGGGTTATCTTCACTTCTGAGTACAGCAGTGAAAGTAATGGTCTGATAGCACCAGAATGGCCTATAATGATGCGATTCTCAACGTTGTGCTTTGCTAGAAGCCTTAGTTCTTCAGCTGCTTTAGTCTTTACTTCATTTGATTGGCTTTTAAGCCCTTCAACCAACTTCTTGACTTGAGAAGCTGTACATAGATCATGAGAACCTGAGTCAGAAAACTGGAGGGAGTTTGTTCTGCTATAGTTATGGCTTCCATTGCTGGCCATATCATCTTGTGTTTTAGGACTGTGAAATTGCCTTCCTGATGAACAGGGAGAAAATCCTTTTACTTTATTGGAAGGAGAAACAGCAGGACATTCAGAAGTTATCTCTCCTGACAAGTCATTCACATTGTCACGCATGGTTAATAACTTCAACATCTCATCTGATGCTGGAGGCACATATTCAATAGTGGAGATGGCACTTGAGGTCGATTCACTCCTGCTATGTATATATGAAAGTTCATGGGATGGGCGCTCAAAGCTTCCAGTCCCCATGACATGATTAAATTCTTCATCACTTAATCTAGATGAAACACCAATCTTCTGTTTCTCAAATCCATTCCCAACTTCAATGGATGATCTAGATGTAGAATTGCTACTGTGCAAAGAACGATAACGAAAACTATCCAAGTGCAATAAATCATGATGTGACGGGATAGAGTTGCTTGAAACTCTCACATTGTTTTCCTCACACCAATTTGCTATCATAGCTTTGACTGTGTAATTGGGAATGAGATTTCTGTGAGAGAGTGTCTGACGGGTCCTAGGGCATATGCTCAGCCCATGATCAAACCACTTCTGGATGGACACCCTATCATAAGTTTGACCAGAAGCCACGATCACTGGGTCTAGCATGAGCTCCAAAGATAATGGACACCGAAAGTACGGAGGGATTGGGGCACCACTCTTAGGATCAAAGAGCTCAACTTTAAGCAACCAATTACACATGTGAGAGATCAGATCCACAATTTGGTCAATTTGATCCAAGTCCCCTTTTGCTTTATTGACTTTAACATTCATCCTCTCCTTCTCCACTGCCACACTTTCTTTCAAGAGTTCCTGATTTGATGTTAAACCAAGTGTTTCAGTAAGTTTCATAAGATGATTAGTGCAAGGAGAAACATCATCTCTTAGACTTCTCAGAGCCTCTTCTATAAGTTCTGTTATTGTTTCATGTTTCAAACCTTGAAGTTCCTGCATACAGTGCTGGAAACATTTAAACAGAAATCAGTCTCACTCTAGACATATGCAACTAAACAACTAAAAAAGTATAATGGATAGACCAATCTGATAGATTAGAACACATTAAAAATATATATACATAAAATGAAAGATATAAAAAAGTCAACCACCAGGACTGTCTAGTTAAAAAGAAAACAGTGTGACACAAATATTCCAACTCTATCCACACCTGAACAATAGTTAAAGTTGAAGCGGATGGAAAACTCTGCAACAATCTACATAATATTTGACAAATCTCCAATGCAGAGCTCTGGATTTTCTTCAACAGTGCTTCACTTTGCTGGACCTGGACAGAGAAAAAACCACATGTCCATTAAGAGTTTGAACCTCAACTACCTCCCCGGACATCCCAAGTCAAAGCTCACATGTTCGAATATCATAAACAGCTACATTTGATCGCCAAGGAAAAAAGAAGAGAAAATAAAAGAAATAGATTCAATTACACTTTCAGGTTGCATTTGTTCTTCTTACTTGCAAGCATAACATAATCTTATAGAATTCATATATGTTGGCTTCTTTAGCGTGGATCACGAAGAAAGTTTCAGACTAACAATTACATGATAGAAGACTACTTTTGTTGCTTAGTCTTTCAAGCAACAATATGAGCATCATCATGGAAGAACCAGCACACATAAATAATGAAGGCCAATATTTTGAACTCCATCTGAAAGCATTACACACTGTATATTTGATCCACTACACACAAATAAGCTGTTCAGAATTACTCACGCTGCAAATCTTGCTCATCTGCGGACACCAGTTCTCCATAAATTCACGAGCCTCATTAACAGTTGTATCAAGTTCTTCACACTCTTTACATAGGACCTCATCTGAAGATATGCTGTAATCAACAACTCCATCAAGAACTGGTTTCAAATGCTTTAACATCATAACCATGCTCTTATAATCCTTTTGAATAGGCATAAACTTCCTTGTCTGACATGAAACAAGATGAATGAATCGAGAAATACTGTTGATAAGACATCTAACAGATGATGTGTCCATTGACCTGCTTTTCATAAAGCATAGCAAAGAGATTGCATTAAAACAAAAGAGGAAAAAAACAAACATTTTTAATGCAAAAGGACTTTCCAATCAGAATAGTGTCAGACTATTTCTCTACAACAACAGTGATAGGTTTGCGGTTCTTGATCTTGATCACAAATTTTTTCGTGTAACCTTTACAAGATTTCACAGTGCTTTCACACGATAAGATTTTTGTGTTTTTCATTTTAAGAAGGGACAAAAGGTCGGTCTAGAATAGAAAACACTAAATTTATACAGATCCCTCATCACGTAGTAATTATTTCATTATTTAGACATGTAAATCCAAAGATGAATGGGTAAAGGACCATCAAACATGCATAAATACCAAAATCAGAAATCATCAACATTTGGTTGATAATTATCATGGGTGAGCCTAATCAATTAGCCAAGCCTAGCAGCAAACTCCACATGCTCACAGTCAACAAGGTCAGTAAATCTACATAAGGCAGCACCACAATGATGCTTGGACCAAAATCAATGAAATGCCTTCCCTCCAAATAAAGCTGAAGTAAGATGTTCTATTCTCAGCTGGTCTCGGCATTTTATGCATTCTGTCTCCACTTGCCACAAGAGGTCCTGACCCAGGCATCATGCAAGTGCCCACAAGTTATCCTATGGGGTCCAGTAAGCGGCATCATTAAACGCAACAAAAAGCTATCTCAAACCTCAATTCCATCTAAGAAAATTCCCTTCTACAGTGTGCCTAGCAGTGTTGCTTAATTGGAGGCAGAGATTTTACATGGGAACAAGAGGACATATAATGAATTCACATGTTGCTGAACGACCAGAGATTTTTGTGCATCTAACCCTACAATAAAGGAAAGACGAGCCCTTCAACAAATATGCAACAACATGCTAAAAAATCATTTCCTTGAATTTGCTATGACTTTGACACTAGTCAGACCTTGCCCCTTTAGAAAAAATAAGCAAAGCCATTGTTTTGGTAACTTCTTTTATTTCATAATGAGGTGATTCCATTTTACCATATCGGAAAAAAATAATCAATATCTCAATTGTTCCCTGCTTGCCATCAATAAAACAAAAGAGAGTCCTTAGCTTTCATTTGATGACTACCATTTTAAATATACATTTGGTTGCTAATAACGCCTGGGGGAATAAAATTAAAATCTTTGACCTCTGCAATTGCTTACAATCTTCTAAAGACCATTTGACCAAGTAGAACAGAACTGATCACTCTAATTCAAGACAGAACAACAAGAACCCTCTATTGCTTATAATCTTACAAACATCATCTGACCAAGAAAAACATAATTCACATTCAGTTCTTAGAATCAAAACAAAATGAGATCTAAAATTACTCTTTTCTTCTCAGTTTCCACAGACATCTAATATTTCTAGCCCCAGGTAGGTTGCAAAACAGAAACAGAAAACCAGCCCACGATAAAAAACGATTTGGTAAAGAATATTGCGTCAAAAATCACCACCCACTTGCTATATCACAATTTCCCACCTCACAGAATAACCAAAGTTTGAATCCAAACACAAATAACCACCCATCAAAACAATACTTGCAAATAACACAAACTGTGCAGAAAAAAGTAACATTTCTTGAACATCACCAAAACCTTGTGATCAAAAGAATACCTTTACAATCTATATGAGCAGCTCAAGCCGGTGAATCAAGGCCTAAAAAGCAGATCCTGGTGGACATAGACGTATAATTTGTACAAAAGTTATCAAAGATCCATGCTTTATGCCTTGAAAAAACAGTGTGGACAGAGAACCGATGCCCTCCTCTCATTACAAAGCTGCATTGGAGAGAGACTGTGAGCAAAATCGAGGGAAAATAAAATAAAAGGGTTAAAAATAGTGGGACCCAGTTTTTTTAAAATTATTAATTAAGGGGCCCTTTAGGGTTGAATGCGGATTCGTTGTGTTTAGTGGGGGGAAGAAAATTAATTAAGAATCATGATGAACACTGGAGACAGAGAGATGGAATGGGATTAGTAGTAATGGAATCAAGATTAGGTTATTTAAGATTGGATTAGGGAGAAGGTGAAAAGGGTAAAGTCAAGGCACTTTTTTTTTATATATATATAATTTGCTGATGCAATGGAATGATATCCAAAGTGGATAAATTACTTTAGCCACGGAGCAACACTATGATTAGTGTGCAGATGCGGAAACGCCCTTTAGTAAATGGCTAATATACCCTTGAATCCCTCTTTAGTTTTGCTAATTGCAAATTTTAACATGAATTTTTTAATGGTAATTTACTCTATTGAGAGCAAGAGTTTTCTTAAAAAATCGTTGATAAATTTTATTTTCAAAATTGATTTTGATAAGATGAAATTGGATTTTTAACAATTTGTTTAATTTGATCCGATCCATTTCAATTTTTTTTTTAAATAACAAAATTGATGTAATTAAAATAGTTGCTCTAAATTGATCTATTTATTTAAGAAATGATCTGAAAACTTAATAATTCATTTCTTTTCTTGTTCAACTGATAAATTATGAATGAATTCTATGATCAAGAAGTAATCCTGTTTGAAATGACTAGAAAAATCTTGGTCAGGAGAAGCGATTGAATTTTTATGATTCATCCATGCTCTCCTATGAACCAATATAACAATGAACACAAAGAATCCATAAAATCCCCCAAAAGAAGAAGAAGAAGAAGAAGAGCTTGGGAACTTGGATTTTTGCTCTGGGCTGCCGACTGGCGTTCGGTTTCACAAAACTCGAGCACATCTAAAAAGAGAACTCGACGATCGAGTCTATGTTTCCGAGGTATATTGTATTCTTATGCTGAAGTGGATGATAGGATACTGCCTCTTACCGACTGTAATCATGTGCTTAGTTTAAGGTTTTAATAAAAGTGATCCCTTATATTATTGAAGGGCAGCTTCATACTTCGGGACATGTTTGTCCATGCCTATGCTCAGATCGAAAGAGAAACAAGAACTGACACACTAGCCTACAGCCTAGGATCAGATACATAGAACTAGAAGCCCACATCAGTGTATTTTGTCCGCTTTGTGCTCTCTAGCTGACCATAATCCAGTCTTAACAACATGACAAGAGTGTTTTTTATTTCACAAACCAGATTAGGATGCGGCAAACCATCTCTTAATTAATGGGATGTCAACCAATCTTTGCCACTATTCAATACTTATCCGTAATCATCTGGAGTGATAAAAAAAGAAAATGAAACTCGTGTAGCTACTAATCCCAACTAGTTTGAGATTAAAACTTAGTTTTGAACTTACCATAGACATTGATACAAGTTAAACCCTCTTCGAGAAACACTGTTCGGCAACGTCCATCTACAATGTTCACCGAAAAGGTGTAATGGCTGTTTAACCCCTCGACCAGAAAAATCGTCCGATTATTTGGAGACGGACAAGTATATTATCATTTTTTATTACATAGTAAAATAACAAAATATCATTGAAAGCTGGAAAATTAAAATAGCATTTTCATACTTACTTAATGGGTTTTTTTGTTATTATAATATTAATTGAGTGGCGATTTGATGCTTGATAAGATATTTACCAAAAAAAACTAAAAAAATATAAAGAAATGATTAAAATATTATTAAAAAAAAATAATATCAAAAAGTTGTTTTATCTTTTCACTATAATTTTTTTAAAAGTATTATTAGGTTAGTTTAAGATTAATTTAATATTTAACTAATATATAAATTTTTTCTCTCCACACTTCTCAATGTTGGTAGTTGTAGTATGTTTGTCATTAATAAGTTTTTTTTATTTCTTTCATTGTCTGAAAATTACATTTTAGTCATCTTTGTTAGTATTTCAACTCTATTCTTTATTTTTTTAATTTTTAATTTTTATTCTTAAATTTTTTATAGAGTTTTATTTATTTTTAATTTTATTTTTATATTCCAATTTGCTATATATTATTATTATTTTCAATCTAATTTTTATTTTTTATTATTTGTTTTGAGTCTTTTATTGAATTAATTTTTCTTTTCAATTCCACCCTTCAATAAAAAATTATTTTTATTTTATTTTTTATTTCAATCTTGATCCTTATTCTTTTAAATTAATTGGTTTTAAATTGAGTTTTATGATTTTTTCATGTATAGTGTTTACAGTCTAATGCCAAGGGTCATGTATTTAAAAAATTAATGTTGTTAACATTGTTTTTATTTTATTTTTCATGATTTTTTCATATAAGGTATTTTTAGTCTAATATCAGGGATTATAGGTTTAAAAAGTTAATGCAGGTTGACATTATTTTTTAATGTTTTTCCCTTTATTTTCTTTTCAACTTTGTAAATTTTTATGTTTTATATTTTACTTGGTTATTTTAATTGCATTACCTGGTTTGTAAATTTGACGGGTTAACCCGGGTTGACTTACCTCTAATTCTCTTAATTATATATTTTTTTATGCCAACTTAAATTGACTTGAGCTCGTGATTTTTATCCAATTTTATCATTTTGTATTTCATTGACTAAGAATTGAGCTACATCATTTATTTTAGTTTATATTTTTTTCTCATGTTATTATTTTTTTTATTTGGTCCATTTGTTATAATTACTCGTGCTTTTATCATGAATTAAAAATTAAGTTACATAATTTATTTTTTTACAAGAATAATTTATTTAGTTTTTCTTTAAAGAAATTACCTTGGTATCGCAATCAAATTACATATTTAGCATGTTAATCCGAATGAACATGAATCGGGGTTTTTTTTGTTTGTTTTTATTATCATATTTTTACTTTATTTACCTATATATATTTTTGTTTACGTAAATTTATTAAACTCAATCAAGTTAAAGTCGATGATTGAAGTTTTATTTTAAATAAAAAAATATTTATATTGTCTGTATATTTTTTTTATATTTTAAAAAATAAAATAAATGGACCCGTGACATATATTGCAATAAGCATATCTAGTTTGTAAACTAACTATCTGGTTTGATGAACTTTTTTTTTATATAAAAAAAGACCTATCAAGAGGCAGTCAAGTCATCTGAAAATCCATAACATTTTTGTTTGTTGTCACTCAGATAAATACAGAACATAAAGACAACTCTGGTGGTTCGATTCGACATTGTTGTACTCTAACCAGAGATTCTCAAAATATTTTAAGAGATTCTCCATGTATAATAGTTTTAAACAAAAACAATAATTTATTACTGTTGTGAAACATAAAAGAAAAGGATAGGTGGGATGAAGATAACATATTTTTATGTCCTTTCTTTTTTAAATTAATAAAAATTCATTTTAAAATAAATTCATTATATATATATATATATATAACTTTACGCGATCTATGAACTCACTTACAGGCAAGAACCTATGAACTCAAGATCTCCAATCGATCACATTCTTATACATGAATCAAGAAATGTAAATAATAGGATTTGAATCAAGAATATCTTCTCCTCTTGGGAGACCATCTAGCCTTTGTTTAAATACAAATTCATTGTCATGTATGCATCTTACTTCCTTCGATCAGACATATTTATTTCTTTTATAATTATCTTTTATGCAACGCGACACTAATAAGATGCTACCTGATGATTTCTTACGAATAAGAAATACCAAAACACTTGGGATTTTTAGTTCTTGCTGTAATGAAATACTGAATGATTGTCGTGACAGCATGATATCAGCAAAACCAGGTATACAGGGAGACTCGAGCAACAGTCCTGCTCCATTACATCTTGACGGTGTTTGCATTCCAGCAAGACAACTTTATTTTGTCTTAATGACAACCTAACCGTACTTTTTGTCTCCTGAAGTGTTTTAACAAGCAATTGCCAGCTATAATCTGTCTCGGATATGGACCAACTTTAATTCCTCTCGCCATACAGTGAAGTGGCTACAGGAGGAGAAGCATCATGACTTTCCACATCAAACCAGAGCCATATTTCCCTTTCTATTAAATTTACAATAAAGCATGTCAAATTACTACTGTGAGAACACTTTCTTGAGAAAATAGACCTCCAATGTTATTATACTGTGTGTTTGTGATAGAAGTGTGGTGAATTTTCTCTGGAGATACAGTTCTTTTAAGATGTGTTTGATTAAGAGGCAGCGCAACTATGAAAAAAATACATATTATATGCTTCTTCATGAATTATGTCGCGCAACCCACCTCACCCACAAGTTGAGCTACTCAGAAACAAACATTTTCTTAAAGCAGAAAACAAACCATGATAAAAGTAAAATATATATGTTTTTTTTATTATAATTCACACTATAAAAACTTAACTGCACCTCACCACACCTCCAAAAGTGTGCATAAAAATAATAAGAAAAGGAAACCTCCAAAAGTGCTTAGGCAGGAGTGATCCAGGGCTTACGAGACGTGCCCGCCATTCCTCGGGCCAGGCTACTCTAACCGTACTTCCTCTCTTCCAATTCAACCTGGGCACTCTATTTTTCTGCAATTTGAACTCATAACTCCTCCTTGCGGTAGAAACCCTTGTTCCAGTGGTGAATGAGAGGTCATAGCTGAGAAATTGAGATTGGATGAAGGGCTTGCTTGGCTCTATTGTGCTTGTAAGCAAAACACCTTCTTTAGTTTATTACAAGAGAAGCATGCATTTTTCTGAGTTAACATCGAGACAACATTTCAGCCTCTACTGGAAGTAAGTTTTTACCATACATTTCTACTCTTAAAAATCGGACCACTGGCTGTTTATGCAGGACCAAATGTAGCTGGAGTAGAGATTGGCCAACCGAAATGTTGAACCCAAAAAAGACCCTTTTTTTTTAATAGTTGAAAGCACGTCCAATGAAACTCCTAGTGCTCTTACTTGAAAAAATTGCTGCTTTTATTTTGCGAACTCGGGTCAACAATCCTATCAATTAAACAATACTTTGATGTCCTCGATCCGAGCAGTATTAATATTTTATATGCCGACAAAACTATGATTTTTGCCGTGTACGCTGTGTTTCCTCTTACAGGGGATGAGTTCATCGAGGAATAATGGTTCCCATAGGGTTAATGGACTTGGAAGAAAATGCTACGGCTCAAAAATACTGTCTAGAGACCATTCCGTTTCAATTTCCACAGAATCAAAGTCGCTGACCGTAAAATGTCCAAAGCTTTACTTTCTGTGGTGGGCTGGTAGTGTAGTACTCGTGCGTGTTCAAGCAGAAGTAAAGTGAATTTCAGCTTTGAGAAGTGGCTCACTAGCATATATGGGATTCTGATCAAGCATGCCATGTGCTCCTTTCACCATTTGATGTCAAGAACAAAAGGGTAGGGTTCCTGACGTTGGAATGGGGGGTTGCCAAGGCAATGGGTCAGGTGCATGAACGCTATTATGTGCAATAACATTACCACAATCCATGGTTAAAGCAGGGAACACATGGCTTTGTTCTTGGAATGGTCCACAATTTCCTAGCCACATCACAAGCGGGATTCCATGAACTCAAGATATCCTGGAGGAAAATACTGCCGATGAATTTATATATACTCAAGGAAGGAATCAAAGGATACTTGTTTAATTCCTTGCGTATTTCAACTCTTTAATTCCTTGCAAATCATCCTTCCTGTCTTGCATCCTCCCCCACCCAAACATGGCGCTAGAAAACTGGAAGAAACAAAATATGGATCCATCATTTGGTATACTTTCCATTGAACATTTACAACACGATTATTTCTTTACAAAGAATGTTCAGTAATCAAACAAATAAAGAATAATATGCCAAAAATCCAGCCTGTGAATTAAGGAAGGGCTTGGTATTGACAGTGAATATGTTCACTGTTCATTTTGCAAGAATGAACAGTAGATAATAAAACGTAAAAATACAAGACGCTGAATAAAAAACATGAAAAAATTTCTTCAACAGAACTTCCTTATTTTTAGTGCGTCCCATGAAGCAAGCCACAGCTTCATTTTATAACCAAACACTATATTATTGAATTTGAACAAAATCGCAGTAGCTGCTGCAAAGACAAACGACCTCAAGTAGGGATTAAGCGTCCATGCCCTTCAGTTCCAAGGTGAGGTGACATATGACGGTCTCCTTGATGCCACGGATAGCATTGGATTTCCACAAGATAATCCATAGGGAAACCTCACAAAGCTGAGTTCGATATTCATAGTCCATGCTGCACTTGGGTTACTGTCATCTAGCAATAAGTGCCTTGTTGCATCTTTGAGTGGCACCTTTAGTCTAAATGTAATTAATATCTAGAACAAGCTCACACATCAGAGATGTAAACATCAAACCAAACATTTTTACAAATTAACGCCAGATCCCTCTTACTCAGGTCCACTTTTCAGACAGCATAAAGCCTTGTAACCTGGTTTATATTGGATCGGCAAACTGGGCAAACACCTTTCTTAGCTTTGATCTCCCTCAAACAAGTCATACAACCAGCCATGTGACCACAAGGAATGCATGCACCTTCAACAGGAGCTTCCCAACATATTATACATGAAGAAGAACTACCTCCCTTGTTCACGTCACTTGTTACAGAAGCTCCAAGCTCTGTGGCTGGAACAGACAAGTCCAGTAGACTAAAATCAAATGATGGATGATGGATAGGCCCTGCATCCAATTCCTCATCGGGAATTGGTGGAGCTGATGGAGCTGATGCAGTATTTCCACCACTAGTTTCAGAAACAGGGGGAATATCATAACGGGGTTGTACATGATCTTGGCTGCCACTTGGCCCCATATTAGGCACAGCGCATCCATTGTAGTCTTCTTTTGGTGCCTCACCCATCCATCCACTGCTGCGTGCTTCTGAATGTGTGGATGCGCCCCACCTGTTGTGGCTATCACCAAGCACAGGGTCTTCCCAGCCGTTTGCATTAGTTACTTCAGAGCTCCGATGAGTATTTGGATGTAGTGGATTGTCCTCTATGGTAGACTGAATGGATCCACCTATTGCCGTTGCCAATCCCACAGCTTCTGCTGAAGTATGATGACCAACCACTGGGACTGTGGTTGGAGGATTGCCATACATTGGTGGCGGCGTAACCTGAAATTATAAATGTTGACAATGGTGTCTTTGTTGCAGGGGGCAAGTTGCATACAATGAAGCAAGAATGGAGCAAAAGTCATTTATTTTTTAAAATATGTAAATTAGACTACAAGGAACTTTGCATAAACCAATCCACAACAGCCACTCTTTTAGTGCACCAAGTTCTCCATAATTTGCTAAAACATCTCAAAAAATTAGGAAACAAACTAGACCAACCAAACTCAAATCAAGATTAAAAGCTTGAAATGGAAAGTCAAAACACTTCCTTGACAAACAGTTCAAGCCTTTTGCTTCAAAACCTAAAACAGGGTCACCATTGTCCCCAAGTCATGAATCCACTCCCTTCCACTGCTCTAGATATGTGTATACTCTACTTGTTATCCTTCTAAAATAAGCAATTTCTAGTGGATCAAATTTGACAGAAGTATTTAAGTATCTAGATCAGTTTTTGTAAACTCTCGTGTAAACATCGAGCCGCAAGACCTTGTCGAGTAATGGAAACTTGGAATTAAGGAAAATAAATATATGATATAAATAACATGGAATGTGATGCGAAATGGAGAGGATAATCTCCATGAATAAACTTAAAAATTGTGATCTTAAAAATTGTGATGGAATTCATATGAGAATTATCAATTTTCGATTCAAAATTCATAAACTTGGCTAAACTAGTGACGAGTTTCAACGAAGAAAAAAATGATGAAAATTTAAAATAAATGTATGCTGAGAATGAGAAAATGATTCCAAGAAATTAATGTCATAATGAGGAAAAAAGTTAAGGATGGATTGTACGAAAAGTGTTAGTGCAAGTTTCGGTTAAAAATCGATAACGTTATCATGGAATGATAATAAATTTGATAAATAAATAAATGAGAAAAATATAAAATAAATACGATTTGAAATAAGAAAATGGTCCCGAGGAGTTAGCGAGACGACAGGGAAGAAATTCAATAGAAAGACTGCATGAAAAAGTACCGATAACCAGGTAAAATATATGAAAACTATCTAGAAGCTTCTTGAGGGGTAAAATCATCAAAAAGCCATAAAAATCTCCTTTTAAAAACCAGCAGCCGCTGGTGTTACAGCCATGGGAAAAATGGCTTCAAGAACTTCATTTTCTTAGCACAAATGGAGAGATTCTTCCATAAAAAGGGGTTTGTGAGTGATTAAATCAAGTAATTGGAAAGAAAGCATCATCTGGAGGGTTTGGAGAGCAGAAATAAAGGAAGAAAAGTAAGGGTTAATGAGAGAGAAAGAGAGAGCTTGAGTTCTAGAGAGTGGAATGAAGAAATTATGAAGAAAGGCTTGAATTGCCTGGAAAAAATTCATTGGTTTCGTGTGAACAAGAGGTAAGGAACTTTCTTTTCTTGTTCTTTTGAAGTTTTAGGTTGATTTGAGTTTGAATTGAAATGGCCAAGTGATGAATGTTGAGGTTTGTTGTAATGTGATGGTAAATTGGGTTTTTGTTGTTAAATTAGTTATGAAAAAAAGTTGATTATCATGAATGGATAAGTGAAAATCATATGGACAATTAAGGGTAACCTAGGGAATTTCTTTGCTCAAAGATCAGCCTAGGAGGGAATATTGGTCTTTGAATGAGAATGCATGAATGATGTGTTTTAGTTTGTTATTGAGGATTAAAAGATGAAATTATGTGACTTGAACATAAAATAGATAAAGGAAAATTTTCAAGGGATAAATTCCCTCTTTTGGCTGAATTACCTTTTGGTGGTGGATGAGACATGTTGTTATTAAAAGTGATGATTTTGTATAAAACTTGTGTTTAAATGTTGTACAACATACATAAATAAGATTTGCTTTGAAATTTTTTTTTGAAAAAAATTAAATAAAGAAGAAAGAATCAATGAAACTGGCACCCAGAGCATTCGACCAAGTAGTGAGGAAATTAGATTTGGTTTGTGTTAAGTGAATGATATGTTCTAATACATGGATGTTAAATGAGTTTTGGTTTAAAATTACTAGTAAGAATCTAAAGGGTTGAGAATCCATGTGTAGCTGAAATTTCCATAAATATAAAAATGAAATTTATTTGATGTTTTTGGCTTGGAGTGTGCTAGAATCAACATGGGAATGTTGGAAAATTATGTGTGGATAAGAATTAGAAGAAAATTTAAAGAGATGAAATCCTTTGTTGGCCAAAACATTCCTTGATGAAAGGAATGAAAATTTTTAATATTATTGATTGGAATTGTATTAGGATTCATGTAGGGTTTTGAAGGAGTACGGGGGTGAATAAAATTTATCTTGGAATGATGGAGAAATGTTCCAATAAGTGAGGGAAAACCCTTGTGGATGAAATGGATAGGTTAGGAAAAAAATAAATGGAAATGTGCTTAATTGAAATATTGAATATGATAGGATTAAAGTATGTCTTAAACGTGTATAAAATGCATGCGTAAAGCTTGAAACCTAAAGAATATGCTTGGATTTGTGCATATGAAAATGAAAGATAATGGATACCAATTGGTATGAAATATGGCAAATTTAATACTTAATGTGCATGTTTATAAAGGATGTGGAAATTGTAGTGTTACATGTTTTGAATGGATGCGTGAATATGAATGCAAAGTTTCTTAATATAAATGTGTTGTGCATGAACATGTGGATATGAATATATGTTGAAATGGGAACCTAAAAATATATGGAAATGGATAAAAAAATACAGAATGTTTTGCTAGGAGATTTAAATATATTGTGTATGTGTAAATAAACACGAATGGAAAGTTGAAAAATAAGAAAGTGTACAGATAGTTTGCATTATGTGCTCTAGGAGAGGCATGCCAAACATGATTAACCTCTGAAGAAGGGAGTTAAATCTATAAATATTAGGTAGGTGTTCTGCAAGTTTTATGTTTGTTAATAACTGTAAATTCTTTAAATGTGTGAATATATTATAGGGAAAAATAAGAACATAGTGACACAAATGAAGGATTAATTGGCATACTTGTTGGATGATTGAATTATTGGCAACTATAAGGGTTCGCCAGATAAAGTGGCATCCGTGTGGGTTGGCTAGATTGTTAGCAACCGTAAAGTTTTGCCAGATTAATTGGCATTCACGTTGGATGGCCAAAGTTATTGACGATAATGAGAGTTGGCCAGGGTAATTGGTTTCCTTGATGGATGATTGAGAAAATATTTGACTTCCATGGATGAATGGTTAGGAATTAATGGATATCATTGTTGATGTTTAGGATTGATTTAGTTATTCAACCTCAAGTTGAAGGTTAAATCTCCTCAGAAATATAATTAAGAAAGATATAAAATAAGCATCGTTAAGGACATGTGTACACAGAATGCTTGTACAATGAATAATGTTCACTCTTTTAAAGTCTACTACAAGTGTAGGGACTGCTATTAAAAAAAAGATTATAATGATGGTTACATAGTCAGGAATTCAATTTAGGGATTATGGCTGTTTGAAAAGGTGAGTTGGATATATGAACTCAAGATGTATAATGCTGGAGTAGAGGATGTAGAAACAAAGAGTAATATTTGATGTGAATTCATGCATGATGTGAATGATAACGATTTAGTAGATTAATAAATGAATGATTTTGGCATATTGATAGTTCAAATGCAAGGTTCATACGAGTTGTTTTGGAGAATGGATGTCCATAAAGGATGTTTGAAAATGAAATTGAATCAAACCTCAAAGATGATGATCCTATAGATTACTTGTTGTGTTGAGGTATTTGATAGATTGACTTGTAAAAAGAGATTAAAGATATGTTGATAATATGCTATATGCCCTTAATGTAGTGTTAATATTTGAAAGCATTGTAATGTTAGTTGCTCGTTTTAGGTTCATCTCAGACATGCCAGGAGCAATAACTCGTTATTATGATTCCTTCAGTAGTTTTAGGTAGTGATTATGAACATTGTGATATCTTATGTTTTTTGGATTGTAAATAATAGAATATATATTTTTTGTGGCATGTAATCCAAATGTTTCTTTTAGTATATGTAAAAGTTAATTTAAGTTTTATTAATTGTTGATGATTATAATTTTTAAGGTGTGGAAGTCCTTATTTCATTTGCAAGTATCTTTAGGCCCCATTTGTTTGCTAGAAAGTAATTTCTTTTTAAAAAATGAATTCCGGGAAAGTGAATTACTTTCTAATGTTTGGTAGTGTAATGGAAAATAAGTTGGAAAACAGTTTCCAGTGTTTGGTTATGTCATGAAAAATGAGCTGGAAAATAATTTATTAATATTTTATTTTTCTCATGTTTATTAAAATATTAAGGAACAAATCTTACAAATTAAATAGTTGAATGACAATGAAATTGAAAAAAATATAATTTCATAAATTATCTCAAATAAAATAAATAATAATCAAAATAATAGAGATCAAATCTAAAAAATAAAAAAAATAAAAGATGAAGAAATTAAAATAATAATAATCAACATTTCATAAATTATTTCAAATAAAATAAGTAATAAAAAAAATAAGGACCAAATTTGATAGATAAAAAATTTCAATAAAAAAATGATAAGGAAAAAGCAAATAGCAATTATAAAAATAAAGACCAAAATTAATATAAAAATTAAATTTTAAGAGATAAAATTGAAAAATAAATATTCAAAACAAAATATATATAACAATAAAAAGTTTAAGGATCAAATTTGATATAATCAGCAAATAATAACATTTTAAAATTTTTCACAACTTCTGAAAAGTGTTTTCCGCCCAACTTTTCCAGAAAAAACACTTTCCTGAAAACCATGCTAAATTTTCCTTTGACTGGAAAGTGTTTTCTGTTGACCGGAAAATGTTTTCCGTTAACTAACTTTTCTAATGACAAACAAACACGAGAAAGTTTGGAAAATGGTTTCCCGGAAACTACTTTTTGGAAAACAAACATGGCCATAGTGTTAAAAGAACATTTATGCTTGAAGGATGATAAGAATTATGGTTGAGATGAAGTTTTGATGATGAGATATGATTCAGAATGGTTACATCAAGAATTAAGGATTGTTGTGTGTGTGTGATTGCATGTGTCGACATTTGAAAATATCCTATTATAGGGTAGACTACCAAAATTTTGATAAAGATTTAAATAACTTGAAGGGAGTACAACCATGTTATTATAGATTATGAAATTTGAATTGAAGTAGAAAAGGAAAATCCCTGTTTTTCATTGAAACTTTTCATTGAGTTTTAGACTCAAAGGATTGTAAAATCTAGGGCTGGTACAATTTTCACTTTTGATTTACTACTCTCTGTTAGAAAACACTGAAATTCTTAATTTTGTGCCTGTATTATACAGAAAAAGTCTCCATAATTTACATCAGTGTTCAAGAAGATATAAGAGTATCATTCTCATAAACATTTCAATGACTATACATACTTCTAACTTGAGAGCACCTGTTTTCTGAATTCTGTAATCATCTTTACCAAAAGATTCCAAAGATACACAGTTCATTTAATACATGCAAATTTAGGCTACAAAAATAAACATTGCAAAAGCTAAAACCAACATACCTGAGGAATTCCGCTGCATGCATCATATAAACAGTGAAGCTGCTGTTTATCACCCTCGTTGGCAGATGCAAGTTTGTATTGAGTTTCTGGAAGAATGCAATAACCACAGAAAGCACTTCACTTAAGCTAGTACAATGGAAAAATAACAAGTGAGGTAAATAATGTTCTACAAACACACTAGGAAACTATGAATATTAAATGGAATATCTATCTGCTGTTCACATATTCATAAACTGTCAAGACTTCTATATCATAGGTGACATTTGAAGGCATGCACATCTATGGCAAGATTCTATGAACAATAAAAAACTAATAGCCACCACCAAGAATCATGAATATGACTTACTAGTAGACTGGTCAAAAATAGTAAGCTCGGGACATGGTCTATTGAAGTTAGGTTCCTCAATTTCAGCATTCCAAAGAGCAATAACTGTACGAGGTTGTACATCCTGTTGATTCAGCAGTGGTGAAATTGAAAGGTTCAGAAAATAAGGACAGCTTATGCAAATATGAATAAAACAGAGAACTCTAACCGTGAAGCTACAAATTTCATGTGTTTTCAGCATTTTCCCAGAAAGGGCATTAGAATGGAATTTAGACTTCCCAGATTGCAGTCCATGTAAGTGGCTGCTACATTGGTGGGGAAACCAATTCTGGTTGATTTTATGCCCAAAAGGAGACATCATAAACAAAAAGATGCCATTGTTGGTCGATGATTCCAAAGAACCACAAAAAAACAGTACCTAGATATCTTTTTCACACATATGTACTACCAATATCCATCAACAACAAACAAAATTCATGGCACAATTATGAGGTTTTTGAAAACTATCATCCTTTCAGAGGAATATCTCATTTAATATCTTTCGCAATAGGTCATTTAATAGGGTTCGAGGGGGTCAATCCATTAACCTCAATTATCATGTGAACTTTAGGGTGTGGGTACATGTAGTAATGGAAACTAGGATCTCAGGCACATGTAGAATGGTACAATGACCCCAGGGAGCTACCTGGCTCCTTAGAAAAGAGACCAATGCCTAAACAATTGCTAAAACTGAGCCCAAGAATTAGAAAATGAAGTCGAGGGATATCTTAAATAACATAGAATATGACTTCTATATAAACAACTCTTCTTAAAGTAAGACTGAAGTACAGAGATGGGTAGGGCATATTATCAACTTGGTATTAAAAACATTTTGAGGAATAATTCTCATAGGCAGACATGGGAATACAACAGATGTTTACTATAGACATCTAGATCATAAGCAAACAGTATCAATAGTTAAGGTCACCATACCTGGAAAGAAGGATATATCACAAGCTCCAGCTTCTTGGGTGTCATGGGATTGCTGGAACCTTGTGGTATAACAGCAGCCCAGCTGCAAGTGATAAGCCTTGGTCAGAAAATTAACCTGATATGTTGGCAAGTAAAAACAGAAATAACATTATACAGGCCTTCAAAGAAGATGTGGAAATCATATTGACAATCTAATTAGCATCAAAGAAACTCCAGTAATGCCGCCATATGATAAAATAAACAGCAGTGTACCAAATGAGAAGCAATTATAAGGGAAAGGCATGAGATAAATGAATTAACAAAGTAACTCGGCATACAGACATTTTGCTTGATAAAAATTGAGGAGCAAATGCTCTGAGAAATCCTGGACCATAAAACTCCCGCAGCCAGCCAGTGAAATAGCAAATGTGACTCTAAAAAAACAAAAAAAGGTGAAAATAAAAGTTAGGCAATTAAACCATCTTTCAATATGTATGGAGGCGAGTTAATAAATTAAAACCTGCATTCTTTTCAAGCTTACCTCAATAGTGCGCACAATATTTATATTCCCCTTTATTCTAGCAACATCAAGTGCAGTTTGACAATCATCATTTCTCACTAAAGCATTCGCTGAAATATTGAAGAAAGAACCGGAATCCATAAAACTGGATGCAAACACGCAGCACTGTGCTAACAAACTTGTGCCTCTCTACTACTTATGACTCAGACTTACCTCCACTTGAGAGAAGTAACTTAACAGTCTGCTCCAGGCCTCTTTTCACCGCATGATGTAAAGGGGTACCCGCATGACGCCCTGCCAATAACAAATGCACTTTTGCATCATTCTTATTTACGAAGCACAAAACTTTCAGCTTCATAAATGACTAACAATTACAAATGTGAAGTAAGGATTTGACTAATTCACACAATATATATATGACTAGTACGAAATAGCACGAAAAAAAAAACTTTCTGGTTGCAGAAACTTACCTGGACGATAAGCATTGACATTGGCTCCCATTTCAATCAAAACTTTGGCAACATTATACAATCCAGAATCCATACAAGCCACTATAAGAGGGGTCTTTCCATCTCTGTCAATACACTGCACCCAAAAGTCAAACTAAGATAACAACTTCCTCTATCTAGACAAAGCCAAAACCATAGCAACAAGAATTTTGTGCATAATTCATCCAAAAAATAGTAGATTTTTTTGCATGAGTTGCAGCAAGTGAAGGTAAAGCTTTAACAACATAACAAGTTTGTAGCTTTAGCGTCAGAATCAACATGATATGGAAAAAGTAGAGAAGGGCCAGTATTGTATTAAGTAGTAAGAAGTATATGGTTCGTTATTTTTGTTTACCTCAAGAATAGCCCCTTCACTACAAAGAGCTTTAACAGCGTCCACATTTCCGGCAATAGCCAGCTGATACAGAAGTTCGTCTTTGGATTGTTTTTGAGTCATTGGATCAAGACTTTGGCCCATGATTTTGGAGAAGAGAAAGGAAACAAAATAAAAGAGAGTTTATACAAAAGGATGATTAAGAAGCAAAGGAAATGGTTATTATAGAGAGGGAGAAAACTTCGCAACGAAGGATTGGGGTCATAGTTAATTAACAGTCAACACTAGGGGGATCAAGTAAGGCTGCGTTTGTTTTCCGCTAGCTTTTCCGTTAACGCCACATGTTTGATAATAAAGGAAACTGTATTTTATGTTATGGGACCATCGGAGAATGTTTGTTCGCAGCGATAGCTTCTTCATAAAGCAGGTTTTCACGTAATAAAAAAGAAAAGCAAGTTTCATGTAATAAAAAAAATTGGGTTTAAGAATGTTTTTTAAAATATTTTTTATTTAAAAATATATTAAAGTAATACTTTTTTATTTTTTAAAATTTATTTTTAATATTAAAATAATTTAAAAATATCAAAAATATATATTTTTAAAAACACTTTCCAAAAAAAAAAAAAAAAACCATCCTCATCTCTGTTAGTTGAACGCATCATGGAGGGATTTGAAGAGCTAAATATTACTTTGCATGAAGTCAAAAACAGAGGTCAAGGAAACAAAATTATATGAAAAGAAAAGGGAATTTATCTAAATTTGTGTTGTTGTTTTGTCTTTTTTTCCCCGTATCACTGATACAATGAACTACCAGGGAAAGCAGACTCTGGCTCTTGTTCTGAATCCAACTCGGGCTCTATTTCGGGGTCCAATTCAAGCTCCAAGGTGGTGTCTGGGAGTATCTCAAACTGATTCCTTTTCTCACCATTTAAATTTAAATGACATGTAGAATTAACAAGATCCTCACTTGAATAAATGGGCTGGAATTTCACTTGAGGTACTGGAGATTTCCGTTGGAATTTCGATGGTGGCCTGGTAAAAGAGGTGTTGGGCTCTAGGGCGTCGTTCCTTTCTTCCTTACTTGAGTTAAAGGAGCTTGTGCCTTTAGCTTTCTTGTATGCTCCATTCTCTGGCTGGTCCAGATTGAAGTTTCCACTGTTGATAGTGCTGGTTTTTTTCTTACCTTGCTCAGTTGAGTGTTTCCGAAGTAGCTTAAGGAGGGAATCCACAGTTTCGTTCTCTCTACCTTTTCCTTGGGAAGCTTCAAACTTTGACTTCTTTGGCTGCAGCTCTTTCACGCAGTGAGCATGTACCTTCCTAAATAGCTCAACAATCTCCTCTCTAGGCCCAGGGGCAGCAGTGGCTTGGAACTTTGGGGTACCGGATAAGGAGAGTAGTGACCCGTTCTTTGATGTTAACAAATCAGATTCATCAAGGTTTTCAAAGCTGCTCGTCTCTTCATTTTGCCTGTTCCTGTTACGTGAAAACTGTTTGTTTTGCCTAGATAAGTCTGGGTTTCTCCTGTGACCACCAGAGCATTTGCACACAATGGATGAAGCCCTGAAAGAACATTTCATCTTTCCAAACTGGGCCTGCGAATGATTATAGCGGACACAATGTGAAGAACAAGGAGATACAACAACTGCTCTACCATAAATTCCTGAGCAGAGGAGACACCTGCCTTCTGATGATCCATAACCTACAAATGGCACAGATCCGTACAAACAAGGAAAATTAGTTGTACAGTTTAGGAAATTATACATGTGATGAGGATCTTGATTTTAATCATGAAATTGATGCTATGAGAAGTCAACAAATAATACTCGCTTTTGACAGCGACTAACTTAAATGTTTATGAATACAAATTTTCCCAAGTGCTTCCGGCATCACCCAGCACAATTTTTTGGTGCCATGAATTATGGAATTTTTGCCTTTCTTAGCACCTTGAATAATAACGCATTTATGATGATGAGAGACTACTTTCAAAAGCAGGAGTATTTCTATGAAAACCAATCAGGAGCATAATAGTTTCTCATGCACTGTAGCAGTCAGCCACCAGACAACTCATCTCCCCACAAAGATTCACACTAATGCACCACCAGCCCAACATCTTTCCTCTCAAAAATCAAACAAGGAGCTGGAATGAAACCGGCACAACAGACATAAAAGTGTCTTCCCATCAATCTCCTTGCAAATGAAAGAACAAAGAGTATTCAAACATATTACCTGTACCAAAATAAAACGGGCAGACCAGGCATTCTTATATCTATTAAAGTTATACAATTTTGAGCAATAACACAAAAGGTACGGAATGTTAAACGTGTTTATTCCCATCCAGAGCATCTGGACATAACTATCTTCTCATCAAACGAGCAGTACTTTGATTATAACTCTAATACAGCCACAAGCAGCCAAGAGACACCACTCACCACCAACCAACTACTTGGACCTCGTCATAGTTAACCTCGTCAACACCATAAACATTTCAAACTCCAGCTCTGCCATCACGATTGTGGTTTTCATCATATGCACATGTCATCAAATGCAAAATTGGGACACATTAATCGTGGTCTCAATGAAGTATCCATATAAAGAACACCCTAAGTAACCTGGCCCTTATAAACATACGGGCCAGAAAAATTCACCACCAAACTTCATATCACATTTCCTACAGTGCTACTGAAAAGCGAACCTTTTGTTTCCTAACACTAATCTTGCAGTGCACGTGGAAGACCTTGCAACTGGGCAAGGTATGACATTGTGCCTGATGATGCTGAAAGATACACAAAACTTATGGGACAATATCTTTGTCGAAAACTATGTAGCATATAAAAGTAAAGAAGTCGCTCGCAAATAGTTTTTTCAAAAATTAAAGCCACCATAACATACACATACAAGAGACCATTTCCATGTAAAACAATCGGCGTCAAATACCTAGACTCAAGATCCTATACAATGCTATTAAGAAATAAAAAAGCAAGCAAAAAGTGGAATGTGAAGGGGTTACCAGAAGCCAACCAGCCAAACACAAGCAAACAACTGAAACAACAAATAGTCAGTTTTGAGATAAAAAAGAAAAAGAAACCCAGTAGTTAAAAGAAGCTAGGAGCAACAGAGAAGCCCTCTCCTTACTCCTAAAAGTCATTCTATCAAAAACATGGTGAGCAGCAATCTTTACTAGCAACAGCTTTCAAAACAAAGATGCAAAAACACGTGCCAACGAAAACCCTAGCTGACGGAATGAAGAAAACGAAAAGATAACTGAGAAACAGGTTCCCATTTCGGCCAAACCAAGTTTTCTTTCGTTTTCACGGAAACTAAACAGGGGCTAATGAACTTGAAGCAGGAAAGGAAAGGTAAAAGGGAGTGAAAAACAAAATAAACCGAGTACCAGCCAGGTTCTGAGTAACAAGATGGGCTGCTTGTGATATTGTACGAACTAGTTGAGAGCTGTTGTCCTAATAGTACCGCTCTTGCATTTTATATTAGGATGTTGGCATGCAAATCCAACAAGATAAATAATAAGCGACAAGATAAAATAAAAAATGACACATAAAAATTTACGTGATTCATCTAATTTGGCTACGTCCACGGGCAAGTATAGAAGGAGTTCACTAAGTAATATGGAAATTACAACCTCTCTCTACTAATAGGAGAATAATTAAAATCTCTCTAATAATAGGAGAAAACACCTCACTTACTATCTTACATATACCTCACAATTTTGTGGGATTACTCTCTCTTCACCCTCTCTTCTTTCTCTCTACTTGCTCTCAATTTTCTCTCTTTAGGTGTGTCTATAATGCTTGGATGCATTGCCTATTTATAGGCAAACATCCATGCAAAAGACAAAGGTAAGGTAGGTGGCACTAAATTTATGCCTAACATTGTTGACAAATTGGTGCCTAACATTGTTGACAAAACATTGTTGACTTTGTCAACAATGTTAGGGTGGTTTCACATTCTTCCACTTGAAGACTTTGATGATTTAATCAATTCTTCACACTTGATCATCTGTGATTCTTCTATCCTTTCTATACTTGCTATCTTCATGCTGCTTACATTTCTGCTAGGCCGTAAGAGGATCTGCACCATATATACTTATCAGTGTTAACCGGTTTCGTCAAAGCATCTGCTGGGTTTTTCTTTGTGTGAATCTTCTGAAAATCCACACTTCCATCTTCCACCACTTCGCGAACAAAGTGATACTGAACATCTATGTATTTTGTTCTTGAATGAAACGCTGGATTCCTTGCAATATGCAAGGCACTTTGACTATCACAATACAAAAGAATATTCTCTTGTTTGTGCCCGAGCTCCTCCATAAGTTTCTTCATCCATATTGCTTCTTTACAAGCTTGTGTAGTTGCCATGTACTCAGCTTCTGTTGTGGACAATGCTACAACAGTCTGAAGTTTAGAAACCCAGCTCACAGCTCCTCCTGCAATTATGAACACATAGCTTGTAGTGGATTTTCTTTTCTCAAGGTCACCAACAAAATCTGAATCAACATAACCTCTGATGGTAAATTCTAATCCTCCATAACATAATGCAGCATCTGAGGTACCCTTGATATATCTCAAGATCCTCTTAATAGTATTCCAATGCTCTCTTCCAGGATTTGCCATGTATCGACTAACTGCTCTCACTGCTTGTGCAATGTCTAGTCTTGTATATATCATGGCAAACATTAAACTTCCCACTGCTGATGCATACGGTACTCGAGGCATCTCCATCCTCTCTACTTCATTGGTAGGAGACATACTTGAGGATAATTTGAAGTTAATAGGAAGTGGGGTGGAAATTGGCTTACAATCTTGCATGTTGAAGCGTCGCAAGATTTTCTTCAAATAATTCTTCTGAGAAAGCCAAATCTTCCTCTTACTTCTGTCTCGGTAAATTTGCATCCCTAGAATCTTGTTTGCTGGTCCCAAGTCCTTCATATCAAACTCCCTAGCCAACTATGCCTTCAATTCTTGGACTCGATCTTTGTTGGGGCCTATCACCAACATGTCATCCACGTACAACAACAAAATGATGAAATCTTCTTCAAACCTTTTGTAATACGTACAATGATCTGAACTGAGTCTGTTGTACCCAAAGCTAATTATGAAGGAATCAAATCTCTTGTACCAACACCTCGGCGCCTGTTTGAGACCGTATAGAGATTTGTTCAACCTGCAAACCAAGTTCTCCTTGCTTGTTTCAGCAAAACCCTCTGGTTGGAGCATATAAATTTCTTCTTCAAGTTCTCCATGAAGAAATGCACTTTTCACGTCTAACTGCTCCAAGTGAAGATCAAATATAGCACACATTGCCAAGACTACTCTGATTGTCGTAAGTCGTACCACCGGAGAAAATATCTCATTGAAGTCTATTCCTTCTTTCTGAGCATATCCTTTCACCACCAATCTTGCACGATATCGCTCCACTTGATCATTGTCATCACGTTTTATCTTGTAAACCCATTTGTTGCCAATGGCCTTTATTCCTTGTGGTGGTGGAACAAGATCCCAAGTATTATTCTTGTGCAGAGCTTCAATCTCCTCTTGCATTGCTGTCATCCACATAGATACATCTGTGTTTTTGATAGCCTCATGGAAAGTTGATGGCTCTCCATCCTCTGTTAGAAGACAGTATGCAATGTTACTTTCAGTAACATATTCTAAGTGCCAAGCCGGTGGTCTTCTTTCACGAGTCGACCGCCGAACTTCAGGAGTTTCAGACTCTATTTGTTCTTGCTCTTCATGCTCTGGTACAGTTTCAGAAGAAGCATGATTCTGAGTATTTTTCACATGGACTGCTGTAGTCTCCTTTAGAATACTATTATGTTCTTCTATTTGCATTTTACCTTCAGCAAATATGACATATTTGCTGATAACTACCTTGTGGGCAGTAGGATCCCACAAGCGATACCCCTTCACTCCATCAACATATCCCAAGAATACACATTTTCTAGATTTTGAATCCAGTTTGCTAACTTCTTATGTATTGTACATCACGTACACAGGACTTCCAAATATATACAATCGAGAATAATCAGCTGGTTTTCCAGTCCACATCTCCATCGGTGTCTTTAGCTCAATTGCGGTTGATGGGGATCAATTTATCACATAACATGCGGTATTGACTGCTTCTGCCTAGAATGACTTTCCTAGACCTGCAGCCTTCAACATTGCTTTTGTTCTTTCTAATAGAGTTCTGTTCATCTGCTCTGCCACTCCATTTTGTTGTGGAGTGTATGCCGTTGTGAACTGCCTTTTGATACCTTCATGTTGACAGAAGTTATCAAATTCATCACTGGTATATTCTCCTCCATTGTCAGTCCTCAAACACTTGATCTTCTTTTCAGATTCAAGTTCTACCCGCACTTTGAAAGTTTTAAAGACTGCAAGCACATCTGCCTTCTTCTAATTGGATACACCCAACATCTCCTGGAGAAGTCATCTATGAATGATACAAAATATCTTGCTCCTCCCAAGGATACAACCGGTGCTTGCCAAACATCAGAGTGAATCAGGTCTAAGATGCATTTGCTATTAGTTGTTGATGTGCCAAACTTCAACCTGTGCTGTTTACTTGTAACACAGTGCTCACAAAAAGGTAAAATAACCTTTATAAGCCCAGGGAGTAACTTCTGATCAGAGAGAACCTTTAAACCTTTTTTTGACATGTGACCTAGTT
Source organism: Populus euphratica (assembly GCF_000495115.2). Lineage (NCBI taxonomy): Eukaryota > Viridiplantae > Streptophyta > Magnoliopsida > Malpighiales > Salicaceae > Populus > Populus euphratica. Next base: position 226,344 of record NW_011500141.1, read on the forward strand.
TTTGATGCCACATCATCATCTTCTTTTCTGCAGGACTGGTTGATGCGATTGACGCTTCTGCCTCATGATGTGTTTCTCCCATTAATGCAAATACATTTGCAACTGTCTTTTTTCCTTTAAAACCACCAGCGCTCCTTCGATGATTTTCATGATTCCATTTTCTGTTCGGATCTTACAACCAAGACTATCAAATTGTCCTATAGACAAAAGATTCTTCTTTAAGTCTTTCACATGTCGCACTTCTGAAATAGTACGAATTAAGCCATCATACATCTTCAATTTGATGGTGCCAATGCCAACAATCTCTAAAGCATGATTATCACCCATGAACACTTTGCCTCTAGAGATGGGTTTATATGTATGGAACCAATCTCGATTAGGAGTCATATGCCATGTTTCTCCTGAATCCATTAGCCATACTCCAGTGAACTCTTCTCTATCTGTAGAGATTATTGCTGCTTCACTATATAAAATCTCTCCATCTTCTAAGGTGCTCGCAACACATCCTTGAGATTTTGATGACTCTGCAGTATTCTCTATACCTTTTTTAAACCAACAATCCTTTTTGAAGTGCCCCTTTTTGCCACAGCTGTAGCATTTCACAGCCTTCTTACTTCTTGATTTGGACCTCCCCTGCCTTTGACTCCCACTAGAGCCACGCTCCGTTGATCTTCCTCTTGACACCAACAACGCCTCTGCTTGGTTTGAACTGTTTCTGTCTCCTTTGTTTTTGCGTCTATTTTCTTCTTCCAAGATAGCGACTGTAACATTATCGAAGACTAGATAATCTGAAAGGATATTATTTGTCAAGTTGATAATGAGTTGATCATACTAATCAGGAAGACTTTGAAGTAGAAGCTCTGGACGTTCATTTTCCTCTATTTGCTGACCCAATGTAGTGAGTTGTGAAAATAGAGTTCTTATTGTGTTGATGTGGTCAGTCACCGACGTGGTTTCTGCCATTCGAAAGGTATAAAGTCTCCGCTTTAAGAAAATCTTATTGTGCAAAGACTTGGACTCGTATAGCTTTGTTAGAGTCTCTCATATCTCCTTAGCTGTTTTCTTCTCCGCCATACTTGATAATACTTCATCGACTAATGCTAAATGTATGTTAGCAATAGCATTGCCATCCATCTCATTCCATTTTGCATCATCAGTGATCTCCGCGGGCCGATCCCCAATTGCTGCCAAGCAATTGTCTTTCCTTAAGATTGCCTTGATTCTCATTTTCCACAGTGAGAAATTGCTCCCATTAAACCTCTCAATCTTGTACTTTGCTGCCATTGTATTCACCAAGATCTATTCAGCTATCACCATTTCATATATCTGTAACGTATAGAGAAATAGTATCGTGTGAATAATACTTCACTAAGTAAGTTCCCAGGAAAGATTGGAGGGGTCACAAATGGTCCCGTTTAAAACCCAATCTCCTTAGACAGAACTTCCTAGACTGTATTTAATCACCACACTGACTTTTTATATATGCCAACAGCAACGTATGTGAACAGTACTGTATGGATAAATAGTATCGTATATGTGAATAGTGCATAAACATGAATAGTAACTGTATACACAAATAACTTTTGTGTATTAACAACACCAACCAGAAGGCTCTGATACCACTGTTAGGATGCTGACATGCAAACCCGACAAGACAAAAGGTAAGAGACAAGATAAAATGAGAAATGACACACAAGAATTTACGTGGTTCACCCAATTTGGCTACGTCCACGGGCAAGTATAGAAGGAGTTCACTAAGTAATGTGGAAATTGCAACCTCTCTCTACTAATAGGAGAACAATTAAAATCTTTCTAATAATAGGAGAAAACACCTCACTTACTATCTCACAATTTTGTGGGATTACTCTCTCTTCACCCTCTCTTCTTTCTCTCTTATAGTGTGTATATAATGCTTGGATGCATTGCCTATTTATAGGCAAACATCCATGCAAAAGACAAGGGCAAGGTAGGTGGCACCAAATTTATGCCTAACATTATTGACAAATTGATGCCTAACATTGTTGACAAACATTGTTGATTTTGTCAACAATGTTAGGGTGATTTCACATTCTCCCACTTGAAGACTTTGATGAGTTAATCAAGTCTTCACACTTGATTATCTGTGCTT
>NW_011500141.1:229605-235489 GCF_000495115.2 Populus euphratica
GAATAAATACATTGAACCTTTTAAGATTTGTTTCATATTTTATTCTCTCACTTTAGCTTGAAAAATTACATATTTTATATCTCGGGTCAAATAAATTTTGTAAAAGTAATTAAAAAAGTAAAATAGTGAATCAACAATCAAATCATGGAAGGTTTTTTGTAATTATTTTTATTTTTAACACTAACACATTAAAATTTAAAAATCATAAATTTAAAACAATTTCAAAAGCAAACTCGACAAAAAAATAAAACCAAACACTTCCTAAAACTTAAAGTTGATGACAAATACTCCAAAAAGATTTCACAGGTCAGTTAACAAGGGAGCTGGAAAACCATCTCGTTTGTATAATCAACAATAGGTAATACAGGAGTCAGAAGAGTAAAGCCGTCAAAGCGGAAGGATTCACTTATACTGCCACGCCGAACAGACATAACAGGAGAGTTCAGGACAATGACAAGAGTTCATTCACTAGACAGGTTAAATGATCTCTACAATACATTTGTGATGACAGTAAAAAACAATGAGACTGTAAGACGACATATCCATAAGCAGCCAAAAATTTATTTCAAGTTAGAAAAACTATCCAATTGTTAAAGTCCCAGGACCAGATCTAAGCAACGACATATGTGGCCATGAAGGCAAGACAGGAGTCCCAACACAAGCAGCCTGCAAGACAAGAATCCCAACACAAGCAGCCTGAAAGGCAACTGCGTAAGATTCCATTTTCTTTCCCTGGTCTGATTTTCAAATTACAAAACTGTTCACCGCAATATCAAATAAAGCAGAGACTCCAAATTGAAAAAATTTGGCTTCCTGCTTTTAGGTCGCAAAGGAAGACCCAATTATCCGATTGCCACACCTGGCCAAAAATAACAGTAAACACATTTCCCTCCCGTAGCAGATAAAACTGAAAAAAAATCCACTGTGGATAACAGAAAAGAAAAACTGATGCATGTACAAACCAAATGATTCAGCGTGTTGGTGGACACAGTCTATGCTTTGTGATGTTTTGCCATCTCTTCAACATCCAATTCCACCTCCAGCACTGGAGAGTCCTTTCTCGAGCTGAAATGACTGGCATAAGACAGCCAAAAAAAAAAAAAAAATCAAATATCAAAGATTTGCAAAAGAAAAAAAATAAAAAAGGAAAGTCTCAATGAACTAGCATTCAGCTGCTCACCTGTTCTGTACAGGACCATGGTCTACAGCTGTTTGCAGACAGTATATGACACGGCCAACTATGTTTGACATGGAAATTGGACCAAATTTCCGACTGTCATTGGCTTCCTGTGACCCCCCAAAGAAGAATGATGAAAGAGTAAAAGAACAATCTCAGGCCTTAAAAGAATCAAATACAATCTCCAGGTCAAAAGTCACAACTAAACCTAAATGCTCTTGAGAGAAAAAATAGCCAAGGAAATAGAGCATAAAAGAAGAAAAAATGACAACGAATATGAAACAAGGTAAAGTAGATATAAGAATCCTTCAGTTTGATACATTTAAGAAGAAATACTAACAAAATATAAGAAAGCGCTCTTGGTGATAAATGGCTAACTGGGACACTGCCCGACATCCTAATTAGTACCAATAGAGCCCAGTCTTAATTTGAATGACATGCAACAAGAAGGAACTGTCCAAATATTATTGATCCCATTTGGTAATATAGTGTCCTAGTTATGGCATATAGTGTGCCAATGATGAAAAGGAAATTAGGTTAATTTAGATATCTACAGTGCAATGCATCCTTCATGACAAAAAGACTAGGTTTCTTGAAGCCTCAATTTTTTGTGAAATCAATATCTAATCCCATCACAGGCAAAACCATATGTCTATATGTTTCCTTGGTTATCTTGATGGTTTAGGCATCCTTGGAAATATATATATATGCAAATTTCATTATTAGTTAACTTTGGTAAAAGATGTGATAAGAGAACAGATCAAACAATTCATCAACCTATGTAGATCCTATTGAGAACAGATCGAACAATCCATTAGCCTATGTAGATCCTATTTTTATGATGTCAAAGTAGCATGTACCTTGGCTTTCAGCTTCTCATTGTCAGCCAATACCCAACATTCATCCTTGTCAAGAACAAATGGCTCATCTTTTTCATCAGAAGACGCCATTTCATAACCTTCAATAGCAGCTAATCTTCTGACAAGAAAGTTATTTGACTTCTCAGGATCCTTTAAAAGCACTACATCTCCGACAAAAACACGCCTGCCAAGAACTATGACTTATTACTCACCATGTTATTTAGAGCAAAAGGTGTGTGCGCGCGAGCGCGCGTATAAAGCATGAAAAAGGGTGTATCAAGGTTGCCAATAACAAATGAAAAATATAAAATGATCCTCATTTGCAGTAATTGAACATGGCATTGGAAGAACCTGAATGGGATGAAACAATGCTCAGTCACATTTCTTTAATAAAAAATATATATGATCCCCATTTGTAGAAAATAAAGAGAATTTTGGTTGAACCTCGATAAGATAAACAAATACTTCTTACAATTTCTATCCTTTTCTCTCCTAGGGGTATGCATATGTACGCTTTTTTATCCTAGGCTATTGACCGTGCCACATTTCTAGAGAAAGACAGTAAAATCTTTTCCAAATGATAGGAAATAACTGCAAAATATTCTGTTGTTACACCAAAACAAGCACGCCCATTGAAAGGTGAAGGATACCTATCAAGTATGAGCTAAGGAAGAGTTGCCTAAAATGGTCCGGACAAATCCACCACCAACCTAAATAAAATTGATAGTATTGAAGCATTGGGTAGAAAAAAATAGTGTGAATTGAAGAGATAAAGAATTCTACCATCACAATAGCTTGTGAAAATTTAGCCTGTAATGTAACTACATAAGAGGAAGCAGATCAATATATCTATCAGTGTGAGTCCAAAGATTGGTTCAGTTGAACAAGTCATATCAAAGTCATCAGCCATTAGCACAGATCTCTGTTGTTGATAACCCTAGGATGGTCATGTATGAAGTTTGATACAGCTTTATACCTAGCAGCTTAAGTTTAGATGGATTCCAAGGCATGGTATTGGAATCTAACATCTGTTTCGCTTCAATGATTGTTGTCAACTAGATTGCTCATGGAGTTTGGTTAGACCTGAATATATAAGAGGCTTTTATGGTTCCTCTTTTTTGCTGTTGTATATGTAAAGCTTGGTGTAGCTTATATGGCACTTGGGCTTCTCTACCAAATAGCTCAAGCTTTCTTGTTGGAAAATTTTACACAGAACAAGTTGAGGAAGCATTAGGGACAGAAGGCTGATATCACAATGTCAGCTTGTTGACCAAATGGTTTAAACTGGAGGATTGTGTGTCTTTGCATGCATATACCTTCCTTCCTCACTTGATCACTTTCTCATAAAGGTGACTCTTATCTCACACTTGTACGCAAACATTTATGTATCTGGTCCTGAGCAATAGCAGTAGAAGTTGTGTGTTAAGTCAACTCTTACAACTTGAATCCACAAGTTTACAAAATTGGCAGCCAAATACTTCGCCATCAAATGGGATTTGATTACATAAATCCCAAAAGAATGAGCCTTAAAGCTAGTTCACACAGAAAACCTCTTAGAGAAGCTCAGTTCAGATGACTAAGCTAGCAGCACATCTACTAACAGCATGCCAATTAAAACACAGATGTTATCAAGGATTTATTATAACCAGGCAGGGTGTCATGCATCTCGAAAACCATATGGCCCTCCAAGCACTGTAACTTTTACTCTCAACTGTATCGTTTAGTTTTCTAGCAAGCAGGCATCTAAAAAGCAGGCCCTACAACCAGCAATCAACAAAAACACCAAAATCCTACCTGGCAAGTGACAGGTTAGAATCGCCTATATGAATCACCCACATGCAGTCACTTTCCTATTGCCTGATACATTATTTATCAAATAGTATGCTTCTCTGTGATGGTTAAGAAATAAAAAACCACAGACCCGCACACATATGTGTAAGTATTCTTACATTGGATCAGCAGATGGTAACTTGCGAACAAGAAGGGTACCCCCCTGGTCTCCAATTGTTGGGGCCATTTCCTGTCCTTTATTCAAGTGTAAAAAAGTCAGCTTTCCCTGAAGTAGATTTTTCCAAACTGAATCAACGACTTCTTTATCATTGATTAAGCCACCCTTATAGCTCTGCAACAAGTTTAAGGTTATGTCAGAACAATCATATAAAAATAGTTCAAAGATCCTTACTTTAACCACAAATATGGATGTAGGAACAGCAGCAAAGTAATGAAGAAGTGCGCGTGGATATCATATGATGAGTTGTCAATTCAAAAACCAATACAAAACAAAGCAATAGAAGAATCCGAAAATACAATGAATAGAGCATGTGGCAACAACTCCGAGGAGCCTTATAATACTAGACACAAATCTTTCCCAATTTGAGGACTAGTTCGTTTAACAACAAAAATCAAGCACAATTCTCGTCACCGCAACACAATATCATAATTAAGCTTCCCAGTCAAAGCATTGTTCCCACATACATCCTCATAGGCACCAAATGAACAAGTCCAGAGCAAATATTTCTTATAAGTAAAAGACATGGAGCACGTAAATCTGAATGAAATAATAGCCAAGAAACAAAGCTTAGTCTCCAAAGAAGTGCAAATCATAAAAAAATAAAAGAGAAATGGCATTGAAATTCCCATCGCCAGTAAACCCCTGATCAAGATCAACAAAACAAAAACCCATCAAGCAAAAAGAAATCTTTCTGACAAGGTTAAAGCATTTACACAAGCAATTGAGCCACCAAAACCCAGAAACCAAATACAAGGCAGAAAATCATCAAAACAAAGTATAAATGAGAATACTCACAAACACTCATTAAAGCAAGAAATGAAATCATTAGAAAATGCGAGGAAAAAAAAGAGGCGGAGACAGAGAGGGAACCTTATAGCTGAGAGAAACAGAGTAGTCGAGTTTGTTGGCTATGTAACGGAACCAAGTTGATACAGAAACCATTTCCTTTGCAGACAATTACTAATTTTGTTTGGTTGATATTAGTGTTTCCCCTCTTCTTTACCTTGGGCTGCCCGATTTTTTCTCAAACCCCTCGCAGATAATTCACAAGTTTCTCCGTTCTCTCTTATTTAACAGTGCCTCTCAGGAATGGCAATGGGTCTTGTAACTTGCTTAAAAGTGATATAATTTTTTTCTTTCTTTGTTATATATTAAAATGAAAAGAGATTAAAAATGGTTAGAGGTTAAATAAAAAAATTTAATTTAAAAAGAGATTAAAAATGGTTAGAGGTTAAATTAAAATTAAAATAATAAAAATTAAAATGAAAAAATATAAAAATTAAAAATTAAATAAATTAAATTTAATAGGTGAAGGATAATACACATTTTAAGATGTAAAAAAAATAGAAAATCATATAGAAGACTGACACATGCCAGCTCGTCATTGAATGCTATCTTGGAAGGTGATCAATAGCTATCAACAAGCACCGTATAAGGATGTTTGAGATTAAGTTTAAAAAGTATTTTAAAAAAATTTTAATTTTTTTTATTTAAAATTAATATATTTTTTTTATTTTTAAATTATTTTAATATTGATTTTTAAAATAATTTTTAAAAAATAAAAAAAATATTAATATATTTTTTTAAAATATCTAACTTTAATATTTAAATTTAAAAAATCAACAAACAAATATCTGATTGTTTATAACATCCTGATTAGATTTTTTATGAACACAGGTGATTTAGTTTGAAACGGGTTACATTAGATTTTGTGTAAGCTCATCCACTCACAACCTATTTAAAAATATAGTAAAATAAAATTTTTAAAGTATTTTTTATTTGAGAGTATATTAAAATAATAATTTTTTATTTTTTTAAATTAATTTTTAACATCAC
>NW_011500141.1:235546-245379 GCF_000495115.2 Populus euphratica
AGTGGCCATCATATGAACAACTAAGGACTCGAACCTAAGACCACAGAAGGAACAAATCCCTTGATCCCAAGTATTTATCACTTTTTAGATGGTTTGATCCCAAGTATTTACCACTTTCTAGATGATTTATCCATTATTTATCCATTATTATCATTGATTTCAATAGACATGGTGATTAGATTTTTTATGAACACATGTTTGACTAGAGTACCAAATTAGCACATAAGTATGCGTGGTTCAGATAAGAAAAACCCACAACACTCGTTGTTTGCGATACCGATTCCGCCTTTCCTTCAAAACGACGCGTCATTCTGTACCATGCTGAGTTCCTTTCTGTCATAAACCACGACCTTTTCGCCTTTCTTTGCCTGTTCTCATGCCATGACTTTTGCCTGATGCCAGTACCGCGCCATTCCCGTCGAACGATGTATCGTTTGTGCGGGGCAACCATATTAGAAAACGACATGTCATTTTCTAGGGCACGTGTATCTTGAATGGCCTCTCATCTCCACCGGCAAAAGAACAGCTGAAAATTATAACGACCCAATTCATCCAGAGCTTTCCTTTTCTCTGCGCCTCTCAACTAGAACCAGGGTTTGACGATAGCATCTGACCTCAGATTGGCCAGTTGTTTTCCTCTTAATTCTGTGTTTAATCCCATGCTGTCCTTAAGACAAGAAAATCAAAGAAAAAGCTTAACCGATTTTTTGTTTCTTATAAATTGAATCAAGGTTGTGTATTTTAGCTGTTGATGTTTGTGTTTTGAGCACAAAGAAGAGATGGACAAACTGAAATTATCTGGGTTTGACGATAGCATCTGACCTCAGATTGGCCAGTTGTTTTCCTCTTAATTCTGTGTTTAATCCCATGCTGTCCTTAAGACAAGAAAATCAAAGAAAAAGCTTAACCGATTTTTTGTTTCTTATAAATTGAATCAAGGTTTTGTATTTTAGCTGTTGATGTTTGAGTTTTGAGCACAAAGAAGAGATGGACAAGCTGAAATTATCTGAATGGGGTGAACGGTTGAAGACTGGTGGGGCTCAGATGAGTCGACTTGTAAGTGATAAGGTGAAAGAAATACTGCAAACCCCAACACCTGAATCGAAGATGGTTGATGAAGCTACGTTAGAGACAATGGAGGAGCCCAACTGGGGTTTGAATCTGAGGATATGTTCGATGATTAATAGCCAAGAGTTTAGTGGTACGGAGATTGTTAAGGCTATAAAGAGGAAGATTTCGGGCAAGAATTTGGTGAGCCAAAGGCTGAGTCTTGATTTGTTGGAGGCCTGTACTTCGAATTGTGAGAAGGTGTTCTCCGAGGTGGCGTCTGAGAAGGTGTTGGATGAGATGGTTAGGATGATCGAGAATCCGCAAACGGATCAGGGGAATCGTGATCGAGCTTTGCAGTTGATTAGGGCTTGGGGAGAGTCCGAGGATCTTGAGTATCTGCCTGTCTTTCACCAGACCTATATGGTAAGCTTTCTTTCGGTAAACAAATGCTGTCATTGCTATGGAAATACACTAATTGTTTGTGTAAGATTAGGTAATAATTCGATGTGTTTAATCAAGGATCACTATTATTTTCACACTAACAGCTGTGATACGTATGCCTTGCGCCTTTCAAAAATTATTTTTTTAATTTTTTAAATATATTTATATAAAAAATAATTTTAAAAAAATAAAAAAATATTAATTTAATTTATTTTAAAAATTTTTATTTAGAAAACAATCATTGTTAAAATACTGGAATGTAATTCATAGTTGATAAGCTAGTTGGTTTGGGAAAAAAAGAAAACTAGTTGGATATTTTAGCTATCTGCATGAATGTTGTAAATGGGTTTTTGTATTGAACTGTAGATTTATCATTATTCGACAGCTTCTTGGGTTTTGCAATATGCTGTAAATTCAGAAGCCTAAAAAGCTTCAGTTTTAAGAATGTGGGGGTTGCGTGCACTTTTCCATCCGTATCTTTCCTCGTAGCTACAGCTTTTGAATTCCAATGCGAAGCAGAGTTACAAATTTAGCACTTAACAGTATTACTCACCATTTATTTTTCCCTTTCAAATTAGCATGGTTAATTTATTTTTTTTACTTAACAGTATTACTCACCATTTATTTTTATTTTAAAATAGTATTATTTGAAAAAGATTCCGTAGAATGACATAGTTTGATTTTATCGCATTTCAGAAACGGCAATATCAATTGAAATTTAAGTGCTCTCTTGAATCGAAGAACACACTCTAGACTTCTATGCAAACCGAAGATGCTTTGACTTGAACTTAATAAAAATCCACAAAACACTTGTATTTTTCCTTTAAAACAACTAAAAAATCAAACCTTTCCTACTTTATAAGCATCATTTGATGTTTTTGTATTGAAAATCCATCTTTCCTAATATTTTAAATTTAGTTAGAATTTGTTGACCTGAGTTATTGTGTTTTTTTGTATGTTTTTTTAAATGGGATGAAATTCTGAGTGTAGTTTCTATACAAAGAAATTTTGTCTAAATTTCGTTAAAATTGTAAAAAAAATTACTCTATATAATCATAAAGTAAATTAAACTTTGGGTGCTTGCTAATTGCCTAATTTACTCAACATTTCTCTGGGATTTGTGGTTATTAAGCGATAAACTGGTGCGCCTTTTTTCCTCGATGGAGAAAGATTATTGGATGGGGGTCATGCTAGAGTATCACTATGTGTCACTAACTGGTGTCGATGTCTTCGAATTTTTGATGGACTAACATCATGCCCATTTATTCCTTGTGTTGCTGGTCAGCACTATAAATGGACGTGCCACCCCCTCCCCACTCTTTCCTATATCATTTTGTGCCAATTACTACTCTGGTTCTCTTAGATTCTTGAAAGACAGAAAAGCCTCTGTTATTCTTTTCTCACATCTAATATCATTTTCTGGTTGTGGCAGAGCTTGAAAGAAAGAAGTCTGCCTACACCACCAGTTGAAGATGGAAGTTCATTCCCCATGCAATATTCGTTGGAGTCATATGTTCACCAGGAACCATTGTCTCCTCCTGAAAGCTATCCTATTCCTGACACGGGATTGCATGGTGCAGATCATGGTACTCTTTCATATAACTCTGGGGGGGTATCAATTGAGGAAAAGAATGAAACACTTGTAACAACTCGGAACAGTCTGGAACTTCTTTCTAGTATTTTGAATGCTGAAACTGAGCCTAAACCCATTAAGGTAATCCCTTCTTCTTTTTTTGGGTGCTATTCAGTAAGAAATTACCACTCTCGTCAAACAGCTAATCCACGTTCGCCTCTGTACATTCATTTTAATTTTTTTTGGTAGTAGATACCAGCTTTAAGTTCACTTTACAATCCTTTTGATATGGCACAGGATAAAAAGATTAGATCCCATCTTTCAGTTTTTTTCCTATTTTCTAATGCTATTGCGTTGCACAAAAAAATGATGTTGATACAAGCTCTAGTGGTAGTGATAAACAAAAAATTGCCTGCTTTCATTAATAGTTCCTGTGTGGCAGCAGGATGATCTTACAGTAAGCTTGGTGGACAAGTGCAAGCAGTCACAGCCTGTCATTCAGAGGATCATAGAAAGCACCACTGATGACGAGGCAATGCTTTTTGAGGCCCTGAATCTCCATGATGAACTCCAACAAGTCATTCTCCGATACAACGAGTTGGAAGCTGGTATAAAATCCGGAGAGCACCTGCCTGAAAGTTCCTGTAACACCGGGGCCAATATATTGCCTGCTCAAGTTGAACCTCGTAATGAAACCAAGATAGCAGATCCTCGAGAAGGGCCTGCTCAAGCTGAACCTCATAATGAAACCAAGATAGCAGATCCTCGAGAAGGGCCTGCTCAAGCTGAACCTCGTAACGAAACCAGGATAGCAGATCCTCCAGAAGGGCCTGCTCAAGCTGAACCTCGAAATGAAACCAAGAAAGCAGATCCTCCAGAAGGGCCTGCTCAAGTTGAACCTCGTAATGAAACCAAGAAAGCAGATCCCCCAAAAGGAGAGAGTGCTGAATTTAGCAGCCAGAAGAAAATTGACGAGCGAGAATTCAGTTAAAGCACAGTATGCAGGGTTTGTGAAAATGTACGTAGCAGTTGCAGGTGTACTTTCTTCAATCCTCGATTCCTTGTATGCTAATAAGTTGCCCTTTCCTGCTATGTAGTGATACATCGATAATCAGGCTGTTTTTATTAGTTAAGAGATTTTACGTAATTAAGTTGGTTATACTTATCTCTCTCGTACTTTACCAGCTGGGAATGATTTCTGGGTTTTGCATCCCTGTGTATTACAAAAAATCATGTCAGATTATTGCCACGAGCTGTTTATTTTTTCTCTGCCATTTTATTTAATTCGGTGTTTTTTTTCAATCAATGGCTCCAAATTCTTCATCTTCATGTAAAAGATTGTTCGCTTCGGGAGTGCGTTAACCTAATCCATCAGTGAGCTTTCATGATATTGTTGATTAAATTTATAATTAGTGTTGTTTTACCTACCTAGTTCCTTTATGTAATCCGAATTTTCCTCCATGATTAAGAGTTCGTTTGATAACGCCGCTGAATCACGCTTCGGGAGTAATATTCCTTTATATTAGCTTCTCATGATTAATATTTTTAAATTATATAAAAAATTTACTAAATATTTTTTTAACTAAATACATTTTTAAATAAAAATATATTAAAATATAATTTCTATCTTAATTCCAAGTATCCCTAAACCTCTTATTTTAAAATTCGTCCTGCGGTGGCTTTGACAGCTAGAATGCTTTCCCACGTCAAAATCACTATCGTTCCTGTCATCAGACTACGTGGCACTGGTTAATTCGAATCAATTATGTTTTAATAGTATTAACTATTTCTTGCGCTTAGCTGTGATATATAGTGTTTTTTCTCTCGATAATAAAAGTATTGGCGTTGTTTTTTTTTTTTTGTTGTAAACTCGAAAGGAAAAATTATATATATATATATATATATATTTAATAAAATAAATTTTAAAAATATGTTAATAAATAACAACAAATATATTGATTATAAAAAAATATTATATTTTTTAAGAGATTAAATATTTGTTTCCTCAAAATTTTGACTAGATTGAATAGATAAAATTAAATATTATTTAATGTAACATTATTAAATAAAAAAATAAAAAAATAAATGATTAACAAAATATAAAGAAAAATAATATTATAAGTAATTATTACAACCATAATAGCCCGTATTTTTGTTCAGTATTTTTAAATTTTTAAATTTTTTATTTTAATATATATATATATTTAATAAAATAAATTTTAAAAATATGTTAATAAATAACAACAAATATATTGATTATAAAAAAATATTATATTTTTTAAGAGATTAAATATTTGTTTCCTCAAAATTTTGACTAGATTGAATAGATAAAATTAAATATTATTTAATGTAACATTATTAAATAAAAAAATAAAAAAATAAATGATTAACAAAATATAAAGAAAAATAATATTATAAGTAATTATTACAACCATAATAGCCCGTATTTTTGTTCAGTATTTTTAAATTTTTTATTTTATTTTATTTTAAATATTTATAATTTTAAAAATTATTTCACTGTTCACAAAAATTAATTTTGCAAAATCACAAAATAATTATTAAATAAAAATAAAAAGATTCAAGTACAAAGTGCAAGTAACATTAATTTGATCGGACGAGGGAACAAATTAAGACCCTAAGCCACGTAAAATGGCAAGGGATTGTTTGAAAGTACTATGGTGATAATAGTTTAAAATATTTTTTATTTATAAATATATTAAAACAATTTTTTTATATTTAAAAAATTATTTTTAATATTAATATATCAAAATAATTTAAAAATATAAATATATTTATTTTAAATAAAAAATTTAAAATTTTTAAAAATATAATTTATACCACGTTTCCACCATTAAATATTAATATTAAGCATCTTCCCGGGGACAGAAGTTGAAACTTGAAACTTCCTCAGCAAGCTAATTTTTTCGGTAAAGAGGGCACGCCACACAACTGAGTGACCGAGGGATCCCAAGGACATTAATGTAAATAATCACGAAATACGGGGTCCAACTGAATACGCGAAAAACCAGACGTGATCGAGCGCGTATAAATAAATTATTGAAATTTTAATAAATAAATAAATACACGATTTATTTCAGCCGCTGGCACAGTAAATGATCTTAAAAAAAACTTCATTTTATTCCGTGCAGTTGCTCGCACACTCGCATGAAAACCCACTGCTGCTCCCCACCTTAAAATTTCCTCCAAAATTCCCCTCCCGCCAATTCCCTCCATCCCCCAAAAATCTCACCACTCCCCCTCCTTTCTCCACTATCCCGGAAAATCCCCTTTCCAGCACCCCACAAAACCCTAGCACTCCATCCTTCCGCGTCGCTTGCCACGATTTCCACTAAAAAAACCCTAATTCCACTTTCTTACGCACAGACGATAAACCCTAGGTCAGTCAAAATGCCTTCCATGTCTTCTCCAGGCAAAATCCTGAAATTGGAGATGGAAAACTTCAAATCCTACAAAGGTCTTCAAACAATTGGTCCATTCAAGGACTTCACTGCCATAATCGGCCCAAACGGAGCTGGGAAATCTAATTTAATGGACGCTATCAGTTTCGTTCTCGGTGTCCGTACTGGCCATCTCCGTGGAGCGCAGCTGAAAGACCTTATTTACGCGTACGACGACCGTGAAAAGGAGCAAAAAGGACGGAGAGCCTTCGTGCGCTTGGTTTACCTGTTGCCTGACGGGTCGGAGCTCCAATTTACCCGGGCTATTACTAGCTCTGGTGGCAGTGAGTACCGTATTGATGGCAGGGTTGTTAATTGGGATGAATACAATGCCAGGTTAAAAGAGTTGGGCATTCTTGTTAAGGCCAGGAATTTTTTGGTGTTTCAGGTAGTTTTGTTTTCCCTGGTTTCTTTTTTATTTTTGATTCTTTAAATTATCATAGTATTGTTTAACTGTTATTACTAGTGTCTATTTGATAGATTTGGTTCTTCTGGCATGCATTTCGTGTCACAGAAGTGTTTTTTTTTTGTAAGATGTTGTGGTGATAGTGTATGTCATCCAATGTGGAGCTGTGTTGCAAATGCTGAATATTATCGGGGGGTAATCTCGTTTTTATTGAATAGGAGTCATATTTGTCTTGGCCTGAAGGAATCCGAATCTTGAACTTGAAAATATTTTGCTTGATTTTGAGAGAGAATTGACATTTTTATGTCATACTATATTGACATGGTGACCTGGAAATTGAATTTCCTGGAGTCGGAGTTACATCTGACAAATGTGCATCTTTGTCTGTAGGGCGATGTGGAGTCCATTGCATCTAAAAACCCAAAAGAGCTGACTGCGCTTTTTGAGCAGATATCTGGATCTGAAGATCTCAAGAGAGAATATGAAGATCTTGAAGAAAAGAAAGCCAGGGCTGAAGAAAAATCAGCTCTTGTTTATCAGAAAAAGAGAACAGTAGTTATGGAGAGGAAGCAAAAGAAAGAGCAGAAGGAAGAAGCGGAAAAGCATCTACGTTTGCAAGATCAATTGGTATGAACCATAAGATTTCTGTACAAGTTCTTAGCATGATTTACCTCCCTGTACCTTGATCATAAGTGTGTTTTTCTGTTGACCATACAATATGTGAATAGCTTGTTGGTCTTTTCACAGAATTAATTGCTTTCCATCATCCTCTTTTACTCTATAGAAATCTTTGAAGAAAGAGCACTTTCTATGGCAATTGTATACCATACACAATGACTCAATTAAGATGAATGCTGAACTTGATGCTGAAAAGAGGAATCAGGAAGATCTCATGCAAGAGCTTGAAAAGTTTGGACACGAAGCAGACAAGAAGAAGAAGGAACAAGAAAAATACCAGAAAGAGATTACGCAATGTGAAAGGAAGATCAAAGAGAGAAGTTTAAAACTTGACAAGCATGTGAGTTTTGCAGGCATTTGTTTCACTGATAACGATTATTATCTTAAATGTCTTATAATGTGGAGGACTTTAGGGTTTTAAACACCTGGGCAAAGAAAGTTCTCAATGCCCATTAAGTCAGCAGTACATGCACATGCATGCATGTTTGTGGTTCAAGGTTGCATTCCGTATCTTATGGATATGTGAATATTTTTGGACTTTTATGTTTAATGAATAACCGTGTTTTTTGTCTATTGGTTCATTGATTACTTTAGTTAGACTAAGGGTATTTTGTGGTTTATTTGTTCTGATGTTTTCTCCTGTTCACAGCAACCAGAACTTCTTAAATTAAATGAGGAAATGTCACGCATAAATTCAAAAATTAAGAGCAGTCGTAAGGAGCTTGAGAGGAAAATGGTAGAAAGGAGGAAGCATGCTGATGAGATAAAAGAGCTGGAGAGTGGCATTCAAGATCTGAGTTCTAAAATGGATGGTCTACGTGAAAAAAGTCGAGATGTTGGTGGAAAACTTCCCTTGGCTGACAGTCAACTACAGGAATACTTCCAGATGTAAGTTTCCTTTTAGTTTAAATCGATTATTTAATCCTTTGTTCTCTACTTTTGTTTTTTCTGGAATATACTCCTTTTGGGTCCTGAGTACACGTTCCTTTTTATAATTGAGATACAAGGTTTTGGACAGACTGGTGGGCTATTCTTTTTGTGTGGAACTTCTAAGGTGTCTAGTTCATCATTAACTTCGATAATTGGAACAATTGACTGGGAAGTATGTATTCTTCTATCAAAGTAGTACATGCCCCTCTTCCCATCCTTTTTCATTAAACAAAGAGTATTGCTGTGAAACATATTCCTTGATGTGGGGACAGTTTTAAACTCAGATGGAATCTCTTGGCCATGGAAAGCTTTGATGATGGTAAGGACCATAATGATATTATGTAAGTCAGAAATCCTTTGAATATAAATGTAGACATTGACCTTGGTGTACCATTCCTGAGGGAGAGAGGATGATAAATTAAGTGCAAGTGAATAAACAATGGTCCCTTTATCTTGAAGTTGTTTATTTACTAGTTTGTTAGTAACATGTGATAGAAGCTTGTGATTTGTGTCGGTCTATATCTCATTAATGTTCTA
Source organism: Populus euphratica (assembly GCF_000495115.2). Classification (NCBI taxonomy): domain Eukaryota; kingdom Viridiplantae; phylum Streptophyta; class Magnoliopsida; order Malpighiales; family Salicaceae; genus Populus; species Populus euphratica. The sequence continues at coordinate 244,620 of NW_011500141.1, forward strand.
TGGATCTGCCATCCACAACAGCTATTTGGAAGGTTGCATGCATTTTATTCTTGGGTTCTAGCTATCTCACCTATCAACTTTCTTGTTCTTCATGCTTTATCTCATAAGTCCATAAGTAATTGCAGGCTGAATGAACAAGCAGAAGATGATGATTGAGGTAATTAGTAGCAGTGATGGTTTGGGGGAAATGTGTAAAAATCTGGGCATTATTTTTCCATTAAATGGTTGAATACTGGGTTTTGAAAGGAGTCAAGCATTTTCTTTTGCTTATAAATGATAAAGAAGGGACTTATAAACAATTTCATTATGCAGTTTATACACCATCTTCTTTTAGATGCAGATAAATCAATCATGATTTGTGTCTCCACCAAAGCTTGGCCTACTTCCATAGCTGTACTCATGGTTATTATCAGCAGTTTCTGTGTAATAAAATTTGTTCATGATGGTTGTCATTGTTTGGACCATTAAAATTTCATATCAAATAGAGAATCAATGAATTAGTTGGGCTTTTTTCTCACTTGGTTTGCTTTAGGGTGGGAAAAGGACAACAAGTGATTATGGACTTGTGCTCTTCTCTGGGTACCTGGTGCTTGTGAATTAAGAGGAATTGAGGAAAGTTTTTGAATTGCTCACTTTCCATGCAGCCAGCATGGATTGGAATTCTATTCCGAGCACCCCTGTGGTTCTCGGCTTCTGTGGGTTTTGCAGGGTTTGTCTATCCAACATTTAAAGTGTTTTGAGAGGCCTTCTGTTCTGATTG
>NW_011500141.1:245406-246360 GCF_000495115.2 Populus euphratica
AACATTTAAAGTTGTTTGAGAGGCCTTCTGTTCTGATTTTTTTTTTTCCCTTCCGGTTGTGTCATATCAAAGGGGTGATTAATTCCCCCTGCTGCAAAGCTGATACGTAACATCTTTTCTATGACAACATTCCTTTAAAAAAACACAAGGCTTTATTTCTTGTCCATTGATCTTGTTATTGTATCATGGAATTCCTATTGCCCTCGTCATTGTTGGAATTATAATGGTGCAGTAAGGAGGATGCTGGCATGAAAACTGTCAGGCTAAGGGATGAAAAGGAGGTTCTGGACAGGCAGCAACATGCTGATATGGAAGCTCAAAAGAATTTGGAAGAAAACCTCCAACAGTTGGAAAATCGGGCACATGAACTTGATGCACAGGACAAACAAATGCGTGAAAGAATGAAAAAGATTCTTGATGCTTCTACAAAGCATAAAAATGAGGTGATTGATCTGAAAAAGGAATTGCGTGAGATGCAAGATAAACATCGGGATTCCAGGTTACTTAACTTGTTCCCTTGTTGATTTGCTTGTTAACATTTGTCTTTTCTCCATAGTAGTAGATGTTCCTTGTCTTAGAGAACTGTGTTCTTTGGCATCTAGTTCTTCTCATTTGGTTTGATCAGATGCTGAATAGTTCTTTTACTCAAATGAATGTGATATTTGTTAACTAGAGATCCTTTTTGTTGTCAGGCACAAATATGAGAACTTGAAGTCCAAAATTGGTGAAATAGAAAACCAGCTACGTGAATCGAGAGCAGATAGACATGAGAATGAGAGGGATGCTAAGCTGTTTCAAGCAGTTGAGACTCTCAAACGCCTATTTCAAGGAGTTCATGGCCGGATGATTGATCTCTGCAGGCCAACCCAGAAGAAGTACAACCTTGCTGTTACTGTTGCTATGGGGAAGTTCATGGATGCAGTTGTGGTCGAGGATGAAAACACGGGGAAAGAG
>NW_011500141.1:246378-260739 GCF_000495115.2 Populus euphratica
GATGAAAACACGGGAAAAGAGTGCATCAAGGTACTCATTTTATCTGCTGAGTTACTATTTTTTTCTCTAGCATGTTTTGTAATTCTGGTTATTAATATCTGCACATTTCATTCCTTCATTATTTCATCTATGCTGTTACTGAAGTTCTGTTATTGGTCTCTTGATTTCTAGATGTAATTGTGATGAAGTTCGTTGAGAACTGTAGTTTGTCTGAAAGTAATACAACAATTCATTCATTTTGGTTTCTGCAGTATTTGAAAGACCAAAGGCTTCCTCCTCAGACATTTATACCCCTTCAATCAGTTCGTGTAAAGCCAGTAATTGAAAGGTTGCGTACCTTAGGTGGTACTGCAAAGCTGGTCTTTGATGTGATCCAATATCCTTTGAAAAAGTTTGTTATCAGCCAAAATCATGATTACGATGCATTTCATGCTTTTGACATCAACTTTTTGAATGAGTGTTTGTTATTGAACTATTAATTTTTTTTTTATGTGTGATACATTTGTTTCCTTTTCACCATTTCTTCATATGGATTCTATGTTTTTATTTGTTTGATGGCAACATGCATGAATAATGGTAATTTTTTTTTGGAGAATGAACGATATGGTATTTGATGTTGCGTAATCAGTCACTCATGGATTGCATGTGAATAACTTAGTTCCCTTGTTTGATCTTTTTTCTCTTGTAGAATTTAATGAAAAAGAGGTTATTGTTTTTTATTTTCTTTTTCTGTATCAAGTTTAAGAAATGAATGCTGTTGGGACTGCATGAATCACTGGTGGTTTTTACCAATTTGATAATTTTATGGATTTGTTGCAGCAGATATTTCTTATTCGATTTGCCTGTCTGTTTGATGTCTGTTGATAATTCTTGGCTGTTTCTGTTACACTTTAGGAGTTTCTAGCTGGCCAATATGGACCCTATTTTAATCTTTTGATGGAGTTTGGCGTGTTTGTTTATGGCTATGTCTAGGTTTTACTGTCAAACTACAATGACAATAGTGAGTTTGTTGACATACTGTGGGGCTAGCATACTCCTAAGGAAAAAGGGTGTGCTAACAAGAAAGAACCAGTAATGTTTCTTTAAGCTGAACTGATCTCTTGAACATCTTAGTGGGCCATCTTTCTGGTGAACACTAACGGCTGTTTTAAGGTTAGGAGGTGCATAAGGTCCTCCTCTAGCTGTATATTTCGTGTCATGATAGAGGATATCTCTTAGCTTCTTTTTTTTCCGAGAATGCCATTGCCAGAACTTTATGTTGGATTGATGCTTTTAGGTCTAGGTGGCTAAAATTTGTGAGACCTTTTCTTCCAGCAATTTTCTCTTTTCCTAAAACCTCTTTTTCATAGCTGAGACATGTCCTGTAGTGAGTGTTATGCAATTGGTGAATTTGTAGGGTTTGGTAGCAATTTTGATTGTCTAAATAATTGGCGAACCTCAAGGAACTTTTGTAGTCATAAATTTAATGGTAATGGCATGTGTTGTGAATCTCAGATCCACCTCAAGTAAGTGTCCTGCCGTTCCTCTGCATGATGGTGATGAGGTTACGAATAGCCAAACTCAGGAATGTGTTTCAAATCAAATCACTTTCTGCTTAAATATTCTCAAATATTTGTTGCATTGACTTGGAAGCTGCCATTCTGCCTTTCATCTCAATATCTGTTTTCAGTTTTGTTAACTAAGTTCTGGGGTATTGTAGCAAGAGATGAGTAGATCTGCTCTCTTATTTTGAGCTTTATCTGTACTATAGATTTCTCTTCTTTGCTTTTGTGTTGCTCTCAACCTTTTGTTTTTTAATTAAGAATAATTAATGTGCTGGTCAATAGATATTCAAGAGCGCTGTTAATTGCAGTCGAAAGAATTAAAAGAAGAAACAAAAAATCAAATCAAATCAAATTCCATGATTTTGACTTAACAATTGCACATTTGATCCTGTCCTGGAGAAGGCAATTCTTTTTGCTGTTGGAAATACTCTAGTGTGTGATGAACTTGATGAAGCCAAGGTTCTTAGCTGGACTGGGGAGAGGTTTAGAGGTAATTATTCAATACCAGTTTTTGCTACAAATGATTGGTATCTTTAGTTCTCTTTGTTTTCTATATAATTTAAAATCTGAAGTTATTTGTGCTTGCATCAGTTGTAACAGTAGATGGGATCCTGCTCACAAAGTCTGGCACAATGACTGGTGGCACCAGTGGTGGAATGGAAGCAAAGTCAAAACAGTGGGATGATAAAAAGATTGAAGGTCAAAACACCTGATTTGAATCATAGTTCTGCTCTGTATTACTCTTTCTCCTTATCTGCTGCAAGACTAATGTTGGTATTCTGTAGGCCTGAAAAAGAAGAAAGAACAACTTGAGTCTGAGTTGGAGGAGCTTGGGTCAATCAGGGAGATGCATTTAAAGGAGTCTGAAGCATCAGGAAAAATGAGTGGGCTTGAAAAAAAGATTCAGTATGCAGAGATTGAGAAGGTAATTGTCCTGACTAAGATTGTTTAACTTCATTTCTCTTTGTATACAGATAAAACTTCTAGTCAGTTTTAAATGGTTTTGGGAATACTTGATTGGTTACCACTCAAATGTGTTTCCCCTTTGTAGCAACTTTTGTGCTTCCACTGAGTCGACTCTGTTCTCACTTCTGCTGATTTTGTTGCAGAAAAGTATCGAGGACAAACTTGCAAACATGAAAAAGGAGAAGCGGATTATTAAAGAAGAAATTGACCGTATAAACCCTGAACTTCGTAAGGTGAATTTTCAATCATGACCATGTGTATATCTATCTTCACCTAGACATTTTAAAACAGTTAAATATATTGCTTCCAGTTAAAAGAAACTGTCGAAAAGAGGGCCACTGAAATTAGGAAGCTGGAGAAGAGAATCAATGACATTGTTGACCGAATATATAGAAAATTTAGTGAGGATGTTGGGGTGGAAAATATTCGTGAATATGAAGAAAACCATGTTAAGGCTGCACAACACATGGCTGAAGAAAGGTTAAGCTTGAGTAACCAGCTAGCAAAGCTGAAGTACCAGTATGTTATCTTTTCTCCCGCTACCATATTTTATCTATATTTGTGTCTTGTGGAATGCTTTCATTTTTTGCATGTATGAATTGTTGGCTGTAGTTTCCGTGGAAAATATGACTAACACCCATTTCCCTGGCAATCACAAATGATTTTCAGTCTCTGGGAAAATAAGAAACTTCAATTGCCTGTAAACCTACAGTTTCAGCACCTGTAATCTAGTCTGGTCTATCGTGTAGTTGTTTTCATTGGTCTTTATACTCCCACCATAGCTGCTATGGCCATCAATTTTCCGTTGAGGCTTCATCCATACAAATTGCAAGTTCATCACGTGATTGATCTTGATGCTGATGGTAGGGAACTGTCGGTCTTGTTAACTGTTTTAACAAAATAGCAGGTCTAGGACTTCTTCCTGGCTTCAATGCCTAAGATTTCTGTGTAGTTTTATTAAACCCTTCTCTAAATTCTGGAAGCTACAATGATGATTTATCATACCTTCCCCTCATCAAAGGGCATGGTCTGGTTTTGTATTTTGTTATCTGCAACAGAAATGCATGCAAGTGGGAGATTCTTGTTTTCCTCTTTAGAACAACAGGGGTACAGAATTTGTGGCATCAAAGGCTCCACCAATATTTCAAAGGTTTTTTGTTGTTGGAAAATATGTCGACTTAGATGTATTGGATACAGACTTTCTTTTCCTGTTGAATGACAAGTTAAATATTGTTACTTTCAAGTGTAAAAACCAATGCCATTAATGGTTGCAAAGACAGATAGGAAACATACATTAATCTTCTTCAAATGCTTCTAAGAGTTACCATAATCATCCAATCCTAACAGGCCTGTCGATTTACTTCACTGAGGTTTCTGAATCTAATCCTGTTAATTTCACTTCACTGGAGCTTCTGAATACTTCATCAGTCTTCTTCCAGTAACTGTATTAGCATAAGCACATCTAACATTTGCTGTGTGTATTTGTTCACTTGGGTGTGATAAAAATGCTTAACTCTGGTGCTAGGAAGAAATTGGGCTGTCAAAAGAAGGAATAGAGGGAGGTAGAGAGACTAGTGGTAGCTGGTTTAACTTTGCAGTTTGGAGGATCCTTTTCTTTTATTTTCTTTTTGTTCTTCATCCTTAATAAAGCTTCTTTATTCATCTGCAAAAAATGAAAAAAAAGGAGTGAATATATGGTGGAGAAGGAAGTGAGTGCTCTTAGTTTAAGAACAAAAAAGAAAAAAGGAGTGAATATATGGTGGAGAAGGAAGTTAGTGCTCTTAGTTTAAGAACATACCTTGTAAGCTATACATTATGCAACATTTAGTTGATAGGGCTATAATACAGTGCCACGATTAAGTCCTGCAAACTGGTGAAATATATGAGCCATTGGACTAGAATCTTTTTGCTAATTGTCCTTTTCCTATAATTTCACTTTAGCTCTAAGCTCTGAATCCCCAAATTTAACAATTTATATGAAATAATCCTATTTACAACAAATGCAAAAAATTCCTAAAGACAATATCAGTATTACAAGAAAGTTCCAAAATATTTAATTTTTTACAAAATTATTCTGAATTTTATTATTGTTAATATTATTTTTGGTGTTCATGAGAGATTGAACAATATATGAATTTTTTCTTTTATATATTTAGATGTTTAACTTTAGTCTCAAGTTTAGGCAAAAACCTCCAAGTCCAATCTAATAAAAAAATGTTTCAAACATGAAAAGTACCAAATCATATATAAATTTGAATTGAAATTGATCAATTGTAAATATATTTAACCAAATGGGCTTAAGACAAAATTGATTGAATGAATAAGAGATCCAAAATACATGTGCCTAATTCTTTCTTTCTTTATTTTTCTTTTTAAGAATTTGATTATGATTAAGTATTGATAGATTGGCAAAATTAACAGAAAAAAAATTGAATTCTTGTTCCATTTTTTAAAATCAAACAGTTAATTCTACACTTCATAAATTAAAATAAAAAACCAAACTATTTTAGGACTTCCATAAATATTAAAGACTACAAACCAAAAAAGAAAATTTTTATTATTCTATTATTTTTTTTTGTCTAGGACCTAATCACACAATCACAAAATTTAGGGATCAAAATGTAATTTGATGTTTGCATGATGTGGGTTCCTTTTATGGGTGTCTCGGTGCCTTTTTCTGAGTTGAAATAATTGAAGACACATGCAACTATAAGGATGAGCCTCTGAACTTCTGTTGTGATGTGCTAAGAGCTGATGCAGTGATGTATAACTTGCCAAGTCATTTTATCTTTGCATAGTTGAGATTGTATTTGAAGGGAGGCTTTCTGTGATTATTTACTCTATTTGACCATTTATCTTCATATGAACTGTCATTTGCAAACCTTTTTCTTTCTTTTTCAGGTTGGAGTATGAGCAAAAACGGGACATGGAATCACGAATTAGAAAACTAGAATCTTCTCTCACTGCTTTAGAAAATGATTTGAAACATGTTCAGAAAAAAGAGGCCCAAATTAAATTAGCAGCTGATAAAGCTACTGATGAGATTAATAAATGGAAGGAAGAAATGAAAGGTAATTTGGTTCTTTATTTTCTCATATAAAGTGGAGTGTTTTGTTGAGTTAAACTATAAGTAACAGAACCACCATTCCAAATTTGTTCTACTGTAAGATGCTCATTTATGAGAAGAGATTATCTGCAAGTCTAGCCCATGCAAATTTCTGAGGAATGAATTTGATTTTCAATTGTATTCCAGGATGAGAAAAAAAGGCTGCTAACATGGTTGCCATTGTGTATTTGGTTGCGTTCATCTTAGTATGATTCACCATGACCTTGCCTTTTACCTTGCTTCCCTTTTCTTCCCTTTAGGTTTGTCTCATTGTGACAAACTCATTAGTTATATAGAATAATATTTAAAGTTAGATGCTGTTGAAAATGTAGAATATTAAATTTGTTTTATGGTAGGCAAACAAAAAGAAGAAAAATACTTACCAACTTATCCTAATCAAAAGAACTAAAGGGTATTAAGAATTGAGGGAGCTTCACTGTTACAATCTGTATACCGTCAAGGCAAGTTCATTTGGAGTGAAATTTGCATGTTCAGCTAATTGAACATGTTGGTCAATGAAAATCATGTAGAATTAACTCCTGAATCTTTAGAGGCCAATTGGCTTAGAATGTTGTTTTTTATTTTCTGCTGTTTCTTCTCCTTCAAGTGGATATTTTTGTTTGGTCACATTTACAATTTTCTCATCTTCCTAATCTTATAGAGTGGAAATCCAAGTCAGAAGAGTGCGCAAATGAGATACGAGAATGGACGAAGAAGGGTTCTGCAGTTACAAGCAACTTATCTAAGCTTACCCGTCTTATAAACTCAAAGGTCCTACAAAATTTTCTTAGTGACTTTTTCCTTACTGAAAGATTCTCTTTTAACAGCAAGGAGGATATAATGACCTAGCCCTCAAATTGGTGCTGACATATTTTCTGATGGTTTTACAGGAGACACAGATTGCACAGCTATCTTCCTGGAAGCAGGATATAGTGGAGAAGTGTGAATTAGAAAATATAAACCTTCCCACTGTTTCTGACCCTATGGACATTGACTCGCCAATTCCCGGGCCGGATTATGATTTTAGTCAGCTAAATAGATCTCTTCAGGATAGGAGACCTTCTGTCAGAGAGAAGATTGAGGCAGATTTTAAGCAAAAGATGGATGCCTTGATATCAGAAATTGAAAAAACCGCACCAAACTTGAAGGCACTGGATCAATATGAGGCTCTGAGAGAGAGAGAGAGGGTAGTCACTGAAGAGTTTGAAGCAGCCAGAAAGGAGGAGAAGCAAATAGCTGATTCTTACAATGGAGTTAAGCAGAGAAGGTAATAATTGCATAGTTTTCTTTGGCAAGCCATTTAGTAAGAACGATCAGGATTCAGGACAAATTTTTATCTGACTTGTGTTTGAAGGAATAAAATCTGGTCAGTAAACACAATCTGGGAAAATAATTACCATCTTTATACAAAAAGTGCAACAAATGCTTGATAGTTCTTTATTACGAATTTGGCAACTGTATCTTTGATATTGGCTTCCTAATGATTGTTATCTGAAAGAGCAGACTTGGAGTGCTTACACCGAATTTCTTGTCATAAAAATTATCAACTATTTTTATGGAATTTCTTGGGAAACACCTGCCCTGCACTGCCTGGACTTGGAACTTGAACAGGCTGCTCATTAGCTTAGTAAACCCCTTAATCAGAAGAAACCTAAGGATAGTCCTTGAGGGGAGAAAAGGAGGAAACTAGAATATTCAAATATTTGGGGAATTTATTGGTGGTGCATTCTGCATTCTCTCCCATAATAGAACTTTTGTTTGTTTTATCATCAAAAGGTTTTGTGGAAAAGGAAAGGTGATACTGCATAAACTTGCATACAGAGACAAAATGCATAAACACATATCTAGCATTCACACTCATGCAAAAACATATGATTGCTTATGCACGGGCAGAGTATTTGCACTCATTCACTGGAATGCATGCTCATACCGATTATACAATACACATATCCATGTTTCCTACAAGTAAAGAGGAAAAAGAATTTCAGATAATGGCTGACTTCAACTTCTTTATTCTTTAGTATGCATAGCTTGATTTATTAAATGGGAATCATAGTTGGTGGAATTACTGAATATATACTTGGTTGTATATGTATTTTTCAGTTTCTTTGGTTTTGTGTTTTATTAATCTTCAATCTTGTTCTGCTTGCAATGCCATCTGCTTCTTGATATTTTTCTTTGTTACTTTGATGGCCCTAATTAACTCAAAGTAACGCTACCAATATTTTACCATCAATACTTCTTACTTCATTTCTGTTTACAAAGGTACGAGTTGTTTATGGGAGCTTTCAACCACATATCAAATAGTATTGATAAGATTTACAAACAATTGACAAAGAGCAGCAATCATCCATTGGGCGGAATGGCATATTTGAGCTTAGAAAACGAGGATGATCCTTTTCTACACGGTATCAAATACACTGCTATGCCACCACAAAAGCGTTTTCGAGATATGGAACAGCTCTCTGGTGGGGAGAAGACTGTTGCAGCGCTGGCATTACTCTTTTCCATCCACAGGTATGTCCTTAGAGATCAGTGAACTGTTTCTTAAATGTAACAGTTAGACATTGCATGGTTTCTAATACCTTTGCATTTGACTCTTCTTGTTCCTGGGGTAAAACTGCAAGTTCTTGGCCCCTCGTGTAAAAGTAGTTGACCAGGTAAATAATGTCCAGGCTTGGATTTTAGTTTTTAATAGATTTTGAGCATCAAAAGGTGGTGTGATGGTATGCTGAAAAAGCGTTGAATGCTTGATATAAACTGGCATGGGTAGAAAATGCAGTTTTCCCTTGAACTAATACAAGTTACCCCTATCACGACAAGGTCCTTAATTTCTTCTCTTTTAATCCTCCATTTGGTGATCTTATTTATTTTTTAATGCAACTTTTAGTTTATAGGTGCTTCTTGTGGATTGATGATTTACTCATGCATCAAATTTCTGAAATAAAGCAGCAAAGTGTACTCGAGGATCAGGGATGATCCACACATGATATGCATTTTCTCATAATTTAATATTACTCCTTTTCCCGGGGAGTTGTTTCAGCTACAAGCCTTCACCATTTTTCATACTGGATGAAGTCGATGCTGCATTGGATAATTTAAATGTTGCAAAGGTAGCTGGATTCATTCGAGCAAGATCATGTGAAGGAACCAGGGGTATTGTGGATGGTGATGGTGGCAGTGGTTTTCAGAGTATCGTGATCTCTCTGAAGGATAGCTTTTATGACAAGGCTGAAGCATTGGTCGGGGTTTACAGGGACTCTGAGAGAAGGTGAGCTTTATCTTATCATCAGCATCATTATTCACGCAACTTTATCGGGTTATGGTTTTGCATGTCAACAAGTTTGATCTGTGACACCAGTGTTGTTTTTTTCCCCTTACTGCAGTTGCTCAAGAACTCTGACGTTTGACCTGTCAGTATATCGACCATCTTGAGAATCCAGTCGCAGATTAGCATCTTGTTTATTTGGTTGGCTCAAATCTTTAAACTTGTAGATATGACCTTACAACCTGCGTAGCTAGTTCTCTTTCTTCCTAGGCAGTGTGATAGTTGTGCCAGTTTCTCACCTCCTCCGATCATCTAAATCCCGAGACGTGTATTTGATGACCTTAGAGATGGAATATAAAATCTGATTTGTGAATCAAGGTCCCGAGAAATCTCGTACCGAAGAATTGAAACATGCATTTCTATTACCACGCCATTTACACGTGCACCGTATCATCAACTTTTTATTTCTATGGTGCGTTGTGTTGTGGTGCTGTGGTTTGTTTTTTTTTTTTCTTCCCTTAATCATATATTTAAAGTTGTTGTTAAAATCTTGATAAAAAAAAATTATAACTTGTAGTTTTTCTTCAATTTATTTTTTTCAAACCACAATTATAAAAGCTATTATAATGCTGCCAGTAAAAGGCTGAACAAGATTTGTGATCCGAACCAAATTTTTATGGGTGCTAGGATGCAGTCTTATTTCATTTATAACCAATGATTGATAAATTTATTTCCTATGGAAGGAGGCTCCTCTATTCGAGAAAAGATGTATTCTGGCTTTAACGAGTACCGAACTATCGATTCCAGAAAATGACTGATATCTTTCGCAAAAAAAGATTTATTGAAAACGTCTTTCGATTCAAATTAATTATTATTTAAGAAAATCTAAAGATCATAAAAGAGTGCATAGCTATGAATAAAAGAGGTGACTGTTGTTTTTCCAAATAAGAGAAGTGATTTTTCTTTTAAAATAGAATTTTGTTTGGTTTTTTTTTTTGGATAATTCTAAGTGTTAGAGGTAGCTTATATGGATTACAACTAATTTTTGAATCTACTATATCCTGTAAGCATAACAGACAAGTAAAAAGCATTGCTAAGATAACAGATATATACAGAAAAGATCAACTTGAATGCTAAAGCAAGAAATTCCTTACCAACACCACTAGGTCAAGGAATTTTGTTTGGTTATTGAGGTAGGGAGAGAAGAGAGAATTGATTTTTTTGAGTTTCTCGAGCTTGAGGTTCCAAAATAGTTTTTAGTGGAGGTTGGGATGATTCTGAATGCTTGGAGTTGAAAAAATAATGTAGAAATTAGGTTTAGAAGTTCAAAACCAACGATTTCCAATTTTTTAACAAATATTAGTTGTTGAAAGTGGCAGGCGGCGACGTGTCATCCAACTTTGTTCTTTTTATTTTTTTATGCTTGGGATGCGCATGTACAGTTCAAGAGCGTGGGCCTCGTGCATAGCTTCATCCAGCTCCCTTTCTTAGAAAAAAAAGTATATTCCTTTTTCACGATTTATTATTTTTTAAAAATATTAAATTTTGCCAATGGTTGTTTGGTGATTTTTCTATGGTTTTATTAAATAAAATTAATATAAGTGATCGAGTACCTTTTTACCATTGATTTTCACGTTCCTCCGATTATTTACTCTTCTAATTATAATTGTTTTTATTAAATAAATAGCCAATAGAGTGTTTTTTTTCTTAATTGTTCAAAATCAAACATATTCATATAATATATTTAAACTTAAACATGAAATATACACGTGGTGTTAAACACTACAAAATGCATACTAAATTAAAAAGAAAATCATATTGATTCATTTTAATTTCATTAGCATATTTAAAAAAAAATAATTAAAATATTTAAACAGGTTTTATAACCTTATCCACCACAACGTGCCTCCATTATACTACTTCGTCTCAAACTAGACAACATTTACCCAAAACCTCTAGCTTTTAAGTCGAAGATGTCCTGAATTTGACTATGAATTCATATTGATTGTCTATGAATTTGCAAATATCCTGCTCGCCAAAACCGCAACTATTGTTAGCTATCGCATAATTTTGGCTCGGGCCTAAGTGGTTGGACTTCAGCAAACATCTAGCTTTTAATTCGAAGATGTCCTGAATATATCACCTGTCTTCCTCGAAAAGTGGAAAAACATCTCATATTACCTTCTCCACTCTGGCTCAATTTCTGTCTTCGCCCCTCTCGTCCTCTTCTCATTGAATCCCAGCGGCTGGATGGCCTCGGGGTTCAGCTCCCTGTAGTTGCCCATTTCTTCGGATGATTGAATCTTCATATCAACAACAATTAACGGAGGAGAAAATTGAGAAGAGGCACCAAGACAACGAAGACAGGATGATTAAAAAAGGGCAGCAAGAGGGTAATGGGAAAAAAGTTACCTTCCAAGATCAAGAGATCTACATAGAAAATCTTAATCAATCAGCTGTTCAAGAAAATGAAGAAACAGCTGCTTCTATTGAATTGGAGATGAGAAAGCAAAAGGCCTTGAACAAATTCAGGAGCATGGTGGAAGGCGCAATTATTGATAATTATCTTCTAGAAAAACCCAAAAAGAGTTTCTTAAGGAGAGAATCAGAGAGGGAGAAACAGCATCAAAGGGAGATTAGCCTTTGGGGTGTGCCTTTATTGCCAAGTAAAGGCCATGCGAGCACCGATCTTGTGCTGTTAAAATTCCTGACAGCAAAGGACTTTAAGGTTAACGAAGCTTTCAAGATGCTTCGCAATGCTCTAAATTGGCGGAACGAATACAGGATAGATGCTATTCCTGAAGAGAATTTACATGTCGGCCTTGAAAAATTTGCGTACATAAATAGCGTCGGAAAACAAGGTCAGCCTGTGCATTATATTTTGTACGGGGCTTTCAAGGACAAGGAATTGTACAGGAAAGTATTAGGAACAGAAGAGAATCGCGAAAAGTTTTTGAGATTAAGAATCCAACTCATGGAGAAGAGCATCGAGCAACTTAGTTTCAAAGCTGGAGGGGCAGATTCTATACTTCAGATTACGGATCTCAGGCACTCGCCAGGGCCAGAAAGGGAGGAGTTCCGTTCAGTCCACAAAAGGGCCTCCACATTGATTCAAGCCAATTACCCTGAGCTCATTCAAAAGCATGTAAGAAGGGTAAATCATCTCATTGCAAAAGAACTGCATATTTTAAGTTGACATCAGATGTTTCCACCATTTTGCAGATTTTGATAAATGTTCCATTTTGGTACTACACATCCCGTTTTCTAACATCCAGGCTCAAGCATCAGAGAGGTAAAAAGAAGGTTGTTCTTGCTAGACCATCAAAAGTCACAAAAACCCTTCTAAAGTGAGCAACATTGTATTTAATCAAATTATATATAACATATGCTCGTTGTATTATTATTGTTATTATTTGTATGCTAATTGTCTCTTTAACAATTTGATCCAACTTTGATTGCATATGTCAAGGTACATATCCTCTGAAAACCTTCCAGTTAAATATGGTGGTCTGAAAAGAGAGAATGATACCGAGTTTTTTCCAGAGGACAAAGCTTCAGAGTTAATTGTCAAACCAAATTCAGCTAGCTGCATCCAAATTCCAGTCATTGAGGTACTGATTAGCTACGTATAAAGGTTACATAAAGATTCAAAGATTTAACTGCGTAACAGTTTTTTTCTTATCCACAGAGATTCATGAGGGGTGAGGTAAGAACTTGTGAAATCATGGTTCAAATCTCACCTCTCATAAATGTGCAAAAAGCCCTCCTATGATTTTATTGTTGAACCATTTCCCTATGATTTAATCTTCTTCAATCTTTGCTGTTTAGGCCGGGGTAACAATTGTATGGGACTTTACTGTGGTTGGATGGGAGGTGACATGTAAACAACAGTTCATCCCAGACGACGAGGGATCATACGAAGTTCTGCTCAGGAAGGACAAGGAGAAGAAAATGGGTGACAGTGTTAGGAATTCTTTTTACATAAGCGAACCAGGGAAGATTGTAATAACCATTGACAATGCAACACTGAAGAAGAAAAGGGTGTACTACAGATCCAAAGCCAAACCCACCGCACCGCCCTATATCATTTTCAAGAAACAGCTTTAACCTTCGGTTTAATTCAGTCATGCCAATTCTCTGATGCGTTTATTTTTATCTAAATTTGGGTTGCAAGCTAAATATATTTGACAAATCCGATGCTCTAGGAAAGCGTTCAAGGGTTGGTCGAGACGACAAGGAAAGGATGATACATCCAGTTCCATGTTTGAATCTAGCCATTGGTTTCATGAAAAAAAATGATACATCAACTTGCATCTAATTAATCCCTTCTACATAAATAGACGTAGGATTTTTGGATATATAATATGAAAAATACATAATTCTGATAAGGATCTATCCATACATTCATTTCTTGAAAAAAAAAAACAGAAAAGGTCTGGCTGCACACACACACACACACATATAAAGAATCTGCATGCATCGTCTTAAATTTGGTTTCTCTTTTTCCTGTATAACAGAAGTAGACTAACTAATTTACTTAGCATGAAAGCAATTAACCAGCCAGTAGTCACTGCTCACTGCACAAATTGTATTCCCAGGCATCTTCGTCTTGCCAAATACATATCCACTGATCAATCATGCGGAATCGAAGATGAACATGCACTACACAATACATGCTGAAGTACCGAACCTTGTTTAACTCTGATTCAGACATTATTCGCCCAGAAGCAAATTCCTCTCCTTATTCCTTTAGGCTTTACTAGCAAACTGCCCGTGATATGCTGCGGGTGGTACCAAAGTTTTTTAAATATATAAGAAAATTATTCAACTTGGTATAGTGAGTTAAATATTAAAATGATTATTTTGTACATGACTCAAGTTTTAAATTAAATTATATAAAAATTGTTGTAAAATAACTATTTCAATCTAAGAGTTTTAAGTTGTTAAATAAAATTTTAAAAATAATTTTTTATATAACTTCTTAATATATATTTAATGTAATTTAGTCAACTTATTTGGTTAATAAATAACCTAGATGATTGGTAAAGATATTGTTTGATTTTTAAAAAAAAATTGAAATGACATCTTTTTTTTAATATTAAAACAATAATATATTTG
Source organism: Populus euphratica (assembly GCF_000495115.2). Lineage (NCBI taxonomy): Eukaryota > Viridiplantae > Streptophyta > Magnoliopsida > Malpighiales > Salicaceae > Populus > Populus euphratica. Next base: position 260,381 of record NW_011500141.1, read on the forward strand.
ATTAATCAAGATTCATAATTTAATCCATTAAATATATAATTTAATTCATGGATTCTATTAGATTTAATATGAAAAATAAATGTTTATAAAATTAGAAATAAATAAAATGTTGTGATGTTTATTTGAAATTATGAAAACTCAAGTATACGGAAATAAATCATGAAAAATAATTAAATAATAAATAATAAAATTAAATAAAAAATTTAAAACTCAATATTAAAAAAATTTAAAAATTTAAAAATAAAGAATTAACAAAAAAAACTAACCTAGACCATGAACTTGGATGACCTATCAAGCCCAAGCTCTATTTTTCACCTACTGTTGCCATAATCAAGCCTTTACTATTGCCAAAATATTGC
>NW_011500141.1:260820-277316 GCF_000495115.2 Populus euphratica
CACAATATTTTTTAAGCCATGTTTATAGAAAAGCTCCACCAAATTTAATTCTTTTTTTTAATGGAACCTTGTATACTATACTAAAATTAACAAGTTTCCTCACTAAAAATGGCTAAACTAACCAATTTATATCTTTTTATTGTTTTCATGCAATTTTTCTCTCATGTTTCAAAGTTGTATAATAACTGAAAAATAAATATAATGAATTTTTATATCACAACAAAAAAATGTTTAGAATTTGAGATTATACATATATATTTTTAGTGTTTTATATTTTAATTCTCCTTCTTTTAATTTGTTAATGTTACTATAATATCAAAACTAATTTCATAGGTTATAAGAGAATTATATTCAAAGAAAAATGTTAAAAATTGAAAAGAAGAAGAAGTTAAGTGCTTCTGTTCACATGTGAACAGTGATGAAGCTTTATCAGACAACCCTTGATGTTTAGTATAAAAGGTAATAAAAGCTCTTTTTCTTGATTATGATAGAAACGACAAGCTTAATTATGTAAATACTGATATTTCAAATTTCGATACACTTCAAATACGTACAGACATAAATATCGTTCTGTCTCATGTTTTTCTTTTCTCTAGGACCCATTTGTGCTGTTCTCTAAAGCTCGTGGACACCTGCCTTGCCTGATCTTATGAGGTGTAAGACGTTAGGGTCAAGTAGCCATGCAAACGGAGAAAGAGCTGAATAAATCTCAGCTGCCATCTCCCTTATGTGTCACTCACTCGGTTCCCTTTCTGATCTATAAATACCAACACCTCCCAGTCGCCACTTCACCTCAATCCACTAGCAACGAGCAGCCTATATCCATGCCATCCATGGCTAAAACTAATGTCCTGCTCTCCTTTTCTCTTTTTCTTGTTCTCTTCCATGGTTCCTTAGGTTTGACAGCTGATCGCTCACGTCAGCATCAAGGCCAGTGCCAGCTTGATAGGCTCAACGCCCTAAAGCCTGGTAACCGCATTAAGAGTGAAGCCGGTGAGACAGAGTCCTGGGATCCCAACCATGATCAGTTCCAATGTGCTGGTGTAGCCGTCGTCAGGAGGACCATTGAACCCAATGGCCTTTTGTTGCCATCCTATAGCAATGCTCCTCAACTTGTATACATCGTCCAAGGTAACTTCAAGATTAATTTAATTAAATACCTCTAGTTGGTTATACAGGATAGTTTTTTGTTACTCTATATTATATGTTTAGTTTTAGGACAAGCAAGAAAGATTATTATTTCGCTAATTTGTGTATGATTCTAATATTCAGGTAGGGGTATGACCGGGACCTTGATGCCTGGATGTCCTGAAACATTGCAAGAATCTCAAGAATCGCAAGGTCAAGGCAGCCGCAGGTTACAAGACCTGCACCAGAAGGTTCATCGCTTCCGAGAGGGTGATGTCATTGCTTTGCCTGCTGGAGTTGCCCACTGGTGCTACAATGACGGCAATGAGCGTGTTATTGCTGTTACTGTCCTTGATATGGCTAACAGTGCTAACCAGCTAGATGACATGAATCCTAGAGTAAGACTCAAATCATTTTTATTCATGGTAACTAGATCCACCAAATCATTTTTCAAACACAATAGTTATTGACATTTCTAGGATTTTGTAATAGAATTTCTATCTAGCTGGTAACCCACAAGAAGAGTTCCAGCAAGTACAAGGCCAGCCACGCCACCTTGGCGAGCAGCGAACAGGGCGAGAACCATTTCGCGGCCATGGCCACCAACAATGCAACAACATCTTCTGTGGAATGGACACAAGGTTCCTTACTGAGGCTTTCAATGTTAGTGAACAAGTAGCAAGTAAGCTTCAGAGTGAGAGTGACAGAAGGGGCAACATTGTGAGGGTGAAAGGTGGACTTCAGATTGCCATGCCACCCAGTTTGAGACGAGAGGAACAAGAGCAAGGACAACGTGGAGAACATCGCAATGGCTTGGAGGAGACCATGTGCACAATGAGGATTAGAGAGAACATTGGTGACCCCTCACGTGCTGATGTGTTCACCCCAGAAGCAGGTCGCATTAGCGCTGTCAATAGCCACAATCTCCCTATCCTTCGATACATCCAACTCAGTGCCGAGAGAGGCGTTCTTTACAATGTAAGTGTGCGATATATATATATCCTCGCCAAATTTCTTTGCATGGAATTAATGCCATCCTCAAAAGAAAAATTCTTAACGTTTGTTAATTCACAGGAAGCTATGATGATGCCACATTGGAACCTGAATGCGCATAGCATAATGTACGCAATCAGGGGTCAAGCACACGTTCAGGTGGTGGATCACAGTGGTCGAACTGTGTTCGACGGCGAATTGCGCGAGGGACAAGTCTTGACAGTGCCACAAAATTTCGCTGTTGTGAAACGGTCTGATCAACAAAGTTTGGAGTGGGTATCCTTCAAGACCAATGACAATGCCATGATCTCTCCTCTGGCTGGTCGCACCTCGGCACTCCGGGCCATGCCAGCCGAAGTTCTTGCCAATGCCTTCAGAATCTCAGTAGAAGATGCAAAAAGAATCAAGTTCGGGAGGCAGGAAACCACTTTAACTAGCCACAGGTCGACTCGATCTGGAAGCTGGGCTGAGGCTTGAGTGTAGATGGGGCTACTGTTTAATCTGATGCTGCAGGCAGGCAGTATCATTTTTTTTTTTTAAGGTGGAAATAAAAAGGGGCTTTGAGGTCTCTTGTTATGTAAAGTAGAGTTTGTGCATCTACTTTCTAATAACTACTGCTGCTTGTACCTTTTTACAAGTGAGGAATGAAGTCCTGTAAGTGGCCTACCTCTGGAGCTGTTTTCTTCACTTCATGTTGCTGCTTTCTGCTTTCTTAACGTTGATTATATAGATGTGGCAGGTTTTGGTAGAGCTATAGCCATGGCTATTCTGAAGAAAGAACCTTAATATATCAGTATAGAAAGCATTGAGCTCACGAAAGGATCCATAAAAGAGGTTCCATATTCAATTTCAAAACTGCCCTGAAGCCCCAAAGCAATAGAAAACCATAATTCTAACCTCCGATTTGGTGACGGATTTAATATCTTTTTTTTTTCCTGTTGAAAACACTCAAAAACATGTAGAAACAGCCTCTAGATTTTCTGCATCAATCAATGACGAGTAAAACCCCAATTATCCCTCCGCCAGGAACAACGAGTTCAAAAGTTCATGCAGTCCTAGGACAACATAGGAAGAAAGCACGTGATGGGACGCTTTCCAGAGCTTCTATGCCATCTCATCTCACGTGCTATCTTCCTTTCCAACCATTGGCTTTGCTTTTGGAGAAGAACAGTCTCCGCAATTAAGCTTTGCATAGATGCAGGATCTTTCTTGGTAGCCGAACACGAAAGCAACGGAAGATGCTAACAGCTAAAGGTATGATAATATTTTAAAAATTAATATTACAGTTATTTTCATCTGTTCTTTAAAAAATATAATTTATATAGTTTTTTTTTAATAAATAGTCATTTCATCGGTATTAATTACCGTTTGTTTTTTTCATTTTAATTAAAATTATTCTTTTAAAAAAATTAAATTTTTTTATTTTTTACTTTAAATTAATATTTTTTAATATTTTAGATAATTTTAATATATTAATATTAAAAATATTTTTTAAAAAATATATTTTGATATATTTTTAAATATTTTTTTTAAAATAATTATAACCATATTTTTAAAAATATTTAAATCAAATCGAATTAAATTTCTTAATTAAAATGATATTAATTTATTTTTTTAATAAAAAATTTTAACATTAAATATAACCGAGTCAATTAAATTTTAATATATTAATATTTTTATATTTAATTAAAAACTAGATGAAATGATATTTTTAACTATAAATTTTGTAAGTTAATAAAGTGAATCAAGTTTAATAATTATAGATAATATATAGATATAGTTTCAAATCTGCTTGGTGTATGATGTAGTTACGGATTGGATGGTCAGTTAATTAACTATGACAATAATTTTTTTAAATTTTATTTAAAATAATATTATTTTAAAAAAAATCAAGCCTCGCCAAATTTTAACCACATGCTCCAGTTATGTTCTGTTTAATCTTTTCTTTTCATTATATTATAGAATATTTTTGGAAAAACGGAGTCCGGTCTAAAATCATAGCTACACGTGCTAAAAGGCCAGAGACACTCACTGGTCTCAAATTTGAAATCGTGTCCAAAGATATAGCTAGAACTCAGATCCCAAACAGCGACATCAGAGGGAGCTAGAAGAAACTCAGATCCCAAACAGCGACATCAGAGGAACAATGGAAGCTTAAGCACAGCCGCAACAAAGTTAAAGCACGACGATGGGTATGCCTTTTCTACTGAGTCGACTCGTTCTCATCATCTTTGTTGCTCACTTTGCAGCTTCAAAAGCGGCAGCCACAAGACCTGGTTTTATCTACACAAGAACCAGAGGAAGATGCACTCCCCAGTAAGTCCTCTGTTCCCCCATCTTCTCTCCTTCAGTTTCAGTCTTAAGAAGCATGTAGAACGCCTACCACGTACATGTACGTTACATACGTACCTATGGTGTTGTATCGTAATGTATAAAGTTTGTGGATTGAGTGACATGAGCGGACGCGTATCTGTCTCAGGTTCTGGAGCAGCAGGAGAGAGTCATGGCCAAGGATGGTCCCGCAGAGAGCAACGGTATCAAAGGTATTTGGATCAGGAGTATTTGAGCGGTACGGGTCGGATGTGACCTTGCTGGAATCAACGACTAGGAATGACGATGAGAACGCATTTGCTGGGTTGTTGAAGCAGGCGAGTGCAGCCCTTCTGAACTCATATGCTAGAGAGGGGTTTCCATACTCTGCTTGGGAAGTGAAGACTCTGCTGATACAGGCATTGGTCTCCAAGGAGGCTGCAGCCGCTCAAGCCAAGCAGTTCTCTGTTGCCAACGAAGCTTGTAATTAATTATAAACTAGTATATATTCTTACTTGTTTTTGTGACCAATCCTTCTGTGTGTTTCTCTGTTATTGTTGTGTTGCAATGTTGCCCAGATGTAAAGAACTTGAAATTTTAGCTTGGATTTTGTCGACTGGTGTGTTGTGCGACTAGGATTGAATTGTGTTGAACTCTTGTTTGATCCTGTTGTGAATCTCTTCACTAATCTATTTGTGTTTCCAATCTTATTCTTGAAGTGAAATTTGAAGCGAACCATTTCTCTTAACCCAGCCCATCCCATGCCGGCCCAGCCCAGCCCATATCAGCACAGCCCAGCCCATATCAGCCCAGACCAGAAATTCGGTCCTAGGTTACTGTTTGGTCAAGGCTCATATGCTAACCCAGACGAGCTCAAAGTTATTCTGACATCCTGAGTTCCGCACAAATCTCTCGTCACCCGAACAAACCCCTCCCTTCTTCTCTATAGGCAGCAACTAAAATACAAACACACGTTAGGGCAACAAAATAATACCGCTACCGTTGCTGGTTTGTTTCTCACGAAACATCGACAACCCCCCCTCTGGAAAGAATTAAACCAAAGAAATTGTTCTGTTTTAAATGGCGAGCAGGAAACTTGTTCGAGACTTGGTCCTCTCAAGACAGCCCCTGTGTCTTCACTTGATATCCAAACAGGTTATTTTCCAAAGAAACCTCTCTCTCTCTCTCTCTCTCCCCCTTTCACTCTCAAGACAGCCCCTGTGTCTTCAATTGATAACCAAACAGGTTATTTTCCAAAGAAACCTCCCCCCCCCTCCCCCCCTTGTCTTTGTCTTTCTGTATTGGGGTAGTGACTGTATGTTTTGTTTTTGGCGTTGTAGGTTCCAAGCAGCAGATTACAGGTGGTATCAAGTTACGGATGCCCGTATTCCGGCTACCGTCGATTTAGCGTCTTCAATGAGTTTTCCAAGAAAGTTAAAGGAGAAGCTCAAAGGTATTTATGGTCCCTTTTTTTGTTAGTTATGGAGTTGTAATAATTTATTTATACATTTTTCGTTGATATTGGATGCAGAAATCTAGAATTTAAACAGTCTGTGAAGGAACTGAAGGAAAAAGCTGAGGAACTGAAAGGGGTCAAAGAAGAGCTCAAAGTAAGGTAAGGTGTGTCTTGAGAATAAACAGCAGGTTCATGGTTTGTGTAATTTGTTAGCTTTAATTAGTAGTTAATAGGCTGAGACATACCGTTGTATGTCAAGGGAGAGCCTGAGATGATGAAATGGCGAATGCAGAACGAAGCAGACAACTGAGAAGCTGTACAAGCATGTGGATTGCGTTTGGACTGAAGCTGAAGCTACTGCGAAAAAGGTGTGTGATTCATATCATTGATCTTCAGATGTTGTTGACCGTAGAAGTATCTTTTGCTTGGAACATTCCATTTTTGTGAGTAGATTGTTCATATTTTGCAAGATTAATTTTTTCTTTCCATTCAGAGAGTTTCAAAGTCATTTTTGCTTTCTGTTCAGAGAGTTTTGAAACTGACCTATTAATCAGATAGCGGACAGTGGGGTTGATTTCGAAGTCTCTGAATTGGAGAATCTAGGATTATTGAGTTTTAATAATAACACGTGTTAGTTGGATATAATTTACTATTAGCAATTGCTTGTTGTTTTTAGGTTTCTGCCAATGTTAAAGAAAAAGTTTCAGCTGCCACAGAGGAGGTATGCTTACCTGTTAATCACCAGCCTATTCTTTGGAGTGATGGCCGTGAAGTAATTATTTTTTACATCTTGGGTGATTAGGTCAAAGAAACTTTTGGGATTGGGAAAGAAGAGTCATCTGAGTCTGCTGGCACGTCGGCTAAAGATGGTGTTGGTGCTGAAGAATGTAGAAAGGCCTTTCCTGGTGAAGAAGCAGACAAGCAGACTGGAACCAGTGATACAACAGAAACATTATTTGGAAAGTTTAAATCAAGCATTCCTTCCTCAAAAGTGTCTTTAGCCTTCCAGAAATTGAAAGGAGCAAGGGTCAGTGAAATGATGAAGAAAGGATATGATGTTGTGAAGGATGAGTTATATGGTAATACCAATACGAGAAAGCACCTGGAATATACCCCTCCTCCTTCCATCAGCGGTGAAATGAGCACAAAAAATGACATTGCTGTTCTACCCTCAAAACAGTCTCGATGGAGTAAAAAATGGGAGTCAATAAGAGAAAAAGTAATTTTATTAATGCTGCATGAATTTTCGTTACAAATAAAGCTACTTATTTTATATTGTCTTGCTTCTTCACTGCGATGATAATGTTTTCTGATCTTTTAAACCCAGATGCAAGGTCATCCTTTATTCAAGCATTTTGCTGGTCTCAGCGAACCTGTTGTGACAAAGGGTCATGAGGTCTGATCTTCCATAATTTCATATCAGTTCTTGAGGTGTTAGTTCACCGTGCCCCTCTCAAATCGTTTTTGTAAAATCCCTTTTGGTTGAAATTCCTAGATTGCAGAGGACATGCGGGATAGATGGGAGACGAGTGATAGTCCCATTGTTCACAAAATCCAGGAGTATGGCCCTCCCTCCCTCCTGTGTGCTCTTGCTAGAGAGGATGAATACCTTAAAGAGTTCATAAAACATTTTCCTTTCTTGACAGTGTCAGTGATTCCATCTTTCAAGAAAGTGACGCTGCAGCATCAATCAAGGAAATACGTCGTCGAGATCCGTATGATCAAATGAGCTTCATTTTTCTTTTTTTCACAAACTAATGTTCTGTATTCCAACATCTTAAATTTATGAACTTTTTTGTTCCTTGGATGTGTTTTTACCAGATCATTTTCTTTGATGGATTTTGTGGCAGAAGTTCAGGAAGCTATTAGACCTGTCCTTAATGCTTATATGAAGGTGAGCACAAAGTTCATTTATCATGACTCTCCCACCTTTTGCCCATATGAGTAATTGAAATTCTGTCTCATCAGCAACTAACCAATGCTCTCTATGTACAGGGGGATATAGAAACTTTGAAGAAATACTGCACCTCTGAAGTGATTAATCGGCGTGAAGCAGAACATAAGGCTTTTGAGGCCCATGGTATATTCTTTGATAACAAGGTAACAATTTCCACTTTAAAACACTTTCTTTATTTTGCAATGTTCAAGGCTTTTAATGGCATGGATTTTGCTGCATTTAGCTGATTGGAGTGCCATTTTGCTGAGCTTAGTTTTTCCTGCGGAAGAATGTCCTTTTCTTCCGGTGGGTTTGCACATTCCTTCTTAATATTTTTTTTTATCCACGGTAAAGGCAAATGTTTTTCATTTCAATTATTGTATTTTTAGAGGACTATGTAGATGCTTTTGCCAAGCATAATTATTAACTTAATTCTCTTAAATGAGTTATCAGATGTAATAGCTATCCATCACATTTCCACTTCAAGTTAGACCATGTTGCTGTGCTATATATATAACTGTTCTTAGAATTACTATATGCCAAGTTCAAAAAATGAAGAGACAATGACAGGGTATGTTGAGACTCTTGCCCAGTGTATGCATATCTTATATTTGATGGATTTTGTGACATATACAATAATTTGGTGAGTTTCTTGAGTAATTTGAGACTAGAAAATAGCCAGGCCTTTAATGCTAAATATGTTTCTAAAAGTCAGAAAGAACTTGTTGTCATAATCAAAATCGACAATAACATATATCAGGATGCATACTGTAGTTACTTGTTGATGTGATGGGTGCTGAGTTCTATCTCATCATTAGCATCATAAACATGTGCCTGGGTAGGGGGTGGTGTCCAGGCAAAGCATACATGTCATGAATGAAGTAATCCATTTGCATTTCTTGTTGACCTTCAAATTGCTTTAGTGATAGAGCATGTGGTCAAGTGATTCATCAGACATAATAGTTAATGTTATTGTATTGCCTATTCAGTATATAACTGTTTTTAGAATTACTAAATGATGAGTACAAAGAATGAAATAAACAATGACGGTATGTTGACAAGTGTGTGCACATCTAATTTTGAGGGATTTTGCTACATTTATAATCGTTTGGTGGGTTTATCAAGCAATTTAAGACTAGGAAATAGATAGTTATTTAAGAGGCTGCATATGTTTCTCATAGTTGGGAAAGAACTCATAGTTGTCATGACTTTTAGGTATTGGTTGCAGACTGCAGTTATTTGTATATTGTTTTTAAATGGAATGCATGGTATATTCCATTTTGATAAGTTGATAAAAAAATCCTTAAGATTGGTGCAGATTTTACATATATCTGATGTGGAAGTAAGGGAGATCAAAATGATGGGAACCTCTCCGCTAATCATTGTGGCGGTATGCATCCCTTTTTGGGTAACTTTATTGCAATCATTAAATGATTTTCTGCCTATTGATGGCCATGTTTCTTGGAATAAATGCAGTTCCAGACACAGCAAGTCCATTGTATACGTGATCAAAATGGTGCAATAACAGAAGGGGGTCAGGTAAATATGAATCTTCTTTCTCAAAACGTTTTTCCTAAAAATCAACACTCTTCTTTCTGCTTGCTCTTGCTTGCGAGAGTTCGAATAAATTTTTTGGTGGCTGTCGTAGGATACAATCCATACTGTATACTATGCATGGGCTATGCGACAAGTAGATCCAGAAGAACTTGGTGGGGGTGCAATCTACCCAATATGGAAGCTAATGGAAATGCAACAGCTTGGTGTCCAATCCCTCATCTAGTTTTCATATTTTCAAGTTACTGATGGATGTTGTACAATTGAAATTTACTGAATTTCTTTTATTTTCCAATTTTGTTTTTTGGGTCTGAACTTCCCAGGGTTTTCACGTGGCCTGGGAAAGCTTAGCTAGCATACATTTTTCATTTGATCAAATAAAAAAATCACAAAATTCATTGTCTGGGAAATGGCTGCTGTAATTTGCACCAGAAAGTTCTCTTGGCCGTCGTTTTTAGAATAGTACTGCGGGGTCCATTCTGTCATTTCAGGATATGCGATATTTTGAGTGGCTATTTGTTCTTCGTTAGCCTGGGCAATGTTAGGGGAAAAAAGATTATTCTATGTACAGGGGGATATAGAAACTTTGAAGAAATACTGCACCTCTGAAGTGATTAATCGGCGTGAAGCAGAACATAAGGCTTTTGAGGCCCATGGTATATTCTTTGATAACAAGGTAACAATTTCCACTTTAAAACACTTTCTTTATTTTGCAATGTTCAAGGCTTTTAATGGCATGGATTTTGCTGCATTTAGCTGATTGGAGTGCCATTTTGCTGAGCTTAGTTTTTACCGCGGAAGAATGTCCTTTTCTTCCTGTGGGTTTGCACATTCCTTCTTAATATTTTTTTTATCCATGGTAAAGGCAAATGTTTTTCATTTCAATTATTGTATTTTTAGAGGACTATGTAGATGCTTTTGCCAAGCATAATTATTAACTTAATTCTCTTAAATGAGTAATCAGATGTAATAGCTATCTATCACATTTCCACTTCAAGTTAGACCATGTTGCTGTGCTATATATATAACTGTTCTTAGAATTACTATATGCCAAGTTCAAAAAATGAAGAGACAATGACAGGGTATGTTGAGACTCTTGCCCAGTGTATGCATATCTTATATTTGATGGATTTTGTGACATATACAATAATTTGGTGAGTTTCTTGAGTAATTTGAGACTAGAAAATAGCCAGGCCTTTAATGCTAAATATGTTTCTAAAAGTCAGAAAGAACTTGTTGTCATAATCAAAATCGACAATAACATATATCAGGATGCATACTGTAGTTACTTGTTGATGTGATGGGTGCTGAGTTCTATCTCATCATTAGCATCATAAACATGTGCCTGGGTAGGGGGTGGTGTCCAGGCAAAGCATACATGTCATGAATGAAGTAATCCATTTGCATTTCTTGTTGACCTTCAAATTGCTTTAGTGATAGAGCATGTGGTCAAGTGATTCATCAGACATAATAGTTAATGTTATTGTATTGCCTATTCAGTATATAACTGTTTTTAGAATTACTAAATGATGAGTACAAAGAATGAAATAAACAATGACGGTATGTTGACAAGTGTGTGCACATCTAATTTTGAGGGATTTTGCTACATTTATAATCGTTTGGTGGGTTTATCAAGCAATTTAAGACTAGGAAATAGATAGTTATTTAAGAGGCTGCATATGTTTCTCATAGTTGGGAAAGAACTCATAGTTGTCATGACTTTTAGGTATTGGTTGCAGACTGCAGTTATTTGTATATTGTTTTTAAATGGAATGCATGGTATATTCCAGTTTGATAAGTTGATAAAAAAATCCTTAAGATTGGTGCAGATTTTACATATATCTGATGTGGAAGTAAGGGAGATCAAAATGATGGGAACCTCTCCGCTAATCATTGTGGCGGTATGCATCCCTTTTTGGGTAACTTTATTGCAATCATTAAATGATTTTCTGCCTATTGATGGCCATGTTTCTTGGAATAAATGCAGTTCCAGACACAGCAAGTCCATTGTATACGTGATCAAAATGGTGCAATAACAGAAGGGGGTCAGGTAAATATGAATCTTCTTTCTCAAAACGTTTTTCCTAAAAATCAACACTCTTCTTTCTGCTTGCTCTTGCTTGCGAGAGTTCGAATAAATTTTTTGGTGGCTGTCGTAGGATACAATCCATACTGTATACTATGCATGGGCTATGCGACAAGTAGATCCAGAAGAACTTGGTGGGGGTGCAATCTACCCAATATGGAAGCTAATGGAAATGCAACAGCTTGGTGTCCAATCCCTCATCTAGTTTTCATATTTTCAAGTTACTGATGGATGTTGTACAATTGAAATTTACTGAATTTCTTTTATTTTCCAATTTTGTTTTTTGGGTCCGAACTTCCCAGGGTTTTCACGTGGCCTGGGAAAGCTTAGCTAGCATACATTTTTCATTTGATCAAATAAAAAAATCACAAAATTCATTGTCTGGGAAATGGCTGCTGTAATTTGCACCAGAAAGTTCTCTTGGCCGTCGTTTTTAGAATAGTACTGCGGGGTCCATTCTGTCATTTCAGGATATGCGATATTTTGAGTGGCTATTTGTTCTTCGTTAGCCTGGGCAATGTTAGGGGAAAAAAGATTATATGAGCCATGGTCCAGGTAGAACTGGAAGGCTGTCATAAAAGAAGGCCACCTTTTATTGATCATAAAAGAAGGCTTACATGCATTTTTACACTCGCCCACAAAATATACAGAAGCTTCTTGGTTGATGGATCCTTCTCTAAGGAAACAAGAAGGGATTTCTTAGTAGTCGTGGCCCTAGGAGTACAGGAAGTAGCTAGCAGAACAAAAATTCTGTTCAAGATGAGGTCCTGGTAGGGGACAGCAGCATGGACTCTGGATCTCTGTTCATTTTCAATTGTTCAGCTTCTCTAGGGGAAATCTGGTGAGCATTGGAGATGACATCAACGGGCATGGCCCTCATCACGGAAATGGAACCAGCCATGGGACTCTTCATTGGCTGGCTGCTTGATTTGAATGACACCCATTCAAAACCATTGTTTCCTGCCCTCATCAATGTAGCATAGAATTGAGGGATCACAAACATGTCACCTTGCCTTACTCTCTCGTTCATTATGGTGTTTCCTCTTTCATCCACAACCTGTGCGTTCAACTCACCGCGGAGAGCGTAGACGACTCTGTTGTCTGTCATGGACCAGTGTGGCGTGTACAATGCATTCTGCGAGAGGAATGATTCTATGAAGTTGGATTAAAAATGCACGGTAAATCAAGGGTTGAAATTGGGTTAAATGTTACTTACTGGCATAAGATGGCCTCTCTCAGCGCTCATGTCAAGGAATTGGAGGATAGGAAGCTTTTGCTGGTTGGCAATGTAGATTCTTCCTCCCTGTTTAGTGTAAACATCGGCTTCTCTTTGGAGTTCAATGTTCTGTTTGATTTTCATGTTGCAGAAAGTTTCTTCCAAGCCGTTCCGAGGTGAAGATTCGCTTTGTTCCTCTTCCTCTTGATCGGGTGACATGATTCTCATATCTTCTCGGCACTTGACAATGAGTCCTCTGTTACTATCTTGTCGCATTCTCCTTACAGTCTCTCTTGGAACGTTGAAGGCCTCAGCCATCAACTCTTCGTCAAATCCACGGAAAATGTTCTGGAAGGTCTCTTCATGGCTCCTCTCAGATTGACCTGCATATCTCCGAGAAGCTCTTTCCTGTCCATGCCTGGATTGGCCGCCCCCCAGCATAAATCCCTTTGTAACATGAACAATTACCAACAATTAGCTCCCTCACCACATATTAAAAGTTACTGGAACTTCGAAGGGAAATGGAGAGAAATATTACTCTAAGGTTTTGGTCCAGCTGGTTAGCCTGGTTGTTAAGATCAAGAACAGAGACGGCGATGAGCTCCTCATTACCATCATTGTAGCACCAATGGGCTGCTCCTGCTGGCACGGCAATGACATCTCCGCGGCGAATCCTGTGAACTTTCTGGTGCTGGTCTCCTGACATTCCCTTCTGGCCTTGGCCTCTTGAAAATTGCTGATCTTCGTGAAACGTCTCTGGGCATCCAGGATAGCTGACTCCCATCACTCCCCTACCTGTTCCATTTTACTTCTCCTGTTAGCTACCTTTTCTCAAAGAGCATAAAAATGAGCTCTTAATTATTGGTCCATATTATCAGTCAGCCTGATCTTATAAAATCGTTTATCTTACCTTGAGCAATGTATACCAAGCGAGGGACAGGGAAGAACTTGGGCAAAGAAAGGGAATTAGTCTGTATAGTGTCCCTCATGGGAGCGAACCCAGCACACTGGAATTGGTCCTCCTCCGGGTCCCAAATCTCAGTCACACCACCTTGGGACCTCATCCGATGAGAAGGTTTGCTGGTAGAGATCTTCCGGAGCTGGCATTGTTGCGCTTCGCTCCGCTGCATTTCAGTGCTTGCTACAGCTGCATAAGCAAGCAAAGAGAGAAGCAATAATACAACATGTTTAGTCATGCTGGACGTGTACAGGGCAGCAGAAGAAAGAAGAAAAAACTGAGAAGTGGTGACTTGGGCTGATATTTGAAGCTCACTTTATAGGGTGAAAGAGGTGGTGACTGGCAGAGTTGTGTGGCATGGAGGATTGGTTTGTTCTGCATGGAGGCATTGTCGTGATGTTTAAAACGATCAGCCACCTCGCCTGGGTTGCAAGTTGAGCTGGCAAGGCCATCTAGTGTACGTGGTGCTGTTCCTAGCTAAAGTTCTAGGAACAATATTTACACCCACCACTTGTCTTTGCTTTCTCTATTTGTCACTGAAACAGAGAAATCAAACCAGCCAGCCAGCCAGTAATTTCTTTACTTTCTGAAGAATTGGTGTGGGTGACAAGCTCTATGACAAATGTAAACCAGCCAGCCAGCCAGCCAGTAATTTCCTTACTTTCTGAAGAATCGGTGTGGGTGACAAGCTCTATGACAAATGTAGAATTAATCTCTTACGGACGTGTTAAACCAGTGACGAATGTAGGAAGTGGCCCTCAAAGTTTGAAATTCTTTCGTTAAGCCAGTGACGAATGTACGAAGTGGCCCTCAAAGTTTGAAATTCTTTCAAAATCATCCTTAAATTCATACAATTTTTTAAAGGTATTCTTATGAAATGGCCCCCAATAAAAAAAAATACACATCTTAGTCCCCCATTTCACTAACTGAGATTTTACCATAAGAAATATCAAGCTTGGAGATAATATAAGTGACTCAAAAAACCTTAGTCTTGCTGCTGTGTATGAATGGCTTAAATGATATGACAACCTCTTATTATCAATGAGGTAAATGTTTCAAGGATTCAATCTACATGAAAGGGAAGTCTCGGTAACAAAATTCTTATTCTTGGGAGCGCAAGAGTGCTGATGGTGGCACGTGTCTTTTAGGGCTGTGCTGGCTTTTGTTTTTGACTTCCTACAGCCCTGTAATTAGCACCAAGAGATGTGTTGGGCCTTGTGGCCCATTTATTGTATTGGAGTGAGTCTGGGCCTTGAACGACAGGCTGCCTTATTCTTCAGCACTCATCAGTATTCCCTTTTTTAGGGATAATTACCAAAATCCTTTTTATAATAAAACTTTTCTATCAAAAAAAATTATAAAATATAAAATTTTTGTGGGATAATTTCGTACTGAAAATCCCAAATATCTAACTCTTTTTTATTTATTTTTGTATGAAAAATTTCTTTTTATAGTGATAGTGCCAGTCCTGGGAAACAAATGGGAGAGACAGGAGGCCGAAGCTTTATCATGAAGCCGAACAGTTGAAATTCCGAGAAAAATAAAGTGTAATGATCACTGGCACATAATTGCCAGTAATTCAGAGAAGCCTAGCTAGCGACATGGAGGCCATCTCCTTATTCATGTCCTCATAGACATAAAAAAGCGTACAATAAGATTTGAATACTTGGAAAGCATGCAGCTTAATTCGATGTGCCTTCAACGCAAAGCCATTGACCAACAAAGAGCTTGTCACAGTCAAGATTGGGGTTGATTGCATTGAAGTCGTTAGCAGCTAGGCCGAACTGCTTTTCAACAGCAGAGCAAGTGTCTCCAGTTACTACTCCGTGCACTGACACACACTCTGGTGTGGATGCTGCTGCCCCTAAGAACCCGAAAACAAGAAGAAGGGCATCAATTCATATTGCAATATTGCCTGCCATCCTTATGGCCAAGAGAAAGATAAAATTGATCAAAGAGTTTAAATTACACTAGTGTTTGATCTAAGACTTACTGCCAAGAACTGATCTGCTTTCGACGACAGACGCAATGAGGAGAATAGACAGCATCAAAGTCAAGTTGAAGAGCAGGGTTGTTTTGTTGCTAGACTTGGCCATATCTCCTGTATCTTTTCTTTCTCCGAGGCTTATGTTAATTTAATTCTTACAACCTGAGGAGAAGTGTATACCTCAATCCTTCTATTTATAGCTTGAAACCTATGGTAGAGACAAACCAGTTAAGCATTGTTACCGTTGATAACAGAGGTGTACACAAAATGCCGGCTTCTCTATGCGGCATGAGCTCAGCGTTGGTAGTTTACATGATTCTTTTTGTGAAAGATTTTAGGCGGATTACACTAAGCCAAAGAGATGCAATGCAGTCCACAGAGAGACTTCATTGTAATCAAATTGCTATTGCTTTTTGGCAGCATCTTC
Organism: Populus euphratica; assembly: GCF_000495115.2. NCBI lineage: Eukaryota > Viridiplantae > Streptophyta > Magnoliopsida > Malpighiales > Salicaceae > Populus > Populus euphratica. The sequence continues at coordinate 276,872 of NW_011500141.1, forward strand.
AGCATCAATTCATACTTGCAAATTCATCACTATCCTGTATTTAATTTTATCAAATAAAATAGAATGATGATAAAATTCGAATTCTTAACCACTTAATCAACAAAGATTCAATATCATATCAAAAAATTATTTCAATTCAACTTCAAGATATAATTTATATTATTCTTTAACCATAAATCCCAGCTAACCATACTAATGTTTCTTATCCAATTTCGATCAAGTACTCCTGTTTCAGAAAACACCATTATGGTTCACTTTGTGCTGATAAAGTATTATGTGATTAATTATTATTGTTGTTGGTGTTAGATCCGTAAACACTATGACAGAGAGAAGAAACAACGGTTTTAATAAGATTGGAATCTATCCTATTTAAATTTCTCGCTACCATGCATGTAGCTTTCAAAATGGAGAATAAAGATCATTTTTGGCTGAACACTTCTACACG
>NW_011500141.1:277361-314299 GCF_000495115.2 Populus euphratica
ACACGACGGTGGAATCTTTGAGTTGGTAAAGAAAGATGCGTTACAATCACAGATGTTGTAGAGAACTGGAAAGGCATGTATCAATCCCTATCGAAAATTTCGATTCCTTAGGTATCTTGCAAAGTGTAAACTCAGGTGAGGCCTAGACTAAAAGCTGTTCGATCTATTTAAGGCAGAGAAATTAAGAAGCCCTGATTTGAGAAAAATGCATTCTGGCAAAACAAAATCACGAGTCCGTTTGGCCTGATTTAAGAAAAACAACTTCTGGATCATAATTCAAAAGTTATCAGATAGAACTGCAGTAAAGAGGTTATTCTCTAGTCACAATGCAAGATATCACGCGTTATCGCTTAGAGAACAAATATAATCGGCTGAATCCTTCATCACCTATACATTAATATCTGCTTTATTTCCTAGAATCATCTGTCAATCGTAGTTTCGTGAAATGTTCTCTTCGCTAGATTTTCATTTCCCTTTGTCAGCAGTTGGCCATTTGTGCGTCATATGGGTATATTGACAAGATAATACAAGAGAAATTCTGAAATGTTTTCTGTCCCCCTTTTCACTAAGAGAGTTACAATATATATATACATCAAGAAGTATCAAAACCCTTAATTCTAGCATCTAATAAACATAATCAGATTCTTTAATACTAGGCCTAGACAATAATTGAGATCTTTAGAGAGAATCCAGGGATATACAGCTATGACAGAAATTAAACAAAGAAAGAAGAATATAGTGACAGCTATGAAAGAAATAGAATAAGAAAAGGAGAATATACTGACAGCTACAAAAGAAAGACTAATAGCTATTAAAAAAATGAAATAAAAGAGAATATATTGACATCCCCCCTCAAATTGATGCGGGTAGGTCGAACAACATCAATTTGCGACTGAGAAACTTATGTCGTTGGCGTGTCAAGGCTTTTGTAAAGGCATCAGCTATTTGAAGAGCAGTATTGAGATGAGGAAGAGTGATAACACCGCGAGTAAAGGCCTCCCTAATATAATGACAGTCCACCTCTATGTGCTTGGTGCGTTCATGGTAGACCGGATTTGCAGCTATTTGAATAGCACTAGTATTATCACCATGAAGTGGAGTAGGAGCAGTAGGGGGGAACCCAAGTTCAGAAATAAGACCACGTAACCACACAATTTCAGAACAAGCTGCTGACATGGCTCCATACTCAGCCTCTGTAGAAGATTTAGAGACACAATCCTGCTTCTTACACTTCCAAGAGATCAAGGCATCTCCAAGAAAAATGCACCAGCCTGTAATAGATTTTCTAGTATCTGGGCAGCCAGCCCAATCCGCATCACTATAGGAAGTCAAGGTAAGAGTAGAATGTTTGGGAAAAAACAACCCACGAGTAGGGGACCCAATTAAGTATCGAATAAGACGACGAACTGCAGCAAGATGAAGATGTCGAGGTGCCTGCATAAATTTGCTAACTATATGGACAGCATAGGAGATATCAGGCCTTGTAATTGTTAGGTAGATAAGACTACCAACAAGTTGCCGATATAAAAAAGGATTAGGCAAAAGCTCGCCTTCATCTTTTCGGTATTTCACATTCACCTCCATTGGTGTATCAACAGCAGTAGCATTCTTTAAATCAGCAAGCTCAATGAGATCCTGAATATATTTATGTTGATTTAAGAACAAACCATGATCTCTAGAGTGAACTTCCAGCCCCAAAAAATATGTGAGATGTCCAAGATCTTTCATTTGAAATGTACTATGTAACATATGTTGAAGCTTGGTGATTAACCCAATGTCATTACCAGTGAGGATAATATCATCAACATAAACGAAGAGAAATACCATACCAGTGGTGGTCTTGTAAAAGAAAAGGGATGAATCATATTGACTTTGTGTGAAGGAGAAGGTGAGAAGAGTGTTGCGAAACTTCTCAAACCAGGCTCTAGGTGCTTGTTTCAACCCATACAAAGAGCGTCTTAGTTTGCAAACTGCATTAGAAGCCTTTATGGACATACCAGGTGGAAGTGTCATATAAATCTCTTCCTTAAGATCCCCATGCAAGAAGGCATTGGTTACATCCATCTGATATAAAGGCCAGGCTTTAGAGGCTGCAATAGCAAGAAGTGTTCTCACCGTAGTCATCTTAGCAACGGGTGCGAAGGTTTCTTCATAGTCGAAGCCATATTATTGTTTATTGCCAAGAGCAACCAATCGAGCTTTGTATCTATCCAAAGATCCATCAGACTTGAGTTTCACAGTATAAACCCACATGCTCCCAATAGGCTTAACATGTGAAGGACAAGAAATAATGTCCCAAGTATGATTGGCCTTAAGTGCGTGAAGTTCTGCCTCCATGGCTTGTTTCCAGCACTCATGTTTGCTAGCCTGTTTATAACAAGTGGGAATGGAAATAGAAGAGAGAGTAGTAGACATAGCCACAGGAGTGGAAAAACCATACCTTTCAGGAGGTTTGTGAGGTCTAGAGCTTCTACGAAGAGGAGGGGGATCATAGGAAATGGGCAGAACAGGATCAGATGTTGCAGGAAGATGTGAAGGAACCTCGGTGATACCTGGAGAAGGAGCAGAAGCAGGAGTGCGTCTATGATAAACATAACCAGGTTTAAACCTTTGTATTAGTGTTGACGACTTAGAAAAAGATGGTAAAACAGATAAAGATGGAAATACAGAAGGCTGTTGGGTGCAAAAGAAAGGCTGATTTTCAAAAAATATAACATTCCTAGAGACACGAGTTCGACGTGCATGTGGATCATAACAAAGAAATCCTTTTTGGGTGACAGCATAGCCTAAGAAAGCACACTTGACGGATTGGGCAGTAAGTTTATTTCTCTCATGTGCAGGAAGGTGAACAAAACAAACACATCCAAAAATATGAAGATTGGAATAATTTGGTGCATGTCCAAACAAACGAACATAGGGAGAATCATTGTTCAAGTGAGGAGATGGTAATCGATTAATTAAATAAACAGCAGTACATAAAGCTTCACACCAAAAATGAGAAGGAACATATGACTCAAGGAGAAGAGTTCGAACAACATCAAGAAGATGACGATTCTTTCTTTCAGCCACACCGTTTTGTTGTGGGGTGAAAGGACAAGAACGTTGTGATATGATCCCATGACTTTGAAGAAAAAATTGAAATGCATTTGACATATATTCACCACCTGAATCAGATTGCAGAATTTTAATTTTGGCAGAAAATTGTGTCTCAACTAAGGCAAGAAGGGCTTTAAACACAAAGAAAACCTCACTTTTAGATCGAAGAAAATATACCCAAGTAAAACGAGTGAAATCGTCTATAAATGTAACAAAATATCTATAATGTTCATGAGAAATGACAGGTGCAATACCCCATACATCAGTATGCACGATTTCAAAAGGTTTGGTGGTGTGAGTTTTATGCAATGGAAAAGGAAGTGTTTTGCTTTTACCAAGTTTGCAAGATGCACAATCAACAATATCATTATGAGAAGAAGTTGAATTTTTATTTCCTAATAAACCAGATTTAAACAAGACTCGAAGTACATGAGAATTAGGATGTCCTAAACGTCTATGCCACACCTGATTATCACAGTGAACAGCATTACATGCAACATAATTTAACATAGGAGAGGGAGATAGAAGCAAGGGAAATAGACGTCCCACTTTAGGTCCCTTCACGATCATCTTCCCGGACACTTGATCCTGCACAAAACAACCAGATTTGGAAAAATGAACATCACAATTGTTGTCAACTAATTGGCCAACAGATATGAGATTAGTGGACAGCTTAGGAGACACAAAGATAGTATTTAGAAGGGCTGAAATATCACCAACAGCTGTGATAGACAAAGGATTACCATCGGCAGTACGAATATGAAGATTACCTTTATATTTTTTAACATTATTTAAAGGTAAGACAGTGTTGGTCATGTGATTAGAAGCAGCAGAATCAAAATACCAAGGCTTAGGAATGGAATTTCGGTTACCTGAAAGGCCTAAAGCAGAAAGGGCAGAAACTATCATTTGTTGGACCATTTCAGGGGTAATAGAGGACTGACCAGGACTAGGAGTATTGGAGGAACCAACCGAGACATTATAGGCGGGGTCAGATTTCTTTGGAGGCCGGATGGAGCAATCTTTGATGATATGCCCTGTTTTCTTACAATAGTTGCAGAATTTTTTGGTACAAGTAGTGGCAATGTGCCCAAATCCTTTGCAGCTATAACACTGAACATTTGACATATTTCTACCTCCTTTAAACCTCCCTTGAGCAGTGTATGCAACAGGAATTGGAGTAGAATTTTGAGCTTTCTGCTCCAAGACAGCTTGTGTAATGATCCGTTGTTCTTCCCTGAGAAGCTCTCCTACACAAATATCCAAGAAAGGAACTGGTTCTCTATTCATCAGGTTGGACCTGATTGCTTCAAATTCCCCTCTTAACTTCATTAAAAATTGATCACGCTTGCTAGTCTCATGCACACTTTGAATAACAATAAGTCCTTCAAGAGGTACACTTGCATACACAATGTCTATGTACTCAGCCCAAAGATTTACAAAGGAAGAATAAAATTCTTGTATTGACATACTACCTTGATTGAGTTGACCCAACTCAAGTTCCAATTGAAACCTTCGTGCTGTATTGCTTTGGTTGTAAACTTTCTTTAGGTAATCCCACATTTCTCTAGATGATTTGTAAGGCTTGAGATTGAGAAGCATGGAGTGTTCCATACTTCCAAGTATCCAAGACATAATCTGAGCATCCTTCACCTCCCATTTCACATATTTCTCCTTTTCCTGCTCACTGTCAGGTGCAGGAACTGTCCCAGCAATATGACCCCATAATTCCTTTCCCTTGACAAAAATCTGAAACTGGAAAGCCCAGGCAGAATAGTTCTTTCCAGTAAATCGAACAATAAAATGTTCAGATCGTTCCATAGACAAGATTTAACTAGAAACAAGAACAAAAAGATCAAGTCCAAGAAAAACAGAATAAAAGAACCAGATAAGGAACTAGACACAAGATGAATTGATTTCAGAATTTTGGCTCTGATACCATGACAAGATAATACAAGAGAAATTCTGAAATGTTTTCTGTCCTCCTTTCACTAAGAGAGTTACAATATATATATACATCAAGAAGTATCAAAACCCTTAATTCTAGCATCTAATAAACATAATCAGATTCTTTAATACTAGGCCTAGACAATAATTGAGATCTTTAGAGAGAATCCAGGGATATACAGCTATGACAGAAATTAAACAAAGAAAGAAGAATATAGTGACAACTATGAAAGAAATAGAATAAGAAAAGGAGAATATACTGACAACTATAAAAGAAAGACTAATAGCTATTAAAAAAATGAAATAAAAGAGAATATATTGACAAGTAATGCTTGAAATTTTGGCATCCTAAAGAAGTCAATTCTATGTTTATGTAACAACCTCTAATTCTTTCTCTTTCTATTTTTTCAGGTTGATCGGTGCTTGAACCAGGAGGAAGCCAGAGCAGAACTCTACCCATCCCAGACCACCAAAACAAAATTACTGGATGTACAGTGCTCTGTATCTCAGTCTCGTAACGTCATGAATTGTACATAGGATGGCAAAAGGAAAACGCTTCTCAGGAGTTCGGTAAAACTGATTTGATCCTACACTGATTTGGTTTTTGTTGCAGGTGATGAAATATGTTTTGCTGGAAAGAAATGCAAAGAAGTGGGCTCAGAAGCAAAACGCCGAGGGGATGGAAGCTGAAGATCGGGTATTCTTCAATTTGCATGCTAAGTTAATGACGACTAAGATAATTGAAATTGTCTCTAAACATCAGTTAACCAATTTCATGCAGGAGCTGTTATCCAAATATGCTAGCTTGAAGCTTGAATAGTAGGATAGCTCTGCTGCCATTGTTGCCAGCATCGCATGAGTGATGTCTGCGCCTTGGAGCATTACAAAGGAAGCCGAAATCCACAGCTAGTGGCATTTCAGGGTGTATATAGGACTATGAAATCCTTTAAACTAGTATACTATAGTTTTATTATAATATTCAGCATGAATTGCGTATGATCTGTAATCCAACTCTCCTAAGTTTGACAGTGAAGTTAGTTAAATGGTTTAACTTATCTGTTTATAATATTTGAATTTATACTTCATGAGCTGCTTTCTACTAATGCGGATCATTAAGACAAGTCCCTAGCTTACTTGCTGGGAGTTTTTCCGAGCACAAATTATTTCTATATTTTTAACTTTTTTAAAATATAAATATATTAACCCCCCGAAAAACACGGGGCAATACACTATAAACTTTCTAGAACTAATTAATATTAGCGTAATTTTATAAACCTGTGTGATGACTTTTACATACATTAATTTAATCTTTGATGATTGCACAGCTTATGTTATGAATTTTTTTCGATTGTGGTTTGCGAGGCATTCATAAAATCAATGGTAAGTTCGTTGATTATAAAAGTTTGTTTTTTTCAGTTTTGCGAGGCATTCAATGAAGAAGAGACATATACTACAAAAATAATTCAGCTTGGAATACATCGATGCAAATGGGTGGATGCTGAATTAACAAATTAAGAAACACCACCAAATTAACTTGTACCAAATCCACGTCTCAAGGTTTCATCTATCCTCTGCAGGTCTAGAATTGCCAAGGTTGAACTTTTTAAACTGCCAAGATTCTGGTCTCCTTCCCAGACTAGCTTAACCTTGCTAGATGATAGCTCAAGTTCAGGCTCAAAAAGGGTTCCGATCAAAATTTAATTACAAGGCAAACATCTCAGAGATATCCATCCCTATGTAAATACCTCATCTACTCAGAAAAGGGACTTGAGTCCTTGAGAGAGGTCCATGTTTGCAAAGACTTGTAGATCTTAACATTATTTTTCTACTATTTTTTCAGAAGTCAATGAATTATTTTTCAATAAACAGGGAACAAAACGGCTCTATTGCACTACGGTGTGTCATTTATCAACATGCATGAGTCCTAAGGAATACTCCTTGACAATCAATAAACACAACAACGTAGTGCTGCATAACCTCTTAACATGATGATTAAGGCAGCTCGAACCAAGAACAAATCAAATTGTGAACAAATTAAGTTCCAAAGAGAATGCTACGTAGATAGACCGAGTGATAAAAAGATGACCTACGTTTCCATGAATCATCTTTTTTTTACTAAGAAGTACAAAAATGACAGTTTCTGAAATTAAGCACAACTAACTAATTGAATAAGCTTTTTTTTTTTTACTAAAAGCACAGATAAGCTGATTTATTATCATTCATGGAGGCTGTCGTGGGGGATTTAAAGGTGCTCTATAACTTGAAAGTCGTTTTTTAGCGGTTGTTTCAGTATGTTCTAGTTTTATGGCTGTCCTTATGCAACTTAACCAGACTATATATGATGAACATTAAATGTCCAGTACGAGGTGATACCATGATTTCTAGTACTGGTGTTTGTGTGGATATACCATCGCAAACTTTCAATGCACGATCCTAAGAGTACTTTCAATGCACGATCCTAAGAGTAGGATTGAAATGAGCTTGGTTGGTCTTTTTTAAAAGAACATGAAAAACAAAAATAATTACATTTGAATTGAGGCTAATTAACAAACCAGCCCTTGTTTATCATCCTCAGATCCCCTTACTGTTTAAATGAACTTGTAAGTTGAATGCCCATGATAGTTAAGTACGGATAAACATGTCATACAATTATCAATAACTTGGAGATGCTGAAGCAAGCAAGAAGAATTCCATGCATGTGTTTCCAAGATGCCTAATGAATCGAGAGACAACACTACAGTAGCAATTGATTCACAGGCTCATCCCTCCTTCAATTGGTTTAGGAGGGAGAGTTCTAAATCGACCAGTGCACTTATGCAGAACACCTTTGTTTTTTCTTTCTTTGAAAAAGACAGAAACGTTTGTGATTATAGCTTCAGTAATGAAATCAAGGCAGCGTTAGGTTTCTTTCGTTTATTTTTTGGCATTTCTAGAATGGCTTCAATGTTTTTGCTTCACGAAATGAAAAGGGTTATCAAAACATCCTTTCCATATACGTCATATCAAACACAGCCACAGGTTCTGGACATAAAACAGACAGTTAACTGAGATTATTAGCAATCTAGCACCATGACAATTGAAGTTCAAGGCATCGTTTTCAATGTGTTGGTACCAACTGCATGCTTTTTATTGGCATTTGAACAGCTACAGAGGTTAAGAGACAGGAAATCTTTAACAAAATCTACTCGGAAGAGAGATAAGGCATGTGCAGTTTCTTGGATCCAAATCAATAAGCTTGTCCCGGTATTGAATTGGTGAAGTAACCTTGACCATATTAAAACTTGCACAACAAAATTGAAGATTCAATCTCTCAAGGTTAATTTATAGCCTTTGTAAAAATCTGGCATAGATAGGTGCTCACAATTGCTAAGGCTTGCATATTTTAAATCGATAAGATTCTTGTTTCCTCTCTAAATGATAGCGTCTTGTAGTTATCATAAAGAACCAAAAACAATTATTCATCCCAGTGCAGCATCTCATCTCCTATGAAAGGAACTTGACGCCAGCCCTGAGGAAGGTGCACTTTACAGTTATTTTGAACACCAGAATTATAAATCCTGAGCAATCTGAGTTTGGATTTCCTTGCGAAGACTCTGGAATTTAATTTACTTTCAAAAATAATTTCTGAAATGTCCAACAACATCCCTTCAATGTCATCGTTTCTCCAGTAAGTTGCAAGATTTCTTTCATTCTCGTCAAACTCTTTTCCCCTAGGATAGTTGGCAATCATGGTTCCAGGTAATTGAATGTCTTCTCACATGTTAACTACCAAGAAAAAACAACCGCCTAGCTACGTGGCTCAACCGTGATGTTCGTGTATCGAATGATCAAGGTCAAATTAAGTATTCCTAAATGCTTAGCTGGTTCAAAAATATAAGCTACCGATGTAATAAATTTCGAAGAAAAAAAGAAGCTAGTACCCGTCTTCTAAGACCATTCCTTCCATGTATGCAACTTCTTTAAGAGCCTTCCTCCACCCCTCCACCCGGTCCTTGAAATGTATCTCATGCTTAGCAAACTCTTCACCATACCTCCCTGTTTGGGTCCCCACCTCAGATGGATCAACATCGTAGAAAACTGGAAACACTATGTGCCCAACAGTTCTTCTACGTTCCATGATCATCTCTAGCTCGTCAAGACACCATCTCGAAGAAGCGTACTCTTTAGAAAACACAATAATGGATAGTTTTGTTTCTTGAACTGCTTTCTTGATTTCTAACTCAATGTTCTCTCCTCTCCGTATTCCATCGTCGTCTCTGAAAGTGGGAATCCCTTCTCTAGATAACGCTTTGTACAGGTGGTCGGTGAAGTTCCTGCGAGTGTCTTTGCCGCGGAAGCTCAAGAACACATCGTAAGTACCAGGCATCAACGAGAGAAGAATCAAAATTTGGGTCACCAGGTTGAAAGCCATCGGTTTGACGAAGAGAAATATGTCGAAAGAAACAAAGATTTTTGTGTTGGAAGAGATGCAGATCTCACGTGATTCTGAGTTGGAAGAAAGAAGAAAAGCCAAAGTTTGGGTTTTTTTTTAATCTGTCTAGGAAGTTTCTTCGCTCATGTGTGGCTGCAAAACGGGGACCTCTAACGTTTAAAGGAGTGATCTAACTATGGATTGAACTATACTAAAGTATTTGTGTTTTTTATTTTATAATTTGTTTTTTATGTATGCACTATGAAAAATATTGCTTTTTTTAAATAAAAAAAATATACTACTTTTTCATTGCATTGCATATTGCTATTACGAAAAAAAACCCATTATCTATAAGGTTGAATTAAAAAAAAATCAAAGAAAAAGGATTAGATTGACACAAAAAAATTTAAAAAGTTGCTTTTTTGGGGAGCGTTCATGGGGAGCTTGTTCTACACTGTGGTCCCTATTATTCTTTTATATGCACGATCAGTCCTAGGGATTACTCCTTGACAATCAACAAACACAACAAGAAAGTGCTGCGCAACCTTTGGATCCAAGAACAAATCAAATCTGGTCTTGAAAGGCTAAGACTGACCCATTTTAAATCGATAGGATTCGTGTTTCCTTTCTAGATGATAGCTGAGTTAAATTATCCAGAAAAAAACTGGAAGGCAAAGATCTGAAAAGGTAAAACAATTATGCAATTACTTATGTACCTGTCTTGCTGCAGCACCATTCCTGCCAGGTCTGCGGCTTCTTTAAGAGCGGCCCTCCAACTTTCCACTCTAGCCATTTCCTTATGGAAGCTCTTTTCGTGTTTAGCAAATGCTTCTTCAAACAACCCTTTCTGTTCACTGACCTCCGACGGATCAACGTTATAAAAAACGGGAAGCACAACGAGCCCAGTTTTATTCCTGGCATCCATGATGTGCACAAGCTGGTCCAGGCACTTTGTTGAAGAAGCATAGCCTTTAGAGAACACAACAACCGATATCCTGGATTCCTGTATAGGTTTCTTGATATCAGACTTTTGTCCTGCGTAGATTCCACCATCATCTCTAAGAGTGCGAATCCCAGCAGAATTGAGGTCTTTGTAGAGATGATCACCAAAATTCTTGCCAATGTCATGGTGGCTAAAACTCAAGAAAACATCGTTATCCTTTCTGGAGAGGAGAAGCATCAACAGATTGATAAGTGAGAACAAATCCATTGGACTGATTGGTGAATAAAAAATGCCGAAACTAAACTGGAATATGAGAAAGATGGAAGTTTCCGGTGGGAATGGAGTGAAAATTGAGTTTTAAAATCCCAGTGGACTGGTTGGTGAATAAGAAATGACGAAACTAGAAGGATGGGATTTCCCGATGCGAATGGAGAGACACGGAAACACGATGGGAAGACTTTTTAGGTTGGGATCCGCCGCCTGCTGGTAACTGAAAGTGGAAGACAGAGAGAGAGGTGAGGTCCGAAACCCTACTGCGAGGGGGACGCCTCGTGGGCCAAAATGGGTTTTTTTCGAACCGTTTAGGAAGTCTCGTTTCCTGTGTCAAATTAGGGCTCACGTGGCCCAGATTTGATATGTTCGGTCCATTTCTGTCGACCCAGTTTAGGAAGAAACAGGGCCTGATAGTCCATCAAGCGGAAAATCAAAACCTGGATCAACGGTTGCTTTTTATATTCGTTGTCACTTTAGATTTCAACGGTGATTAAAACAAACGAAAAATTGGTTATTGAATTTATTTATTTTTGGTACAGTTAAACCTTTTTTTAGCATCAATTAACATCCAATTCCATTTTTTTTTTGAAGAGAATGTTGAGTTGAGAGACAGGTGACAAAAGTGCAAAAAACATGTAAAATAGGTAATAACTTTGAATTTTTTTCAAAAAGTTGATTTTAATCCCTTATTTTTTTTTATTTCATAGGTAACCACTCCCTCTAAATTTTAAAAATTCAATCTTGGCTTAAAACTTTATTTTTAGAGATGATGAAGAGAGCAAGAAGAATTGTATGGATGTGTTTGGAAGATGCCTAAAGAATGGAGAGACAATACTACTCTAGTAATTGATACACTAGCTCATCCCTACTTCAATTGGTTTTTGCAGAACACGTTATCTTTTTTTATCTGTTTTTGATAGAGACAGCTCTGTTAGTGATTATAGTTTCAATAATGAGATTACCAGCGTCTCGGATCTACTTCATTTCCATCACAGGTCCCCTAGAATAAATTCCAGCCCCAAAACTAGTGTAAAGCTTCATCACTGAAGATCAGTTGGGGGAGCGTCAGACTGAAGATCTGAAGGTCGCGTGTTCGATCCACGCTCACCGCATTACTCTCTTACTCGATTTTGTTTGTTAATGACGTCTTTTCCTCCTGCATTTGAACCTGAGCCGAGAAAACTGCTTCTCAACTCGTATTATTTCGGAGGTGGGTTCTTGACAACATATAATGCCGTTCATCCAACCCAGATCAACGAGAAATCTTGGGTCTATGCAGGGGTTGTTTTCTTAGCGATTGTCCCGCTTCATGGCAGTAATGAGAGATTCTTATATAATATGCAAGCGGAAAGAAAGCTTCAATCAAACACCTACCTTTTCGACCTGATTACACTATTATGTATGCGGAGGATACAGCCCAGCAAGATTCTTCAGTAAGAAATCCGGGCCGGATAGTGACCCCTACCCTGTTATCTGCAACGAAACGATCAATCTGCTACACACCCTCCAATGCCCAATACAATATAGAGATCCGTTTCGACCTTGTTCAATGCGTGGATTGGAAGGTTTTGAAATTTCGATATGGGTATCTCGTGTTCCGCATGAGGACCGCGGACTATATATATAGTATGAAGTTACAGTATTAAGGAAGTGATAAAGACTTCTCCATCAAACAAAGTGGCTCTTCATTCCTTACCAAGCCCCTGACTACGACTATCCGACCATGATCTACTAAGGTAAGGGTCGATAGGTAGGAAGGTGTGTTGCGTTGGGTTCTGTTAACCTTACCAATCTTCGGATATATATTAGGTATATCCCAGCTCCTCTTGTGTGTTGTGTTTCTTTCATGTTCTATCTTACTTATTTCGGTAACTAGTGGTACCTAGTCCAGGGATCGAGTGGTTCATAAGGGCCCAGACACGACACTTCCCCATATTGTGAAACCACTACTTACTTTAGCCCACTCATCACTTAAGGCGGCGTTAGTTAGGGGTGGGTACACTGATTCGTTATTGGATAGCAGTGAAGGTGCTGATGAGATGATGAACCAGATAGGGAAGAGGCCCCTTTTCATGTGCCCTAAAAGACTTTCCAAGAGCCAATAAAAAAAAGCCAAAAAAGAAGTAAACCGCCAATTTCATGTACAAGTTCAATATCTGGTCTCTCTCAGATTTGATGATATCGTAAGAAACCTAACAACCCAAGAAAAACTAGCATCAAAACTAATGTATAGTACGTGACTCAATCTGTAACGAGAATATCATCGATTGCCTGCTTGTACCAAATGTATTTGGAATGCATGGAACATGGAGTATTTAAGCATGATAGTTTATATATATATATATATATATATATATATACATATATATATAAACTATCAGGAATTGATGTTATAATCTCAATATGGTCCTTCTGCAATGTGAGAGGACTGGAGGTAAGGTTGTGCTTGAATTGGGAATGGACACATTCTCAACACTTGAAGTTAGCAATCAGTGCCACGACGAGTTTCCCTTCAATCAACAGGCTGAGTCTTAGTTACCTTTGATGCCATTTTAACCGTTGATAGAGCAAATGAAGCTTCTGGTATCAAATTGCCTTGTGTAATGAATATGTTTAATTTGAATAAGCGGAAATGTTTCACAATTAGTGAATGAATTATTTTTTTTTTTCAAATAATTCATGTATTAAATTGATTTATGGCAATTTCCATTGCTATTTAACCTGTTACTCCACCCTTAACTTAAGCTTTCATTACTCTCCTTTTTTCCCTGTATTTGGGACCAAATTTTAGTAGCAACTTCAATTATAGCACCCAGGATTGCCAGATCAATTTTGTTCTAATTATGCCAACTTCTATCCCAAAATATACAAATATGCGGATGCATTCATATATAGTCATAGTTTTTCTAACAAAATATCCAAAATATACAATCTATTTCAAGATAACAATAACAGAATCTCCCTCCTGCTTTAAGTTCAGAGAGCAAATTAAAAACTTTCAATTTATAGCTCAGTCGTTAATTAAGAAAAAAAATTGCTTACCCTTTCAACATGATTGTGAGGACTAAAACAAGTTAATAGACTTGGAGTTAAGTAGAAGTTAATATTAAAATTGGAAGTGTCTGGATTCTAATATTGGTTGTTTTTTTAATACTTTTTACTTAAAAAATATTAAAATAATATGTTTTTATTTTTTAAAATTTATTTTTAACATTAAAACGATTTAAAAATATAAAAATAAATAAAAAATTTCAAAAATATTTTTTAACTGCAAAAACAAGCAAACAAGTAGTCTAAAAATATGTGAATGAGGGTCACCTGACAAGCTCTGTGATCAAATTTCTGATGCAATCCTAGATGCCTGCCTTCAGCAAGATCCAGAAAGCAAGGTTGCGTGTGAGACTTGTACCAAGACGAACATGGCTATGGTCTTTGGAGAGATCACCACAAAAGCAAAATCAAGTAGATTATTAGAAGATTGTGCGCAACACTTGTCGTTCGATAGGATTTATTCCTGATGATGCTGGTCTTCAAGCAGACAAATGCAATGTCTTAGTTAACATTGAGCAGCAGAGCCCTGATATTGCACAGGGTGTGCGTGGTCATCTCACGAAGCGCCATTAGGGTTCCAGTTCGCGTACACACTGTTCTAATTTCCACACATAATGATGAAACTGTTGCCAATGATGAGATTGCTGATAACCTCAAAGAGCATGTTATCAAGCCAGTCTTCCCTGAGAAGAACCTTGATAAGAAAACCATACTTCACCCCAATCCACACGGTGATGCTGCATTTACTGGGCGTCAAATTATTATCGATACTTATGGTGGTTGGGGTGCACATGGTGGTGGTGCCTTCTCCGGCAAGGACCCTACCAAGGTAGACAGGAGTGGAGCCTATATTGTTAGGCAGGCAGCCAGGAGCATTGTTGCAAGTGGTCTTGCTCGCCGATGCATTGTTTTAGTCTCTTATGCTATAGGTGTGCCCGAACCATTGTCAGTTCTTGTTAATACATGTGGCACAGGAAAGATCCCAGATAAGGAAATCCTCAGCATCGTGAAGGACAACTTCGATTTCAGACCCGGAATGATCGCCATTACCTTGTATCTTAAGATGGGTGGCAATGGCAGGTTCTTGAAGACAGCTGCTTATGGTCACTTTGGAAGGGATGACCCTCACTTTACAAGGGAGGTTGTGAAGCCCCTGAAATATCAGAAGCCCCAAGTGTAAAATCATGACATGCATGGCCTGTAATCAATAATTTGCTTGTTCTAGCCACCAGCTCGAAAACCCAAGAGTCTTCCAGTAGTTTTCTTGCCTTTTCTGCTTATTTATTTTATTTTGAAGGTTTTGTATGCTTTTTCCATACAGTATAAGAAATACATGTGGAGTTTTGAGTTTTAGTTAAAAACAAGAAGACGGGAGAGAAGAGCTGCCTTGTCACCTTGAAACTTCATGAGATTGTAAGTAGAGAATACGGATGTAACACTGTAAAAGGATGAACTGCAGAAAAAATGAATTTCATGGTGGAATAAGATGGTTGTTCAACTTCCACACTTCACCATGTTTTGTCTGCCTTGTTCTCTTCTCACATAGATTTTCAGCAAAAACTAATGCAATGTTCAGGTACAGCGAGATGACCTTGCTCGAACTATCATCATCTTTCTACTCAGTTGCTAAACTCTCTTGTTCGAAGCATAGAACCAAAAAAGTACTCTCTGAATTCAAATGATGATATAGCAGGATTTTGATGGGTTGATAATGAGTAAATGTCTCTTTTATTATAAGCCAAAGAAATTCATAATGGCAGAGGAAGCAACCTATAAACTGAACAGAGAAAGGCACAGAACCGGCATTGACGAGGCTAAAAAACCTCCAGAAGCCCTTACATTCATCAAAAGTGAAATTAAAGCTAAAGAAAACATATTATAAACATTTAATCATAATCTTACCTTTGTTATTTATTTCATCAACTCCTTTCTATTTCCCTTTTAATTTCTCTCTTTTCTCTTCTTCTTCTTATTTCTCTCTTCTCTCTCACGGTTTGTTCTCTCAAATATTCAGATTTTTTTTTATTTATATTATCATTATTTTATTCAATTATTACTATACCCCTCATTCATTTATTCCAACTTTTAAACCTTCAAGAACTTTATTATATTTTCTAATGTCTTTATATTCAAAACATTACAAAAGATGCATTGAATATTAGTATGCTTAGATTAATCCATATATATCTTTAATTTGGCCATAAAGATTTCATATATATAAATGGAAGATTAATTATATTGTGTACATAAACATAAGAATAATTGTTTAATTTATTCACATATATATTAATTGAAAATCTTTCTTCCTTTCATTGCCTTTGAAAATCTTTGAGGTTTGAATATACTTAAACTTTGTTTGGCAGAATAATATGATGGGATTCATGATGGATTTTGATTTGAATTGTTTTTTATATTGATTTATTTAAATTCAAATAATATAATAAGTTAAACTATGATTTTGTCAATTCATTTAAATTTAGTTAGATCCAAGTCAAAATTAAAAAATTTTGAAACAACTATGTTTGGATAAAAATAATAAATTTAAATTGATTTATAAACATAAATAACTTAAAATTTTTATAATTCAAACCTTAATTCGAATAAAATCTTAAATTAGATTTGAGTTTGTTTGAGTGTATTAAAAATTATTTTTCATAATAT
This sequence comes from Populus euphratica, assembly GCF_000495115.2. Classification (NCBI taxonomy): domain Eukaryota; kingdom Viridiplantae; phylum Streptophyta; class Magnoliopsida; order Malpighiales; family Salicaceae; genus Populus; species Populus euphratica. The sequence goes on from NW_011500141.1 coordinate 293,744, forward strand.
TTTTTACTTAAAATATAAAAAAAAATCATAAACACAAAAAAAAAATTAATATTCAAAAATTTTTTAAAAGAAAAATTTTACTGCAATGCCAAAAGAGACTTACATGTGAAAATCACTATGCTTCAACCTTTCAAAGAGCAAATCCCATACATGCTGTGGATGAAACCAATGGATGAGAGATAATTGGTGGAAACACTCCTCCTGGACTTCTGTTCAACTAAAATTTAAAAACATGGGCGTCCATATTTGGTAATCAATCTTCATCATATCCATACAAGTAAATCTTCCAACATGTTTTGTCAAAACTCAGAATCTCAAACATCATTAATCAAATTTATTAAATCCAAATCCTTGAGTCAAGTAATCACATCAACGACTTGGCGTCCTTACATAATGTACCCGTACACATTTGCTGCCCTTGTCTGTCCGTTTCTCTTGCAACTCTCGATCAATTTCTGTGTGGTTCCTGAGAAAACACCAAAAAAAAGGAGCCTAATTTTCTCTGCTTTCTTCACAAAAAAGCTACACTACATCCAAGGCGAAAAGCTCTCACCTTTCCATGGTCATTGATAGCAACATCAAAACAGTAAAAAAACCGTTTTGATGTATTCATAATTTTCCATCAAATTCTCACTCGACTGATCAAAAAATGGATGATACCTGTGCTGTTTGTGCTGATACCCTTGAATGGGTTGCTTATGGACCATGTCTCCGTAAAGAAGTCTGCTCTACTTGCATAATTCGTCTTCGTTTCATCTGCAATGATTTTCATTGCTGCATTTGCAAATCAGAAACCATTTGCAAATCGGAAACCAACACCATCTTTGTCACTAAGGTTGATTATTACATAAACTGTCTTTTGATTTCTGGTTTTGATTATTATATTTTGAAAAGTTTTGGTTGTTTATGATGGTTTTAATTTCTGGGTTTTGACTTTTATACTGTAAAGTTTTGGTCTTTTTAATTTTTGGGTGTTGGTTTTTGTAGGCATTAGGGGATTATACGAGGATGATAAGTGACTTGAAGGGTTTAGGTGGAGTTAATGGAAAAGAGGGTAAAGTAGGGGAGTGTTGGTATCATGAAGGGACAAAGGCTTATTTTGATGATTTTGATCATTATAAGATGATTAAAGCTATGTGTAGGTTATCATGCAATGCTTGCAACAAGAAGGATGGAAGGTCAAAAGAGTTTAATAGCGTTGAGCAATTGAAGGGGCATTTGTTTCACAAGCATAGGCTGTTTATGTGTGGTCTGTGTTTGGAAGGTAGGAAGGTGAGAGTTGATTCATTGTTAACCTTTGCTTCTCAGCTTGGTATTTAAAGAAATGAACATCAATGGAGTGTTAGAACATGAGATCTAGAAATGGTATTGAAATGAGCTCAGTGAGATTATTATGTAGAATGTGCGGTAGGATTTGATTGTCCCATGTCAAAGAAAAATTTTCGTTCTTACATGGTCTTTGCTTTAGCAGGCATGCTTGTGTTCCCTGACTCGATTAAGTTTTGAACCAGATATTTACAAGTGAGCAGAAGTTATAGAATAGAGCACAATTGACTCAACATGTGAGGACGGGGGACTCGGTGGTTGATGGTAGTGAAAGTGAAAGAGGTGGATTTACAGGACATCCTATATGTGAGTTCTGTGAGAATCCTTTTTATGGAGATAATGAGCTTTACTTGCATTTGTCTACTGAGCATTTTACTTGCCACATATGCCCAAGGTAACCCATGCATTTTTCCCTTAAAAAGGCTTTCATGATTTTAGCGTTTTGTGTATGTCCATTTTGTTTTTTGTTCAATGCAGGCAACATCCTGAACAATATGAATACTTCAACAGTTAAGATAACTTGGAGGTTGATTATATTTTGTTTTCATATGTCTTACTCGCTTTTTTTTCATTATATGTCGAGATTGCTTTGTTTTTTAATCAACATACCAAACTTTATGTCTCATATCCATTTTCATCAAGAACATTTCTTATGCGAAGATGAGGCTTGCCTTGCAAAAAAGTTTATTGTTTTTGCAATTGAATCCGAATTAAAGGTGATATCTATTAGTCTTAATGATGCATCTTTTCCTTTTGGCTATCAATATTTAGAGTTTGTTTTTTATGTTTTCTGGATGTACTAAGTGACTACTAAGAAGACTTGTGTATTTCTGATATCGGTGGAGGTATAATGCCATGGAACATGGAGGGTGTTTGTCTCGCTCTAAGCGTAGTGCTGTACTTCAGGTGTGTTTCAATCTTTTTAATTGTTGGACGTTACCAATGTCATTGGCATTTTCTGCTTTCTTCATTTACAACATGCCTCTTTCATCTTTTACATCCAGATACCTACGAGTTTCCGGTTTCAGCAAATTAATGAACATTATCGGCATGTTAGTCGATCGAATCCATCAAGCTATCAAATGAACTTGCCCATTGTAGATAGCCATCTGACAGCCAATGCTGAAAGGCCTTGTGATATTTCATCAAATGCCCAAACAGTTTGTACTCCCAGAGAGGAACATGAAATTGATATAATTGTTAGCCCTTTCTAGTCATTAACCTCCACATATTCTGAGCCATCTTCAAGATATAATCATGTTTTAGGACAGAACTCTAGGAGTGTACCAATGAAAGAAACCCCTTTTCCTCCATTTCCGATGCCTCCAAGCAGCAACCAACAGAGATCCAGAAATGGTTTGGGTGGGTTGAGTGGGAATACAATGGCTACTTGCTTGCATTGCCGAAATATGGTAGAAGTCCTCAATTGCCAGCAGCAAACAGTCATCCTGTCTCATTAGCTAGTTTTTCTTACCACTCAAGGCCCGTTTCAGATTCTGAGGTTTTATCTCCATCCAGTTCTCTGAGTTCATCCCAGAGAAAGCCGGAGCTTTGCTCAGGTTGGACCATCAAAGACTAATGGACTTGTTGTCTCTTCAGATTTTGCAAGTTCATCTAGGACTTCAAATAGTAACAGCAAGGTCAGTCAAGGTACTGTGGCTCCAAATCCTGTAGACAGAACCTCTCACAAATCTCTTTCCAGTGCTCCTTCTCTGTCTAGAAGTGCCTCACCTTTGCTTAAGGTTGAGTATGTTCAATCTTCTAATAAGGCTCTAGTGGAAAAAATTAGTGCAGCATTGGAATTTAATGAGGAAAAATTCTGTGCATTTAAATTAATATCCAGAGTACCTCCGGGATATAATTGATACTTAAGAGTATCTTGCCTACGTGCATCAATTTGGCTTATCACATCTTGTCTTTGAACTAGCTAGACTTTCTCCCAGTGCTGAGAAGCAAAGAGAGCTTGTTGAGATTCATAATTGCACCGTTGGGAAGAATGGTTCTGTTAAAAATGGTTTGAGCATTGACAATGGTCGTTCCAAAAGCAAGAAAAGTTCAAAGAAAGGCATAGAGTAGTGTGATGGTAATGGTATCACAAGCTCAGAGAACATTTTGTCAGATAGTCTTAAGGTGGAGATCTTACCAAAGGAAGGGCATCATGGTGTAATAGGCAAATCAGAGATTTTAGTCGTGAAACAAACTAACTTAAATTTGTCAACGGAGACAAAGAGTGAAATTGTCGCTCAGCCAGATGGTGTCAACTCAAAGAAGAATGTGGGGGCTGGGGGAGGAGGGAATAAACCTAAGAAAAAAGCCTCAAAGTTCCTTAAGAACCGTGTCGGTGATACTTCTGCTGCCTCACTGCCCAATGTTGGTAATTCTGACGCTGATCCTGATGAAAAAGAAGAGAAAGCAGGTGTAGACAGCGATATGCTTGAACTGTTGCCGGTTCATGGAGTTTGGAGAAATGGGGGAGGCGGAAAGCTTGTTGCAATGTCCCAGAAAGATTGCAAAAAATGACCTTGCATGGGAGCATAGTGGAAACGCCTGTTTGTATGTATAGAAAGAACTGGCACCAGACTTGATTAATGTCTTTTTGTGTGGATGTTAAAGCATGTTGTTGCTAGGTACATACCAGTACATTAGAGGTTTAATCCCTTGGACTAACTAGGAATGTTTCAAGCTTTTGAATTAACTGTAATCTTTTCCTGTTTGTTTTAGGTTAATAGCAAAAAACTTGTTTTTGGTACGATTTGGTTGAATTGGAAATGTGATATTTGATATATTTTTTGATCAAATAGAATAATTAATTGGTAGTAGTATTTCTTTTAATGTATTTGAAGTTAGACACGGAAATGTTGGCAATCATGGATGCCATAATTGAAGATGGCTACTATATATGGTTTGGTGCCAAAAACAGAAGAAGAAAAAAGTAATGACAATTTAGGTTCAAAATTAGACTAAAAATGTAGCAATGAATGCTTTCATTAAGCAATTTAACACATGCTTTATTTGAAAAATGATCAACACAATATAAAACACTATTTAAATCATCAAAGTTGCAGGAAAGACAAGAGTAGGGATTGAAGGAGATAGAGCGAGGAAGGGGAGGGGGCGCAAGGTAGTTTGCAACCCCAAACGTCAGCCACAATGATTCACAGGCTGTCTCGCTAATTGGTCAGCCATGGAATTTCCTTCACGAATAACGCTAACAAAAGGTAGATTCCAAACACCACGATCCTTACCCAAGGGCTTAGCTGGTGCGAGTTCTTGAGAGGACGTCCACTGTCATATCATCAGCAAGATTCTGCACCATTTGTTTCTTCTTCTGGCCTCCCCATTGCAGGTATATTTTGTCATTTTCAGGTATGGAAAGAAAGAATGGTAAGCATTTTTGGGTTGTTAGAGAAAATTGCCAGGACAAATCCTATGAACCACATCCTAATTAATTAGAATCAACAGAAAATAACACTCGGAAAGCTACACATTATTTCTGAAAGTAGCAATCCAGGGGGGGAAGAAAAAAGATTAAAGATCAATACAAAGAGAAAGACCAGCAGAAACTATAGCAGGACAGCATAAATCATCAAGCCTAGATCATTAGCAAATTAACTCGAGCCCTGGATCAAAATGGAAGCTCAAAGATTACTTTGAATGAAAACAAAGTGCCTCACAACATAAATAAAACCAGATTCCAGTCCAACATAATCGGAGCAAAAATTAAATCAGAAATTGTTACAAAGTCTTGTTGGGTTCAACAGTAAAGGTAAGATTCAGAATCCCAATGTGTAGGAATATAATGGCAGAATCGGAAACTGAAGAAAAGAAGAAAGATTTACAAAGGATTGATGTTTGGCAATAGAAATCAATCAACTAGTGATACCAGCTGAAAGAACTAAATTAATAAACAGGGTACGCAGTGCTGCTACCTCTTCATTATCCTGAACAGTTTTCTCAGTTGATGTTGGTCTCCCGTTAGATCACCCGAAAGCAACCAACTACCACAGTAAGCCATGAACTCAGCAATGGCAAGCTGTGATGCTAAGCCCTTGAATGGATAACACTTGTTACCATTCCAGCAGTGGCATCCGAATCAAAAGTTTTCTCATAGCAACCCAAAGTGGAGTAGTATTCATCAATAGAAGAAAAACTTCTCGATGTTTGTTTCTGTCCCTATACCTAATGAAATTGGGAGATAACACAGGCCTCCATAACTTGAAACAGAATGAAACCTGTACAACGACTTAGTCTGGCGGTCTATAAAAAACTTCCAGTATCATATCTTCTGTTTGTTTTCATTCTGTCCAGTAATGTTGTATTTGACATTCCTTTCTCATTCTTCCGCTTTCAAATTTCATAAGCATTTAAGTTTATACGAAACAATGCAAGTAAATTATAGCCGATAGTGCAGTTTTTAGTGGACCGAAGTCTTAAGAAATCATCGAGTTATATTAAATGATCGCAAAATTATCTGGCTTTTTTTTTTTTAAAAAAGAAAACTTTAAAGTTATGTTGATCCAACATTTTTTTTAATAGATAAAATAATTTTTTGGTAATATTTTTATGTATTTAGGTTAAATTAAGTTAATACACTCAACTCGTGACTTAATTTATAAATTTCATTGAATTTAATAATTTTATTTTTTAAAATTTATTTGAATAATTAATAATATAAAAAAAATATAAACAAGGGTCCTAAATAAAATTTAAATTCAAAAAATAAAAAAATAAATAAAAAATAAATAAAAAAAGGATAGTTTGACTTAATAACTTAAAGAAAAATAAAAAGAGAAGCCAAGCATATTTAGGGATTGCAAGAGACCAAAGCCGAAGTGCCTGCCTCATGCCCATGGAACAAAAAAAACCTTTGTTATGTAAATTTTGGATATTTTTTGTATGGTTCTATATCTTTTAATTGTTCTTTCTTACAACAAATCATGAGAAATCTGATATTAATTTGATAAAAATAAAATATGTGATTGAAAAAAAAGGTTCGAGAGTAAAAAGACAAGAACATTGCGGATTCAGGTTCCTTTTCTCCCAATCTTTTAAAGTAATGTATAATGTTTTCATTGCCACTTAATGCATCTGGATGTCCACAACCACTACGGAATTATTTTAAAAGGATACATGAGAGTATGCTATAAGTTGTTTTTTAAAATATTTTGTTTGAAAATATATTAAAATAATATTTTTTAAAATATATTTTTGATATCAGTATATTATTTAAAAATATTAAAAAATTTAAAATAAAAAAATTTAAATTTTAATTAAAAAAATTCAATCCCAATACTAAACACTCCTAAATAGCTTGTCGCTTTCGTAAGATTGCCATTAAATCAACAAAATATCAGACACGTATAAAATACCAACATTGAAGAATGAGATGTATTTATGTAATACAACAAATATTTATCTTAATTGGCTAACTTAATTATGAATTTTCATGTGATTTTGTTTTAGTAAAATTATTTTAAAGACTAATTTCATTTTACTCCATGAGATTTGAGTTAGTTTCTCTGTGTAATGTTTTAATTGTATCAATGTGATGGGTACAAAAATCTAAAATGTTTAAAAATAAAGTTGAAGTCAAAAGTGTTTGATAGGTTCTAATTTCTTAGTTAAAGTAATCTAATTCTTTTTTTTGTCAAGGTGTTTGATAAATTGATATAAAAAATTTAAATAATTAATAATAATAGATGGTATCTAGTAAGTTAAGATAACCGATAACTGTGGTAATAATAAGTAGTGTCTAGTAAATCAAAATAGCTATTACTTGAACAAAATTTCCTTTAATAGACTCGAGGAATATCCTATAGTAAAGTCAACAACTTTATAGAGAGATAAAGTGCAATGATATTTTAAAGGGATAAATTTTAAAAATATATATATTAAAATTATTATGAATGAAAAGATTGTGAACCTGTTGTTTGAATGATTCATGTTGTATTTATAGCTTATAAATCTTATTTTTTTGTAGTAAAAGGTAATGTCTGATAAACTAACGTGACTAATAGTTGTGGTAGTAATAGGAGGTGTATGGTAAGATAAGGTGGCTAGTACCTATAAAAAGTCTCTCTTATAATAAAATCAATAACTTTATAAAGAGAAAAAATACAATGATAATTTAGAGAGATATGCTCTGAAAATATATATGCTAAAAATATTAAAAATAAAAAAAATTATGAATTTAGTATTTGAAAGATTCATAGTATATTCATAGCCTATAAATCTTATATTTTTTATAAAAATAAAAAAGTAAAATATAATTTTATTATTATAATATTTTAAATTATATTTTATTCAAAATAATATATATTTACGACAAGTATTCAACTCAAGCAAAATACCTAAACCTATTAAAAATAAAAATAAAATCTAGACGCGTTGCTTTCACCAAGTATATTAGGCTTGGGCAGGCACCCAAACCCAAACACCTTGCATGCTGTGCAGCACGTCCAACCAAGTTTTTAGGCTTGGGCTTGAGTTAGCACTTAAGGTGATTGGCTTAAACCTAGCACCAGTTGGGCATCACTGTATAAGAAAAATCTGGAATTTATCAGCTTTATAATAAAAAAAAAATGGAAGCAAATTATCGAATATAGCACGATTATAATATGTATCGTCTATAGAGATCAAATCCGACAGCAACCATTTCATTGAAACCAGATGTGTCTTCGCGAGACTTTCTTGCAACCTTTTATGGCATGTAAACTATTTTTCTCTATCGTGAGAATTGGTTACCTATAGCAGGCCTGCATTGTTCATGAATCATGATCATCAGACGTCAAGATTTGTGTGCATTCATCTAATGCAAAACTTGCAAATAGATCTTGGTTCTACATTTTAAAGGAAATTGTGTGTACTTTGGAGATTAAATGGGTTAATTTCCTGAATGAAATAGACTAGGATTATCCTAGAGGACTGAAAGTTTTTTTTTTTTTTTTACATTTACATATCAAAATTATTTAAGAAAACATTAATTTGATGTTTTTTTAGATGAGAAATAATTTAAAAATCAATTTGACAAACAAAGTAATTAATGCAAAGCTAGCAAATTGGTTGATGAGTTTATTTCCTTTTTTAATTCACAGATAAGTATGCAATTAGATATGTTTTAAGTAAATTATCCAAAATAGTTGCTTAATCTATCTTGCCATCTTATTAATTAACTTTTTGGATCCATTTCAAAAAAAAGAAAGAAAAAAACAGATATAATGAAAAGAAAGAGAAAATAAAATGAAAAATACACAAAAAAATAATAAAAACATCTGTATCAATGATTTTAATATTTATTAACTAATTACTAATTTCATCATGGGGCAACATATTTATTAGTTAATAACTAATTTCTATATTTCAGCTGCCCTATGCCCCAAAGAATTGAATAGATCAATAATATTTGTATTGCTTACTGCATTCAAAGGATGGGCTCCCTCGTCTAGTCGACCACTACTATATATAAAGGAAGAAGAAGAAGAAAATCTGAAAACAAGTTCATTATAACTTGTAAAGGCTACAAGATAGAATAGTTTGTGGCTAATATACCACAACGTCGACATCAAAAGCAATGGCCAGACGATGCCTTCCTTTACTTTTGTTATTGCAGGTTTGGTTACAGCTTGCTTCCGCCCACTCCATTGTTAAGTTTCTTCCTGGGTTTCAGGGGCCCCTTCCCTTCCACCTTGAAACAGGGTGAGTTTCAGACCTTCACTTTTACTGGTTTACTGATTTTACTACAGCACACGCATGCGTAAGATACACGTAAATCTTGATCTAAATTACGTGCATGCAATGGTGGGTGTGTGGAGTTATCAGGTATGTTGGGGTGGATGAAGCGGAGGATGTGCAGCTCTTCTACTACTTCATCAAGTCCCACAGGAATCCTAAAGAGGACCCTCTCTTGCTTTGGCTAACTGGTGGCCCGGGCTGCTCCGCCTTCTCTGGTCTTGCTTTTGAAATCGGTAAGAGAAGCGAAGCAGCTCACTCAATTACAGATATAATACTGCAATTGAAATGTACATGACAAGATAATACAAGAGAAATTCTGAAATGTTTTCTGTCCCCCTTTCACTAAGAGAGTTACAATATATATATACATCAAGAAGTATCAAAACCCTTAATTCTAGCATCTAATAAACATAATCAGATTCTTTAATACTAGGCCTAGACAATAATTGAGATCTTTAGAGAGAATCCAGGGATATACAGCTATGACAGAAATTAAACAAAGAAAGAAGAATATAGTGACAGCTAAGGAGAATATACTGACAGCTACAAAAGAAAGACTAATAACTATTAAAAAAATGAAATAAAAGAGAATATATTGACATCCCCCCTCAAATTGATGCGGGTAGGTCGAACAACATCAATTTGCGACTGAGAAACTTATGTCGTTGGCGTGTCAAGGCTTTTGTAAAGGCATCAGCTATTTGAAGAGCAGTATTGAGATGAGGAAGAGTGATAACACCGCGAGTAAAGGCCTCCCTAATATAATGACAGTCCACCTCTATGTGCTTGGTGCGTTCATGGTAGACCAGATTTGCAGCTATTTGAATAGCACTAGTATTATCACCATGAAGTGGAGTAGGAGCAGTAGGGGGGAACCCAAGTTCAGAAATAAGACCACGTAACCACACAATTTCAGAACAAGCTGCTGACATGGCTCGATACTCAGCCTCTGTAGAAGATTTAGAGACACAATCCTGCTTCTTACACTTCCAAGAGATCAAGGCATCTCCAAGAAAAATGCACCAGCCTGTAATAGATTTTCTAGTATCTGGGCAGCCAGCCCAATCCGCATCACTATAGGAAGTCAAGGTAAGAGTAGAATGTTTGGGAAAAAACAACCCACGAGTAGGGGACCCAATTAAGTATCGAATAAGACGACGAACTGCAGCAAGATGAAGATGTCGAGGTGCCTGCATAAATTTGCTAACTATATGGACAGCATAGGAGATATCAGGCCTTGTAATTGTTAGGTAGATAAGACTACCAACAAGTTGCCGATATAAAAAAGGATTAGGCAAAAGCTCGCCTTCATCTTTTCGGTATTTCACATTCACCTCCATTGGTGTATCAACAGCAGTAGCATTCTTTAAATCAGCAAGCTCAATGAGATCCTGAATATATTTATGTTGATTTAAGAACAAACCATGATCTCTAGAGTGAACTTCCAGCCCCAAAAAATATGTGAGATGTCCAAGATCTTTCATTTGAAATGTACTATGTAACATATGTTGAAGCTTGGTGATCAACCCAATGTCATTACCAGTGAGGATAATATCATCAACATAAACTAAGAGAAATACCATACCAGTGGTGGTCTTGTAAAAGAAAAGGGATGAATCATATTGACTTTGTGTGAAGGAGAAGGTGAGAAGAGTGTTGCGAAACTTCTCAAACCAGGCTCTAGGTGCTTGTTTCAACCCATACAAAGAGCGTCTTAGTTTGCAAACTGCATTAGAAGCCTTTATGGACATACCAGGTTGACTCCTACTCAGGCATCATCGTTCCAGTTGTCGTTCAAAAGATTTCCAATGGTATGATACAAAATTGGCCATTATGGTATCGAAATGACAGGGTCTGTTTGCAATTTTTTTTAATTGCCAGTTTTTCTTTAATCCCGCTCGAGATTATCTTGAAGCAAGCTGTTCAATGGTTGCAGGGAACAATGATGGTATCAAACCACTAATAAATCTCAAGGTTTAATTATATATTCCATTATTTTCTTTCTTACTGATCCTGCAATTTTTTTTTTTTTTTAAAAGGTGCCTGTTTGTAGAAAAATAACTGGACTTTGTTTATTAGAAAACTTGAAGAATAGAAAAACAGAAAGAAAAGAACTTACTTACATGCTTGCATCTAAGATTTGCTGATGAAAGTGGTGTTTTAATTTGCATGGTTGCAGGGATACACACTTGGGAACCCTTGTACTGATCCTACTTTTGATTTGAACTCAAGGATTCCATTTTCTCATGGAATGGGACTTATTTCTGATGAACTCTATGAGGTGATCCACTTGGTATTGTAATGTCTGTCTTACTAGCTCAGAATCATGTCTAAATAGTGCCACACATTGCTTCAGTCACTGAAGAAAAGTTGTGGAGGAGAATATCAAACGATCGACCCGTAAAATTCAGAGTGTTTGAAAAATCTAGAGGCTCGTGACAAGGTATTCAACCACAACTATATTGTGTGAATGTCCTTCATGTTTTTCCTTGGAATTTCATTGTTAATGCAACTAGAGCTATTTGCCTTCTTAGTGGATTTCAGAAATTGAAGAGTCCCATATTTTGGAACGCAAGTGTCCTAGTGTTACCCCTCGTCTGATAGAGATGATGGGCGAAAGAAGACATCTCCGTGAGAACTCTCAAGAATTCCTCCATTTCAAACCTGATCTTCCTACCATCGGATGTCGTGTAATTCCCTTTCCTCTTTCTCTGATATACAACATGCATATATACAAGAAAAGAATTTGTTAAGGAAAGAATAATCCTTAAAGCAAAACTCGTATAGTTTGTCGCAACATCACAAGATAATGATATAAAATGTTGACAGAAGAACATCAGGGAAACAGATAATTGACATAATGTTCTTTTTTATGAATTTATGCAAGTTTGTTTCTGTTCCTTTCCTCATTTTGGGATTTTTCCTTGATGCCTACAGACTTATGGACATCTTCTTGCTACTTAATGGGCAAATGATGATAATGTCCGCAAAGCACTCCATGTACGAGAAGTATGGGATTGGGAATAGTCGTCAGAATTTTAACTAGCAAGAAATGATTAAGTGAATAATGCGATCCTGTTTTCATGCAGGGAAGTATCGGGGAGTGGCAACGATGCAATTATAAATCACCTTATACTTGTGAAATTAAGAGCAGCGTCAAGAATCATATAGACCTTGGGATAAAAGGTTACCGCAGATTGATCTACAGGTGGTTTTTTCTTTATTCATATCACATACTATGACACTATACAGTTTGGTTGATATATTCTGTCCTTTTATTGATTGAGCAGTGGCGATCATGACATAGAGGTACCATTCTTGGGAACTCAAGCATGGATAAGATCCTTAAACTACTCTATTGTTGATGACTGGAATCCATGGCACTTTCAAGGTCAAGTCGCAGGGTATGTTCTTCAAATGAATATTAGTTTTGATCAATCTGCTGGTGTTCTGTAACTATTCTCTAGCCCTTAATTTTCCTGTAGGAAGAGCCTCTTAAATGAAGAAAATGAGTGATTTGGATGTTTGTGCGTGTAGATACACGAGGACTTACTCTAGTCGATTGACATTTGCGACTGTAAAGGTAAGGGATTCAGAATTTCTCCATTTTTGTTGCACTGATGATTCTAAGATGTATATTATTGGACTCAATTTCAAGCTCTCACTTTGTACTTCATTGTTTGGCTAATTTGTAGGGTGGAGGGCACACTGCTCCTGGATACAGGCCTGCAGAATGTTTTGTCATGTTTAAAAGGTGAATAGTTAAAGAACCTTTGTAACTAGGCTGCGACCAAACGCGCTGCCATTGTAGTGGCCAAGCTGAATTTTATAAACACAAGTCATGCTCTGGGTTCTGAAAAGAGGAGATGGTGTTGAGTCACCCAACGTGGAGAAAAACTGAGTGCAAGTATAGAGCTGAATCTCTTGTGTACTGTGAGCTCTGTGTGCAATTCCTGTTTTGTGAAATTCTTCTAACATCTTTACCCTCATGTTATTGTCGAACTGTTGAAAATATTAAGTGCACTTTTGGGATTGTTTTTCGCTTACAATTTTTCTATATGATCAATTGATATAGATTTGTTGATGTATAGGCTTTTCTGGTCCGTGGGATTTTCGGCAACAAGAGCACATGTTCTGAAGTTCATCAATGCCGGCATGCTTATCCGGAATTTAGGCCATAGTTTCTTAGCTAAGCAATCATTATTCTTCTTTCTTTTCTTGAAAACCAGTCATTATATTATTATGAAATCAATTCAAATGATGCTCATAGTTTTCAAAAGATTTGAGAATTTTTTTAATATTTTTTTATTGTTTTGATTTATTAATATTAAAAATAGAGAAATAAAAAAGATTATTTGATATATTCATGTTATTGTCGAACTGTTGAAAATATTAAGTGCACTTTTGGGATTGTTTTTTGTAAAGCCATTTAATTAGGTGGCATAATTGATGAGATTTGAGTGAGAGATGAGTTGTAATTGGTGGAGTATGAGTGGAGGATGAGTTGTTAGGCATATATTCCTCCTAAATTTATGACTATTATACCCTCACTCTTGCCTATAAATAGGCAATGCATTCAAGCCTATATGCACACCAAAAAATTAGAGAGAAGAAGAAGAGAGTGAAGAGAGAGTAATCCCACAAAATTGTGAGGTATTTGTGATAGAGTAAGTGAGGTGTTTTCTCCTAATAATAGAGAGATTCTTAGTTGTTCTCCTATTATTAGAGAGAGGTTGTAATTCCCATATTACTTAGTAAAATCCTTCTATACTTGTCCATTACTTAGTAAAATCCTTCTATACTTGTTTGTGGACGTAGTCCAATTGGGTGAACCACGTAAATTCTTATGTGTTCCATTTCTCATTTTATCCGGTCTCTTATCTTTTATCTTGTCGGGTTTGCATGCCAGCATCCTAACAGTGGTATCAGAGCTTTTTGGTTGGTGTTGTTAATACACAAAGTTATTCGTGCTTACTAGTACTATTCACCTATACGGCTCTATTCATCTATACGGTACTGTTCACGAAGGTTATTGTTGGCGTATATAGAAAGTCAGTGCGGTGATTAAATACAGTCTAGGAAGTTTTGTCTAAGGAGATTGGGTTTTAAGCGGGACCGTTTGTGACCCCTCCAATCTTTCCTGGGAACTTACTTAGTGAAGTATTATTCACACGATACTATTTCTATATACGTTACAGATCTGTGAAACGGTGATAGCTGAATAGATCTTGGTGAATACAATGGCAGCAAAGTACGAGATTGAGAGGTTTAATGGGAGCAATTTCTCATTGTGGAAAATGAGAATTAAGGCAATCTTAAGAAAAGACAATTGTTTGGCAGCAATTAGGGATCGGCCCGCGGAGATCACTGATAATACAAAATGGAATGAGATGGATGGCAATGCTATTGCTAACATACATTTAGCATTAGCCGATGAAGTGTTATCAACTGTGGCGGAAAAGAAAACAGCTAAGGAGATATGGGAGACTCTAACAAAGCTATACGAGTCCAAGTCTTTGCACAATAAGATTTTCTTAAAGCGGAGACTTTATACCCTTCAAATGGCAGAAACCACGTTGGTGACTGACCACATCAACACAATAAGAACTCTATTTTCACAACTCACTACATTGGGCTAGCAAATAGAGGAAAATGAACGTGCAGAGCTTCTACTTCAAAGTCTTCTTGATTCGTATGATCAGCTCATTATCAACTTGACAAATAATATCCTCTCAGATTATCTAGTCTTCGATGATGTTGCAGCCGCTATCTTGGAAGAAGAAAATAGGCGCAAAAACAAAAGAGACAGAAACAGTTCAAACCAAGCAGAGGCATTGTTGGTGTCAAGAGGAAGATCAACAGAGCGTGGCTCTAGTGGGAGTCAAAGGCATGGGAGGTCCAAATCAAGAAGTAAGAAGGCTGTGAAATGCTACAACTGTGGCAAAAAGGGGCACTTCAAAAAGGATTGTTGGTTTAAAAAGGGTATAGAGAATTCTGCAGAGTCATCAAAATCTCAAGGGTGTGTTGCGAGCAACTCAGAAGATGGAGATGTTTTATATAGTGAAGCAGTGACAATCTCTACAGATACAGAAGAGCTCACTGAGGTCTGGCTAATGGATTCAGGAGCAACATGGCATATGACTCCTAATCGAGATTGGTTCCATACATATAAACCTATCTCTGGAGGTAAAATGTTCATAGGTGATAATCATACTTTAGAGATTGTTGGCATTGGCACCATCAAATTGAAGATGTATGATGACTTGATTCGTACTATTTCAGAAGTGCGACATGTGAAAGACTTAAAGAAGAATCTTTTGTCTATAGGACAATTTGATAGTCTTGGCTGTAAGATCCGAACAGACAATGGAATTATGAAAATTATCAAAGGAGCGCTGGTGGTTTTAAAGGCAAGAAAGATAGTTGCAAATGTATTTGCATTAATGGGAGAAACACATCATAAGGTAGAAGCGTCAATCGCATCAGCCAGTCCTGCAGAAGAGAAGACGATGATGTGGCATCAAAAACTAGGTCACATGTCAGAAAAAGGTTTAAAGGTTCTCTCTAATCAGAAGTTACTCCCTGGGCTTACAAAGGTTACTTTACCTTTTTGTGAGCACTGTGTTACAAGTAAACAACATAGGTTGAAGTTTGGCACATCTACAACTAAGAGCAAATGCATCTTAGACCTGATTCACTCTGATGTTTGGCAAGCACCGGTTGTATCCTTGGGAGGAGCAAGATACTTTGTATCATTCATAGATGACTTCTTTAGGAGATGTTGGGTGTATCCAATTAGAAGGAAGGCAGATGTGCTTACAGTCTTTAAAACTTTCAAAGCGCGGGTGGAACTTGAATCTGAAAAGAAGATCAAGTGTTTGAGGATTGACAATGAAGGAGAATATACCAGTCATGAATTTGATAACTTCTGTCAACATGAAGGTATCAAAAGGCAGTTCACAACGGCATACACTCCACAACAAAATGGAGTGGCAGAGCGGATGAACATAACTCTATTAGAAAGAACAAGAGCAATGTTGAAGGCTGCAGGTCTAGGAAAGTCATTCTGGGCAGAAGCAGTCAATACCGCCTGTTATGCGATAAATCGATCTCCATTAACCGCAATTGAGCTAAAGACACCGATGGAGATGTGGACTGGAAAACCAGCTGATTATTCTCGATTGCATATATTTGGAAGTCATGTGTACGTGATGTACAATACACAAGAAGTTAGCAAGCTAGATTAAAAATCCAGAAAATGTGTATTTTTAGGATATGCTGATGGAGTGAAGGGGTATCGCTTGTGGGATCCCACTGCCCACAAGGTAGTGATCAGCAGAGATGTCATATTTGCAGAAGGTAAAATGCAAATGGAAGAACGTAATAGCATTCTAAGGGAGACTACAACAGTCCATGTAGAAAATACTCAGAATCATGCTTCTTCTGAAGCTGTACCAGAGCATGATGAGCAAGAACAAATAGAATCTGAAACTCCTGAAGTTCGACGGTCAACTCGTGAAAGAAGACCACCGGCTTGGCACTCAGAATATGTTACTGAAAGTAACATTGCATACTGTCTTCTAACAGAGGATGGAGAGCCATCAACTTTCCATGAGGCTATCAAAAGCACAGATGTATCTATGTGGATGACAGCAATGCAAGAGGAGATTGAAGCTCTGCACAAGAATAATACTTGGGATCTTGTTCCGCTACCACAAGGAAGAAAGGCCATTGGCAACAAATGGATTTACAAGATAAAACGTGATGGCAATGATCAAGTGGAGCGGTATCGTGCAAGATTGGTGGTGAAAGGATATGCTCAGAAAGAAGGAATAGACTTCAATGAGATATTTTCTCCGGTGGTACGACTTACGACAATCAGAGTAGTCTTGGCAATGTGTGCTATATTTGATCTTCACTTGGAGCAGTTAGACGTGAAAACTGCATTTCTTCATGGAGAACTTGAAGAAGAAATTTATATGCTCCAACCAGAGGGTTTTGCTGAAACAAGCAAGGAGAACTTGGTTTGCAGGTTGAACAAATCTCTATACGGTCTCAAACAGGCGCCGAGGTGTTGGTATAAGAGATTTGATTCCTTCATAATTAGCCTTGGGTACAACAGACTCAGTTCAGACCATTGTATGTATTACAAGAGGTTTGAAGAAGATTTCATCATTTTGTTGTTGTACGTGGATGACATGTTGGTGATAGGCCCCAACAAAGATCGAGTCCAAGAATTAAAGGCACAGTTGGCTAGGAAATTTGATATGAAGGACTTGGGACCAGCAAACAAGATTCTAGGGATGCAAATTTACCGAGACAGAAGTAAGAGGAAGATTTGGCTTTCTCAAAAGAATTATTTGAAGAAGATCTTGTGACGCTTCAACATGCAAGATTGTAAGCCAATTTCCACCCCAATTCCTATTAACTTCAAATTATCCTCAAGTATGTCTCCTAGCAATGAAGCAGAGAGGATGGAGATGTCTCGAGTACCGTATGCATCAGCAGTGGGAAGTTTAATGTTTGCCATGATATGTACAAGACCGGACATTGCACAAGCAGTGGGAGCAGTTAGTCGATACATGGCAAATCCTGGTAGAGAGCATTGGAATACTATTAAGAGGATCTTGAGATACATCAAGGGTACCTCAGATGCTGCATTATGTTATGGAGGATCAGAATTTACTATCAGAGGTTATGTTGATTCAGATTTTACTGGTGACCTTGAGAAAAGGAAGTCCACTACGGGCTATGTGTTCATAATTGCAGAAGGAGCTGTGAGCTGGGTTTCTAAACTTCAGACTGTTGTAGCGTTATCCACAACAGAAGCTGAGTACATGGCAGCTACACAAGCTTGTAAAGAAGCAATATGGATGAAGAAACTTATGGAGGAGCTCGGGCACAAACAAGAGAATATTCTTTTGTATTGTGATAGTCAAAGTGCCTTACATATTGCAAGGAATCCAGCGTTTCATTCAAGAACAAAACACATAGATGTTCAGTATCACTTTGTTCGCGAAGTGGTGGAAGATGGAAGTGTGGATTTTCAGAAGATTCACACAAAGGAAAACCCAGCAGATGCTTTGACCAAACCGGTCAACACTGATAAGTATATATGGTGCAGATCCTCTTATGGCCTAACAAAAACGTAAACAACATGAAGATGACAAGTATAGAAAGGATAGAAGAAGAATCATAGATAATCAAGTGTGAAGACTTGAATGTAAAGCCATTTAATTAGGTGACATAATTGATGGGATTTGAGTGGGAGATGAGTTGTAATTGGTGGAGTATGAGTGGAGGATGAGTTGTTAGGCATATATTCCTCCTAAATTTATGACCATTATACCCTCACTCTTGCCTATAAATAGGCAATGCATTCAAGCCTATATGCACACCAAAAAAATAGAGAGAAGAAGAAGAGAGTGAAGAGAGAGTAATCCCACAAAATTGTGAGGTATTTGTGATAGAGTAAGTGAGGTGTTTTCTCCTAATAATAGAGAGATTCTTAGTTGTTCTCCTATTATTAGAGAGAGGTTGTAATTCCCATATTACTTAGTAAAATCCTTCTATACTATTACTTAGTAAAATCCTTCTATACTTGTCTGTGGACGTAGCCCAATTGGGTGAACCACGTAAATTTTTGTGTGTTCCATTTCTCATTTTATCCGGTCTCTTATCTTTTATCTTGTCGGGTTTGCATGCCAGCATCCTAACATTTTTCGCTTACAATTTTTCTATATGATCAATTGATATAGATTTGTTGATATAGGCTTTTCTGGTCCATGGGATTTTCGGCAACAAGAGCACATGTTTTGAAGTTCATCAATGCCGGCATGCTTATCCGGAATTTATGCCATAATTTCTTAGCAAAGCAATCATTATTCTTCTTTCTTTTCTTGAAAACCAGTCATTATAATATTATGAAATCAATTCAAATGATGCTCATAGTTTTCAAAAGATTTGAGAATTTTTTTAATATTTTTTTATTGTTTTGATTTATTAATATTAAAAATAGAGAAATAAAAAAGATTATTTGATATATTTTTAAATAAAAAATTAAAAAAATATATCCACTCTGACAGTACCAAACAGAGCTACTATTTCTGTCTTACTTATTTTCTTATGAGTACTGTCAACAGAGCTACTATTTCTGTCTTCATATTTATTTTCTTACGAGTAAATAGAGTTGAGGACAACAAATTACGCAACCTCCATGGATTGCAATTGATATCGCCAGAGGACTTACTAACGCATGTAACTACGCAGTGTTATCCCATCTAATTTTTCAACAAGGGAGTTTGTACAAGAGTCTGATAAAAAATAATTTTTAAAGAGCTTTTTTTATTTAAAAAATCTATGAAATGATCTAAAAATATTAATTAAAACAATAGGTATCACAGTCACCACCACCGGTACTTAAAAGATAAAACACCTTTGTTAATATGATTACCCGTAAAATTAATCAAGATAGACACACATAAATGATGATAATGTCCGTAAAGCACTCCATGTACGAGAAGTATGGGATTGGGAATAGTCGTCAGAATTTTAACTAGCAAGAAATGATTAAGTGAATAATGCGATCCTGTTTTCATGCAGGGAAGTATCGGGGAGTGGCAACGATGCAATTATAAATCACCTTATACTTGTGAAATTAAGAGCAGCGTCAAGAATCATATAGACCTTGGGATAAAAGGTTACCGCAGATTGATCTACAGGTGGTTTTTTCTTTATTCATATCACATACTATGACACTATACAGTTTGGTTGATATATTCTGTCCTTTTATTGATTGAGCAGTGGCGATCATGACATAGAGGTACCATTCTTGGGAACTCAAGCATGGATAAGATCCTTAAACTACTCTATTGTTGATGACTGGAATCCATGGCACTTTCAAGGTCAAGTCGCAGGGTATGTTCTTCAAATGAATATTAGTTTTGATCAATCTGCTGGTGTTCTGTAACTATTCTCTAGCCCTTAATTTTCCTGTAGGAAGAGCCTCTTAAATGAAGAAAATGAGTGATTTGGATGTTTGTGCGTGTAGATGCATGAGGACTTACTCTAGTCGATTGACATTTGCGACTGTAAAGGTAAGGGATTCAGAATTTCTCCATTTTTGTTGCACTGATGATTCTAAGATGTATATTATTGGACTCAATTTCAAGCTCTCACTTTGTACTTCATTGTTTGGCTAATTTGTAGGGTGGAGGGCACACTGCTCCTGGATACAGGCCTGCAGAATGTTTTGCCATGTTTAAAAGGTGGATAGTTAAAGAACCTTTGTAACTAGGCTGCGACCAAACGCGCTGCCATTGCAGTGGCCAAGCTGAATTTTATAAACACAAGTCATGCTCTGGGTTCTGAAAAGAGGAGATGGTGTTGAGTCACCCAACGTGGAGAAAAACTGAGTGCAAGTATAGAGCTGAATCTCTTGTGTACTGTGAGCTCTGTGTGCAATTCCTGTTTTGTGAAATTCTTCTAACATCTTTACCC
>NW_011500141.1:314658-327732 GCF_000495115.2 Populus euphratica
TGTTTTTCATATTAAAAAAAAAAAAACCTTTCAGTCAAATCATTTGAATTTAAGAGGGGAAAAAATTTTCAGGACAAAACACCATTTATTCATTCAGTTTTTTGGCCAAACAATTATTATATATATATATATATAATTTTTAATTAAAAAACAAAAAAAACATCTTGATTATTTTTTTATGCAACTATAAAAAAATTAAAAAATAAGATAGTTTGTTAGAAAATTATGGTATATTGTGATACTTTTAAAGAATAATATCTGCATAAAACGTTTTAATATTATTTGAAAATTATAGCATATTCTAATACTTTTAAACAATCATCTAAATCATTTTATTTAAAAATAGTTTTATTATAAATTTAGGGACAATTAAATAATAAAAAGAAAATTAAGAGGTGAAGGGCCATATAAAATTATTGTAATTTATTTGTTTTGAATGGCCTGGATATTGCTTGATCATTGGGCATTGGCCATATTAGCAGCATCTATTCATATTCCATCTGTAGATTATTATACAATGATTAATATATATATTTTAGCTTGATTTTTAGAATCATTAGCAAATATTCAGCAATCATTAGCTAAGATATAGAATCGTGTTTCCTTCCTCATGTAATATGTACTACTGTAACAATGTAGAATCAATATAAGAATAGAGCAATTCTCTTCAATTTACATGGTATCAGAGCAGTTTCTCTGTATATTTCTATAAGCATATTTCTTTAATGTTTTTTTTTTTTGCAATCATGTCAAATACTACATCCCAGGTAGTCTCCCCTTTCACATCGCCATCTATATAAGACATATCCTTACCATATTTTCTTCATTTCGTTGATTATCTTGGTGCCATTCCAGTCTCATCTTTTCTTAATAGTGACAATTATCCTACCTCGAAGAGGGCAATGAAAATGACTTTGAATGCTAAAAACAAATTAGTTTTTGTTAACGGTACTCTCTCCAAACCAACATCTTCTGTAGCAGAAACTCAACTACGAGAATGTTGCAGTGACATGGTCTTATCACAGATTTTCAATTCCATTGATAAATCCATTGTTAACTGTTTAATCTATCGTATTTGCCCTCATGATGTATGGTTCAATCTTGAGAATCGTTACTCTTAAAGCAACAATTCAAGAATCTTCAAACTAAAACGCGATATTATTACTCTCACTCAAAGCTCCATGACAATCTTTGCATACTTTATAATACTTAAAAGTCATTAGGATGAACACCACAATACACTTGTGGCATCTTAACAGAATTGAATCATATATAAGATATTGAACATGTTTTTCAGTTTTTAATGGGATTGCATAACTCATACGCTTCGATTCATAGCCATGTTTTGACCATGAATCATTTACCTCCTATTAACAGGGTATATTTGATCTTGCATCAAGAAGAGAAACAATGCCTTCTTCATATTCCTAGTATTTCAACTAAGTTTGTTGTTATGATGGTTTCTTGTCACCTTTCTCATCGTTTTGAGAGTAAGGGGCGAGGGTGTGGTCATCCCAAATGTGATTATTGTGATCATAATGCTAACCGGAGAGCCCACTATTATAAGCTCAATGGAGATCCCACCAAATAATATCATTGGTTCTTCCACTCCAATTGGTTCCTCAAAGACTAAAAATATTGTTATTGTTCCTTTAACCTCTAATGAGATAACTATCCCTGGCCTAACAAGTTATCAATATAATTGACTCTTGAAATTCTTATTGCCTGCGAATACCAACTCTGCCAACTTTGCTGATAACCTTGTCTCCTATCTCTTGTCACTCTACTTCTTTTTCTAACTAAGAATGGATTATTGATTCAAGAGCCTTTGATAATGACTTCTAATTTTTCATCTCTTAATAATTCTCAACTTCTTAATCAACCATGCCTTATTATACTTTCAAATGGTGACATCGTCTTTATCACTCATACTAACACATTGCATGTTTCTTTAGCAATTTCTTTTCCTAATGTTTTTATACATACCATCATTTAAATTCAATCTATTGTCCATTAGCAAACTCATCAGTATTCTTAACTGTGTTGCTATTTTTTTTTCTAACTCTTATGTTTTTCAGAACTTGTCAACGAGGAAGTTGATTGGAATGGGTGAAGTACGGGATGGACTTTACCACTACAAACCTTTCTCTGCCTCCGTTTTCCATTCTCAACGCATTTCTGACTCTACTCTTTGGCATCAACGACTTGGTCACCCTTTTACTTCAAGTATTCCAACAACCTTAAATATTCCAAAATCACATTTGCCTTGTGATGTTTGTACTAGAGCAAAACACACTCATTTATCTTTCCTTTTGAATTCAAATAAGAGAATATTTTATTTTATTCGGATTTCTTGTGATATATGGGGTGGTTATCCTACAGCTTCATATTCAGGTGCCTATTATCTTTTAGTCATTATGGATAATTACTCACATACTACATGGGTTTATCTTATGCATATGAAATCAGAAACTTTTACTTGCCTTATAAATTTTTATGCAATAGTTAAAAATCAATTTAACTGCACCATTAAACATGTGCGCATCGATAATGGACAAGATTTTTTTATCTAATAAACTCCAAATTTTTTTTCATAATCCTGGCATTCTTCACGAGCGCACATATATGGATGCACCTCAACAAAATGGCGTTGCTGAACATAAACATCGTCACCTTCTTAATGTGGCCCGATGTTTACATTTTCAAGCCAATCTTCCCATTTCTTTTTGGGGTGAATACATTCTTACTGCCACTTATTTGATTAACTAAACTCTTTCACCCCGCCTTAATCATAAGTCACCTTATGAACTTCTTTTTCAAAAACAACCATTATACACATATTTACAAGTGTTTGGGTGTTTCTGCTATGCCCAAACCACTTGCTAAAATCGCGATAAATTCTCTCTTCATGCTCTACGATGTGTTTTCTTAGGCTACCTTATCCATAATAAGGTTTATTGTGTTTACGATCTTGAACACAAATTTTTTTTTCATTTCTCATGATGTAACATTTAAAGAAAATATTTTTCCTTATCAACTCATGGCCCTAGATCCACCATCTTCCCTAGTTCTTTCTCTTCCCATCCCTGGACTTCCCTCCTACACTGTTTTTACACAGCCTACTACATCTTTTTCCCTTCCCTCCTCACACGAACCCTCATCATCGTCCATTCCACTCCTTCCCACATGACAAAAATGAACTGTCACTCGTTCCACTTACTTAGATGACTATATTTGTCTTTCTTTACTAAGGTCCTTCACAATTTCACAGGTTTCATGCTCTTTCTTAGGTATGGTTCATTGTCTCTAATCCTTTTTATCTTATAAATGTTTCACTAATAAACATCCAGCCTTTCTTTCTGTACTCTTTCATCATCCTGATCCCACCATCTATTCTGAAGTTTCCCATCACCCTCACTGGCATGATGCCATGATAGTTGAAACATAAGCTTTAGAAGCAAATCATACTTGGACCCTTCAGCCCTTTCCATCTAGCAAAATACCAATTGGTTGTAAGTGGGTGTTTAAAACAAAATTTCAAATTAATGGATCCATAGAGAGACCTAAGGCTCGCTTAATGGCCAAGGGATATACTCAGGTAGAAGGCTTGGATTATCATAACACTGTTGCTTTTATTGCTAAACTAATTACTATTAGATGTGTTCTTGCAGTGGCTATAGCTCGCTATTAGCACCTTTTTCAGTTGAACATCCACAATGCCTTCCTCCATGGCAACCTTAATGAGGATGTTTTTATGACTCCTCTACCAGGTTATTCCAAACAGACAAATACTTGAGTCTCTCATCTTCAGAAATTATTCTGTGACCTCAAGTAAGCCTCTCGCAATTGGTCCTTTAAATTATCCCCCGTTTTACTTACTGTAGATTTCACCCAGTCATAGACAGATCACTCTCTCTTCACTTGCCATTGGGGACAGTCCTTCACTCTCATACTTATTTATGTTGATGACATCCTCTTGGCAGGAAATGATCTAACTGACATCAATAATTTCAAAGCCATGCTTGCTCAATGCTTTAAGCTTAAAGACCTCAGCCAACTCAAATATTTCCTTGGCCTCGAAATTGCTCGCTCTCCTACTAGCATCTTCCTTAATCAACGCAAATATGCCCTTAACATACTTGCTGATAGCGGTCACCTTGGTGCTCATTCTTCTTCCTTTCTAATGGAACAACATCTCAAGCTCAATAATATTAATGGTGATATACTCCATGATCCCAGTTCTTTCTGCTGCCTTGTTGGCCATTTGATATATCTCACAATCTCTCGTCCTGATATTGTGTTCCTGTCAACCTTTTGAGCCAATTCATGCACCAACCCTGAAAATCACATTATAATGTTGTTGTCCGTGTTCTTTGTTACATTAAAGCTTCTCCAGACCAAGGATTATATTTTCCTTCTATTAACACTCTTCAAGTCTCAGCTTATTTAGATTCAGACTAGGCTAGTCACCTGCTCACTCATCACTCCACCACTGGTTTTTTCATTCAGCTCGACACCAATCCTATTTCCTGGTGCACTAAGAAGCAACATACAGTCTCTCGTTCGTCTGCTGAAGCTGAATATCGAGCCCTTGCTTCCACTACTTGTGAACTTACATTTCTTAAAACACCTTTACATGATCATGGTATCCACCATTCCTAGCCTATGCTTTTACATTGTGACAACCAAGCAGCTCTTCACATCTCTTAGAACTTTGTTTTCCACGAACGTACCAAACACATAGAAATTGATTGTCATGTTGTTTGTGAAAAGCTCAAAGTCAGTCTTATCTCCATCAAGCACATTCCTAATCATAGTCAACTGGCAGATATCTTCATAAAAGCCTTAGGCCGTGAAGCTTTCCAAGCATTATCACACAAGTTGGGCATTACAGATCTCCATGCTCCAACTTTAGGGAGAGTATTAGCAGCATATATTTATATTCATCTATAAATTATTGTACAATTATTATCATATATATTTCGACTTGATCTTTGGTATCATTAACAAATATTCAGTATTCATTAGTTGAGATATAGAATTGTGTTTCCTTCCTTATGTAATATATATTATTGTAATAATGCAGAATTAATATATAAAACAGAGCAATTTTCTTATTCTTACAGGCCATGTAAAACATAACTTTCATTTCATTATAAACATTTTGTTAAGTATAAAACCTTTCATTCTAACCCAGCCCTAAAAACCCTTTATCCTTTTATCTCACTTTAGAAAATAAAAAAAAAACATATAATTTGGACAAAAAGCACAGCCAACAATATAGATTTAAGCGAATAAAATTTTATCCTTCATGATATTTTTAAAATTTTTCAAATTCAAAATAATAATTAGCTTGGAGTTTACGCCTTTTGTTTTGTTTTTACTTAGTCAATTTTTTTGTTAAAATTAATTTAATTTAATTGATTCCACCCTAAGGTTAAGTTTAATAATTATGAAAAATTATACTCAACAACAATCGAATCTCATTGACAATTTTTTTTCTGAAAAAAAAACACCGAAACAGATGTTAATCACTTTTGTTTTAGAAGTATTTAAAAACAAGATTTTTTTTTTTTGAGAATATTATTTAAACACAAAATTGCACTAACGGCAAAATTCAATCGAATCGAGTCTCATTTCTTTCTTTTACAAAGAGAGCGCTATGGACTCCTGAATCTAGGTAGAATTCAGACATGTCTTCCGTACGTAAGAATGTACACGTACACGTTTGCACTTGAGCAACATGTCATGCCCATACTTTGGGTCCTGCTGCGAGTAATCATCTAGCGACACTCGCTAAGTCTATGAGAAAATTTGATCAGAGCCTTCAGAGGACACGTTTCAGTTTTTTGGAAAAAGGAAGCAAGTATAAAGCTATAGTGCTAGAAAAAGCGACTTCTTTCCGCTTTCCACTCCATTTCGTCATGGCTTGCTTCCACAATGGTTCTTTATCAGTAAAAATCTGAACAAACAAAACTTTAGTAGAGATTAATTAAGCTGAGAAAATATTCTCAAAGAGTTCTGAGTTCATGATGGGTTTTGTGGGTATTATAAAATTTGTGGTGAAATGCCTTGACATTGTTGCCTGGTATGAAAATAAGTGTGTCTCTGCTCATAATCGCCTTGTTGTACGTTCAATAGTACTGAAAATCTCCACCTGTAATGTGGTTTTGAAGTTTGATTCTAAGTTCTTAGATCTCTTTGTTTCTTTTAACTAATAGAAGTCTCAGTTTCATATTTTCTAATTAATCATGAGCAATGCTTGATTTTAAGCATTTTATTTTGTCCCAATGATTAGTTAAGAAAGTATTGCTTTGCTTTGCTTTGCTTTGTCTTGTGTTTTCAAGATTTTGATGATCAGTTGTTTCTGTTCTATGGTCGCAGGCCTGTATTTGGTTTGGGTTATCCTTTGTAAGTCTCGCTCTCTTTGTTTGCTTTGTTTCCTGTTAGTGACTCGCGATTTCTAATGATGATTCAGCTATGTTATTCAGATTGTAAAATCGGTATTTATTTACCCAAGAAGTTATGAGTCATCACTAATCATCCGTTCTTGTTTCTGAATGTCAACAGATGTGCTTCCATTCAAGCGATCGAGACTAATTCAAACTCAGACACCCAGAAACTGATCGCTTATTGGGTCTCCATTTCTGTGGTTTTGCTCTTTGAACGTGCTTTTCAGCTTGATTGGTAATTTACTATATTTTCTGCCTTTTACATCATATTGCTCTGTTTTCGTACTCAATTGAAACGAATGAAAACATAATCTCTTGGGAGTCAAAACAATTTCTGTAGCTTCTTATCTACGGGAATTTTTCCTTATGTTTTGTAATTACTCTGAGCACGCACAATTGTTGGAAGTTTATATGTTCAAGATGATTTTAGACTTTGGTGCAAATTGTTGAAATGGGGAATTTTGTTGTGTGCTATTTACTTAGGACAACAGGTAGTACCTTACTGTTGATTTCTCTTACCTCAATCTCTATTTTCCTCTCTCTCTCTATATATATCTATATGTCAGGCTAACCTTTTGGCCATACATTAAGCTAATGATTGTCGGCTGCTTGGTTCTGCCTGACTTTGATGGTTCCCTTTGTGTCTATCAACACCTTGTTCATCCATGTCTATCCATGGACCTAAGAGTCATCATCTGCCAGTTCAAAAGGCTGGAGGAGTTGTTTTTCAAGAAAGATGATTTTCTTGTTGAGGTGGAGAGATATATGAAGGAAAATGGAATTGATGCTTTGGAGAATCTCATTACTTCCACGGTACATATACTTCTTCATGGAAACAATACCTATGAAAATCTTTTGATATATACATGAAATTAATTGGTTTGATTTAATTTTGATGTTCTTATAATGTGCATAAAACCATATGCATGCTATGGTTGGATTGAATCAGGGTTATAATAAAATTAGGTTGATAGATGCTATCTATATAGTTTTGGTATAAAAAGTATGTCTTCGCATCTTCACTGCCCTCCCAAACACCTGCCTCTTTCTTCCAGAAAAGGAGTGCAAAGCCTAATGTTGCTGTGAATGAGATCAAGGCAGTTGCAGCAGAGGATAGGGTAAGGCCACTAATTTCACTTGCATATTGTTTATGGATCTTTATATTACTTGTTCAAGTCAAATGAATGTAAAAACACACCTGACCATTGGTAGTAGGAAATGTCTTGATAATGGGAGCTCGATCATTGCAGCAACCACATGCATCACTCATATTTCCTTCTATTCATTTGATTGATTTATGGATTTGTGAAAAGAAGTCCAACTTATGAACTAATTCTATATTATTGTAGAAGAGTGGTTGTTAAGTGTAATGTTGTCGATGTACAGGTTTTTATTTTTTGGTAATCAAATTAACTGATTTCAACCATATGAAATGAAAAGAGAGAGAGAAAAAAAAAAAACTTTATCAAGCTTTTGATTCATGCAGCTGAAGTTCGAGCCACCAAATCTTCAAGTTCCACTCAAAGACAGTAGTGCTGCCAAAATAACAGAGAATATAGAAGTTGCATCAACCAAGCAGGTAATTTTATTCAACAGTTGGAATTATTGGCACTTTTAAAGAAAAAAGTATACCCGTGTTTTTGAACTGCAAAATTTTTACTGCCAAATGAGAAATTTGATTATCTTTGATTAATGCAGCTAAAGTTGGAACAACCTAAACTTCTGGTTCGATTAAACAATAGCAATGCAGTGGAAATAACAGAGGAAAAAGAAGTTCCATCAACCACGCAGGTTATTTAAATAACAGTTGAAATTTTCAGGGTTTAAAGAAAAAGTCTACCTTTGATCTTGGAAATAGTATTATGAACTGTGAAATGTTACTGCCTAATGCGAAATTGGAATATCTTTTGATCCATGCAGTTAAAGTTTGAACAACCTAAACTTCCAGTTCTACCCAGAGACAGTAATGCTGTGGAAATAACAGGGAAAAAAGAAGTCTCATCAACCAACCAGGTAACCAATTTATTCAAAAGTTGGAGATAGTAGTATGAACTGTGAAATGTTGGTGCCTAATTACAAATTTGAACATCCAAAAATATGTGGGAAAGAACGAAGAGCTTGTCTGGACCCAGAATTATAAAATACTGTTACTTCCACCCAAACAATCTAAAACTTCCAGAACCTGTGTTATTTTATAAAATTTTCAAAATTTCTGTTCTGTGGATCACAAATTTCCTTCCGTTCCCTTCCCCTCTATGATTGTGAAATTTTGCCTTTCTTTATTGGTTTCTTCATTCAATGCCCTCGTTACCATGTGCATTTATATTAACTGCCTTTGCAGGTTAGACAAATAGAACCTAACATTGGTCAAACAGTAAACAGAACATTTCAGCCCCTGGAGAACATAAATACAGCAGCAGCACCAATAGGAGGCAGAGATCCTTACGAGGTACTACCTCCTGAGAAAGTCCAGAAGGTATGGACCTGTGCTTTATGTCAAGTAACAGCCCAAAGCGAGACGGTTCTTAATTCACATCTGCAAGGGAAACGACACAAGGCAGCTCGTGAACAGTTAAAAGTCAAGAATCAAGCACCAAAAGGTGAGGTTTCCTCTGCTTCAGTGGGACAGAAATCAAATGTTACCACGGCAACTGCAAAGATTGGTGTTAGAGATCATACTGGCATATTATCTCCTCAGAATGCCCAAAAAGTTTGGACTTGTCTTATATGCCAGGTAACGCTTAAAAGTCAGACAGACATTAACTCACATCTTCAAGGAAAACAACACGAGCAAGCTCGTGCGCTGCTGAACTCCAAGAACCAGGCATCACATAGCAATGCTTCTTCTGCTTCAGTGGGAAAGAAAACTAATTTTTCTGAAAACAAGCCAGAGAAGTGTACAATCAGCAATAATACTTCAGCTGAAAATATAATACATGAAGCAAAGAAGCAAGGCAAGCAAGGGAACCCGATGAAGAGCCTATTTGTTGAGATAAGAAATTCCAAGTGGCGGTGTACAATCTGCAATGTAAGTTGCACCAGTGAGAGAGACATGGCCTGTCATCTTAAAGGGAATAAGCACTTGGATGTTAGCATTTCCAAGTGGCAGTGCACCATTTGTAATGTAAATTGCACCAGTGAGGGAGACATCCACTGTCACCTTAATGGGAATAAGCACTTGGCTAGGATGCGAGAATTGGATGTTCTTGGAGGCAGTCGGCATGCCTGAGTCACTGAATATGTTCATATCATCATTGTAGAACACCTATATGTGGAGGTTACGGTGGCACCGAGAATCTAAGATACCTGTAGATTAATCAATTACTTGGATTTTGTCTCCCATCTGTATCCTTGAATTCTAGTTATACACGCTAACTTCTGAAGGTAAGCACGTGGTGGTACAAGGTTAAATGATATTGTTCGTCCGTCAATGGTACTCGATGCAGCTTTATTAAGTATTTGTTTAGGATAGAGTATGGTTGATTGTATTTTATAATGTTTTTTATATTAAAATATATTACAATAATAATTTTTTTATTTTTAAAAAATTATTTTTAAAATAAGTATATTAAAATAATTGAAAATATAAAAAATTTATTTTTTAGTAAATTTTTTTTAAAATTTTTAAAAACAGAAGTTGGCCTATGTTTTCATTAAATGGTGTCTCGTGGCCCAACAAAATTACAATATAGCTAAAATAATCGAGGGAAGAATTGTAATATTTTTAAATGTTATTTGGAATTGTTATGGTATTTTTATTTAGTTTTTTATATTTTTTTTAAAATTATCTTTGTTGATTTTATTTTTTAAATATTGAGTTGAATAATAATTTAGCTTTGTAATTTTTTTAAAATATTGTTAATTACTATAGTGTTTCTTCATATAGTTTTTTTTATTATGATTTTTTTAAAAATTATTTGTTGATTTTTTTTTTAATATTGAGTTGGTTGATAATTATAGTCGTCGTTTTTTTCATAAAACATTTGGATTTCTGTTGTGTTTTTTCACATGATTTTTTTATGATTTTTTTTAAATTATATTTATTGATTTTATTTTTTTTAATATTGAGTTGATTGATAATTTAGCTTTGTAATTTTTTTCTTTAAAACATTGTGGATTGCTACAGTATTTTTTCACATGGTTTTTTTATGATTTTTTTTTTAAATTATCTTTGAAGATTTTATTTTTTAATTTCAAGCTGGTTGAGAATTATAATTACAATATGTAGGAAAAACATTGTAGCTTTCCTTACAAATTATTATGGATTATTATAGTGTTTTCTCCATATGTTTTTTTTTATAAAATTATCTATCTATTTTACTTTTTTAATATTAAACTAGTTAAAAATTTAGCTTTATAATTTTTTCTTTAAAACACTATGAATTGCTATAGTGTTTCTTACATTGTTTTTTTTTTTTTATTATGATTCTTTTAAATTATGTTTATCAATTTTATTTTCTTAATATTGAGTTAGTTGAGAATTACAATTACAATAAAACTAAATCATGTGAGGAAAACACTGTAACTTTTCTCATAAAACACTGTAGTAATCTACAGTGTTTTTCTATTTGATTTTTTTTGTTATGATTTTTTTGTTAAATTATCTTTATCAATTTTATTGGAGAAATTATAGTAACTTTCCTCACAAAACATTATGGATTACTATAATATTACTTCTCATGAGTTTTTTTTTTCAAAATTATTTTTATCAATTTGTTTCTAATATTAAACTGGTAAAGAATTTAACTTTGTAATTTATTTTTTTATATATAGAAATGCTAAATCATGTGAGGAAAGTACTGTATCTTTCCTTATAAAATATTATGAATTGATACAAATTATTTTATTCAATCTCTAAATATTTTATCATTAACATATTTTTTGTCATAAAATATTAGTTTTATTATATTTTTAGTTTTTATTATTTGCATAGTGCTGATTCATAGTTATAATATTATAAAATATATTTACTTTAGAAAGCTGTGAAAATACATGGTATGCCACCTAGTCAAATTGAAAGCAAAAACTTTTCTTTTTTTTTATTTACGTGGGGTGTCCGGGCCAGCTTGCGCGTACCATGACTAATCCCCACAGCCCACTGAATACCCTGCAAACCCAGTAGGCATGTAAGGCACCGCGGGGGTGACAGGCGTGCACGCTAGGACTCGAACCCATGTGCAGTGGAAGGAGACAAACCCCTTCTACCGCTAGGCCAAGCCCCTCGGTGCAAATTGAAAGCAAAAACTTGATAGGCATACATAGGACAGCATTTGAATTTGCTAATTGTAACTTTAATTAATGGTGTTTGGATTGAATCTATTTGTTTATTTTAAATTAAATTATTTTTTTTCCATCATTTTAATATATTGATATAAAAAATAAATTAAAAAAATTATTTTAATATATTTTTAAATAAAAAATATTTTAAAAAACAATCCATTCATTTGAATATTGCAGGTGAATAACAGTCAATGAACTCCTACTGAATTCTTTTTTGAGTTTTTCCCATTGCCTATGGTATTTTGCTTTCCTAAACCAAGCTGCTTTCAGCTGCTTATTTTATAAAACTAGTGTGCTCTTTTGATTCAAAATCAGAATCTTTAAAAGGAAACTATGGCTCCTGGGGAAGAATAAAAAAGGCTCTCCTTCTAAATCAAATAGGATACCTACTACTACTTTTGGCGAGAAGCAAAACAGCCTATTATGGGGTATAAAAGCACAATAATCAATCGCTAATGCTTTCTTTTATTAATGCATTTTCAATTACAACACAACAGTTTACTTTTTAACTCACACTAATACGATCTAACACATCAATATCTAACAATAACTCTTTATTTATCTAGGTGAGTTAATTGGCACCTAGCATGCTTGTGAGCTAATCCAAATTAAATTTTAAAAAATAAGGTAAGAATAGATATAATTAAACTTAGATAATCTGGTGGGTCAACTCATAATTATATCAAAACTCTATTTAATATTTTTTAAAAAAAAATCAAAACAACTCATCTATAAACAACATTATTTCTTTATTTTTCTCAAAATTAATCTCAATTATCCTATTTAAGTCATTGCTCAGGTATGTATTAAACACCATACCAATCACATGCCACTTAGCCAGCACCAAGCAACAACCTGCAACAAGATTTGTATATCAATCGCTTGCCATTTTGCCAGCATAATGCAATAAGATTTATAAATACAATAGAATAAATCCTTTGTATTCTTTCTTCCATTATGTTATAAGAGTATAGGACAAAATAGTTTATTATACTAAGCTATGTATAAATACAGCAGTGTTCACTACAAATGATTAGTACTTAAAAGTGCATTTTTATCATGGTTTTATATCATCATTTTGCACTTGAAGTCTCAATAACTCCTTAACTAAAGCATGTTTTATAATAATATATCTAATAATATAAGATACCTTTAATTTGTGGTAAATGATCATTTTAAATGCAGGCCTATCACATATACATGATTTCCGATTGATGACTTTAGGAACTTAAATTGCAAGGGCAAAGAGATGACCAAAATTAGAAAAGAGATGTCGGTGCAATCCAAACCGGAATACTATTCGGTAATTGGGTCGTATCTGGAGCTATAGATCTCAGCTTTA
>NW_011502389.1:0-8885 GCF_000495115.2 Populus euphratica
GTTTCAGCAGCGAATCGTAATTTCGCTGCAGAACACACAACTCAGCAGTAAATGCTGGTTCGCTACAAAAGACTCGGTTTCGGCAGCGAATCCTAATTTGCTGCAGCTGACACAGTTTCGGGAGAGGTTTCGGTAGAGAATCAAAATTTCACTGCAGAACACAGACTTCGGCAACGAATTCTAATTCGCTGTAGAAGACTCAATTTCAGCAGCGAATGCTAATTCATTGCAACCGACACAGTTTCGGTAACGAATTGTAATTTCACCGCGGATCACATAATTCGACAGCGAATGCTAATTTGCTGCAGAATACTCGATTTTGACAAGGAATGCTAATTCGTTGACACCGAACATTTTCATCAGCGAATCAAAATTTCACTGCAGAACACACAATTCGACAGCTAATTCTAATTCGCTGCAAAAGACTCAATTTTGGCAATGAATGCTAATTCGCTGTAGCTGACATAGTTTCGACGGTGAATTGCAATTTTACTACAGAACACAATTCTGCAGCGAATGCTGATTCACTACAAAAGATTTGGTTTCGGTAACAAATGTTAATTTGTTGCGGCTGACACATTTTCAGAAGCGAATCAAAATTTTGCTGGAGAACACACAATTCGATAGCAAATTCTAATTCACTACAGAACACACAATTTGGTTTCAGTAGTGAATTACTATTTCGCTGCAGAACACACACATTGAAACTATCCATTTCAACACATAATCCTTCAACCAATCCTAGCAGAACACACACATTGCATGTCAGTCAACCCTATAATTAAAGTCGACCTCTACCATGATTTGTTATTTCCATTTTATTCATTTTTCTTTATGAGATGTTCTGAAATTGGCCTCATTTTGTTTTTGTTTTCCTTATCCTCTTAGTTAATTTTTGTTTTCTTCATACCTAGCTTAGGTTATAGGTCAATTTTCTTAGGGTTTTCTTCTTCATTTCTGGTTTTGGGTCTTAAAGAGAAGAGGAAGGGAGTTTCATGCCCCATACCTTTTAAATCTAGTTAAGTTTGAGGAAGGTTTAACAATGTTCTTTCTCCTTTCCCGCTAGTTCTCTTCCTTCTTCCTCCTCTCATGTTTTTTGGCCCTTTTTTTTGTTTCCCTCTAGGCAGCTGTTCGATCTTCTCTCAAGGTCTCCTCTTTCTCCCTCACACGTTCACAAGGCTTAGGTTTCTGTTAGGAAGGAGAAAGGAAAGAGCAACATATAGCTGGACATACAGCTGCAAACAACTTTGGGAAGAGCAAGGGTTACCCTCTCTCTCCTCCTTATATTTATACTCCCCATTAAATGAGGTGGGGTGTTTGGGGTTGGTTTAGATGTGTTCTTATCCTTGGTTTGGTCTATCCAAAACCAGTTTTATCCTTCCCTCCAGCTCCTTAAGATAATTTAAAAATAACTACGTCGCTGTCGATTCAGGAAATCTGCAGTGAAAACTGCATTGCTGTCGATTCAGGAGACCAGCAACAAAAATTACATCGCTGGGGATTCAGAAAGTCCTTGAAATTTAGAAGGTTGCATACTGCATACCTGGTAGTTCAAATAAATTGGGGTACTTTTTCCTCATCTTAGCCTCCCTCTCCCAAGTTTCCTCTTCTATTTGAGCATTTCACCATAAGATTCTGATGATGAGGATCTTTTTGCTCTGTAGCTCCTTCACTTCTTGATCAAGTATCCTTATGGGCCTCAATTCCAGTGTTAAGTCTTCCTTGACTTTTACTAGAACCTAGGGTAGAATTCGAGCGGGGTCCACGTCAGCCTTTCTTAACAATGAGACATGGAACACATCATAGACCTTGGCTAACTATAGGAGCAAGTCCACTTTGTAGGCTACTAGCCTTATTCGCTGTAAGATTTTGAAGGGTCCAATAAAGTGGGGAGTTAACTTCCCTTTCAATCCAAACCATAACATGTTCTTCCATGGGGCTACCTTCAGGAACATGGGGCTACCTTCAGGAATACCTGGTCCCCTGTACTGAACTCGAGAGGTCTTCTCCTCACATCAGCATACTTCTTCTATCTATCCTGTGCAGCTTTGATGCGATCCCTGATAGTTCTCACTTTTTTCGTGGTGACTTGAACCAACTCCGTGCCATATAACTTCCGGTCCCCAATTTCCTCAACACCTGGTCTCCTGTATTGAACTCGAGAGGTCTTCTCCTCACATTAGCATACTTCTTCTGTCTATCTTATGCAACTTTGATGCGATCCCTGATAGTCCTCACTTTCTTCGGGGTGACTTGAACCAGCTCCGTGCCATATAACTTCCGGTCCCCAATTTCCTCCCAACATAAAGGAGTCCTGCACCTCCTACCATACAAGGCTTCATATGGGGCCATCCCTACTATAGCTTGGTGACTATTGTTATATATGAACTCCACCAATGCCATATGTTCCTCCCAGTTTCCTCCAAATTCTAGCACACAAACCCGTAATACGTCTTCCAAGACTTCGATGACTCTTTTTGATTGGCCATCCATTTGAGGGTGAAACGTGATGCTCATGTCCAATCTTATTCCCAAGGCATGTTGTATGTTCTACCAAAGTCGAGAGGTGAACCAGGGATCTCGATCTGATATAATGGACACCAGAATCCCATAGAGCCATACTACCTTATTTATGTAGATCTTGGCAAGCTTGTCCACCGAGTCTGTCATCTTTATAGGCAAGAATAGTGAGGATTTCATCAATGATCTATAATGATCCATATCGCGTCATTTCCTTTCCTCCCTTTAGGAAATCCTGACACGAAATCTATGGTGATCATCTTCCACTTCCATCCTAGAATTTATAATGGTTGTAATGGTCTCGCAGGCCTTTGGTGTTCAACCTTGACATGTTGACATATCCCACACTTAGACACATACTTAGCTATTTCCTTTTTCATATTAGGCCACCAATAGAGGTGTTTCAGTTCTCAATACATTTTAGTGCTGTCGAGATGTATGGAGAACTTGGACTCATGTGCTTCTTATAGAACCATTCATTTGACTGTTTCATCATCAGGCACATACAACCGTTGTCCCATCATCAAGGATCCATCATCCGTTACCTGAAATTTCTTTTCTACCCCAGCCTCCACATTCTTCCTAATCTTAGACCCCCCTTGTCATGAAATTGGGCATGTATTATCTGTTCCTGATATGTTGGTTGCACCAATAGTTGGGCTACTAGCCCACCTACATTAATGTCCAAATTTGCACCCATCTCTTTCAATTCCACCAATTGCTGCTCCTTTCCCCCTGTTAACCTTCCTAGGGTGGCTTTATTTTTGTGATTGAGGGCATCTTCCACCACTTTTGCTTTCCCTGGGTGGTATTTTATAATGCAATCATAATCCTTAATGAGCTTTATCCACCTTTTTTTGTCGCATGTTCAACACCTTTTGTGACATTATATACTTCAGGCTCTTATGATCAGTAAAAATTTGGGTTTAAGACCCATAAAAATAGTGTCTCCATATCCTCAAGGCAAATACTACATCAGTCAACTCCAGGTCGTGCACTGGGTAGTTCACCTCATGAGTCTTTAACTGTCTTGATGCATGGGCGATCACCTTCCCATGTTGCATCAAAACACACCCCAATCCCTCCCCCGAGGCATCACTATATACCATAAAACCCTCGATCCTTGAGGGAAGGGTTAATACTGGAGTAGTGGTGAGCCTCCTTTTCAATTCCTGGAAGCTTTTCTCACATTCTTCCAACCACATCCATTTCTTATTCTTCCTAGTTAACTGGGTCAAAGGGGTTGCGATCAGGGAAAAACCTTCGATAAATCTCTTGTAGTATCCTGCAAGTCCTAGGAAGTTATGTATTTCCCATTTCAAGACTGCTTCAAATTTTTAGGGGTCTACAAAAACACCTTCAGTTAAAGTGACGTGTCCCAAAAACATCTCTCTTCAACCAAAATTCACATTTACTCAGTTTTGCATATAACTGGTGATCTCTCAAGGTTTGTAAGGTTTATCTCAAGTATTCTTCGTGCTCCTCGAAAGAATTCGAGTGCACCAGTATATCATCAATGAATACAACCACAAATGTATCAAGGTATGGTTGGAAAACCCGATTCATCAAGTCCATAAAGAGGGATGGGATGTTCGTCAACCCAAACGATAGCACCAAAAATTCATAGTGTCCATAATGAGTTCTAAATGCGATCTTTACTACATCCACTTCTTTAATCTTCATCTGATAATACCCTGATCTCAAATCTATCTTCAAAAATGCCCTCGCTCCTTTTAATTGATCAAATAAATCATTTATCCAAGGTAATGGATACTTGTTTTTCATTGTTATTTTGTTCAGCTGTCAATAGTCAATACAATGTCTATGGGTTCCATCTTTCTTTCTTACAAATAGTACCGCTGCTCCCCAAGGAGAATTACTAGGCCATATGAACCCTTTGTCTAACAATTCCTGTAGTTGAGTCTTCAACTTGTTCAGTTCTGCTGGAGCCATCCGGCACGGTTGGTGGGCTATAGGTGGGACTCCAAGGAAAGTGTCTATAGACACCTCTACCTCTTGCTTCGGGGATAGTCCTAGTAGTTCTTTGGGAAACACATCTAGAAATTCCTTCACCACAGGAATATCTTTCAGTCGTGGACCTTCATCATCAGAGTTTAAGATGTATGCGAGGTATCCTATACATCCCCTTCTTAAAAGTTTTTAGGTTGTTACCACTGATATTAAGGCAATCGGTTTGAGAATTCTCTCTCCAAAAATCATTCTTTTACCCTTATGTGTTTCGAAAGTAACAATTTTAGCATAACAATCTATTAGAGCCTTGTATTTACTCAACCAATTCATGCCTAGGATTATGTCAAAATCATGCAGCTCTAAGGGAATCAAGTTTACTTCTATTTCATACCAAGATAGATTAACCCCCATATCCATATACATAATATTTGTTTCAACCATATTCCCTATTGGAGTTCCAATTACAAACCCCTTCTCCACTATTTCTATTCCTTTTCTTAATTTAGTGACAATTCTCTTAGCAATGAATGAGTGGGTGGCACCCGGATTAAACAACACATGCACATTAAAATCATTCAATAGTAGTGTACCTACCACCATATCCGATGTAGCCTTGACCTCTTCCTGTGTCAGGTGAAAGACCCTCCCTAGGGTCGTATCATTTTGTGCCCTCGGTCTCACTCGATTAGAGTTTGCTCTTGATTGAGAAGATCTCACTAGCCTATTTACGGTAACTGACTATTAATGGCTCTGACTGGGCTGTCTATAGCTCTATTGTACCTGTTCAGTGTTCCTTTTGGGACAGTCCCTCTTGTAATGACCTCTTCCACCACAGTAATGACACCCTTAACTCAAATACTAGCAACTCCTCCACCTATGACCTTCTCCTCTGCACACAAAGCATCGCTTAGGGGAAATTGAGTAGTCCCCAAGGTGTTTTTGTCCACATTTTATACAAAAAGGATAGTTAACACCTTTGTAGTCACCGGTCCTAGTTGAAGAGTTTGCCATTGAGTGTGACTGTCCAACCATCACTCTCCTACTTGATTGTTGGTGGAGCGGTAACATCAAACCTCCTTTTTTTCCTATACTACTCAAGCACTCCACTTTTTCCTTTCTTCAGGAGTGGTGGTATGTCACTGAAAAAGTCCCCATCTCTCTTTTTGCCTATACCTTGATGTCCCCCTTAGTTTTCTCCAACACAAGCCTTCAGAGCTTAGGTAGCCTCAATTAACTCCCTTAATGATTTAAACCGCAAGGTGATTAATCCTTGTCGTAAATCCTGTCGCATACCATTTCTTAACTTCTCAATCATATATTCCTTTGTCGGCACATAGTATGGAGCAAATAATGAAAGATCATGGAACCTTCTTTCTTACTCCAATACTGATATATCACCTTGTCTTAATGCCAAGAACTCTTGTTCTTTCACCTTGCGATGGTACCTAGAATAAAACCGATTCTTAAACTCTGTCTTGAAATCACTCCAAGTTAGTGTCTCGGTTGCATGCCTCAATCAAACTGTTTCCCACCATGTCATGGCCCTATCGAACAGTAACTGGGTTACACAATTTACCCTTAAACCCTTGGGTATGCTTATTTGAATCATGGTCTTTTTACCTTCCTAATCCATTTTCCGACTATCTCTGCATCTTGTTCCCCCATATATGGTTCACAACCCATTTCCCTCATACTTTTGACTAGTCGCATTAATAGCACCACATTATCCATGGTCATGTTAATCATAGGGGTTACCTGTGGAATCTATGTGGTGGGAATTGTTTGTGTCACCAAACCAGCCATACCCTCCATCACTACTTTAACTATTTGTACAAGGAATCTTGTGTCTATATATTATGGGGGCACACCAGTTGGAACAATTGACGGTTGTGTTCCTGATCTTTCTTACTGCTCGGTTGCAATTGAGGGTATTTTCTCTGTCTGGTTAGGCCTTCGACCTTCCCCCACTACCGTGGCTTTCCCTTACAAGGTTTCGGGTGGTAATACCGAAGCATGAGATGTCGTATCATCCAAGGGATCTTTATCTTGCCATCCTTGGGCACTTTGGTTCCCGCCCTTCCTTTCTAAGAAGGGTGGCTCAGTTCATGTCCCTTGTCGGGTGCATACCATCCTGAAATTCACCACAACAACATAATTATCAGTGATCATCAGGATCCAAACCAGGCGCTCTGATACCAACTGTAACAACCGGGCTTTTCAAGCCCCAAACAACCTTAATTTTTTTTTACATGACACATATTGTGTCGGTAATTGGCAAACCTATTTTCTCACATCATCAAGATGCAATCCATACATCCAGGACATTCAACATTTCATTTAAAAGTGAATCTTACATAAACATATAATATTATATTTGCATGATTAGAAGTTCACATTATAATATACATACATAGACATGAGTTTGCATTCCTATCCTAATAATAGTAATCATGAATTTAAACAAAAGGATCCAATAAAAGTTATACATTTGATACATTGATTCATACAAAATACATCATAATTTAGGATGCAACTACATGATTCCTTGCAAAAGTAGGTTCCCGCGTATCGGGTTTCCTAGGCATCTCGTTGATATGATGTCCCTACTACAGTACAAAACATTTAAGAGAATGCAATTGCTTATTAATAATAATGATAATTAAATGATTCCGCAGATTAATGAAACATTAACATTATTCCATGTTTGATGTATGATATTTATAGTTTCTTCATGTACTTGGTATACACAACTTGTAGTACATATAGATGCACCAATTCTTGCAGTCAACCATAATCTTAAACCCAGCTATCCTCTTAAGGCATCCTTTGCTGAGATTAATCGTCCACTCACCATGATCATCCACTTCGGATGCCTTTAGCCGAAGCTAATCAATCATTTATTCCGGTCATCCCTTCGGATGCCCTTAGCCGAGGCTAATCAGTCGTTTGTCTCGGTCATCCCTTCAGATGCCATTAGCTGCGAGGCTAATCATTCCTTTATCTCGGTCATCCCTTTGAATGCCATTAGCCGACGCTAATCAACCATTTAACAAAATTTAAATGTTTGACAATCTGATATTTGTTTTAACCCATTATGGTAACATTCATGTTAAAATATCTCATTATTTAACATGAAAAAAGAAGGTGAAAGCCATTTACCTGCTCCCCCTATAGGTTGTTCTTGTTTTGACGATGGTCCAATCCAGACTACACCACCTAAGATATCAATGGTCACAAATCAGTATATTTGTATTTTTTAATCATATTCATCACCACACTTATTTCAAAAGTTTATATGTTCACATTCAAGTGTTCCACATTTTACACCATCATACCATGAAATTTTTACTAGCATTTAAGTCATTTCTACCTAAGAGGCTTATGGTAGAAATCGGTAGTGAGAACTGGTTCGCTGCCAGCAGCCAATTCAGCAGCGAAAACTGTTTCGCTGCTGATGCCATAATTTTGATAGCAAATGCTAAATCATAGCAGACACCTCAGTTTCGGCAGCGAATCATAATTTCATTGCAGCCAACTCAACTTCAGTAACGAATCATAAATTCGCTATAGAACATGAAATTTAGCAATGAATGCTTATTTATTACAGACAACTCAACTTCGGCAGCGATTCGCCATAGCCAACACAGTTTTGACAGTGAATCGCAATTTCACTGTAAAACACACAATTCGGCAGCGAATGCTGATTCGCTGCAAAAGACTTGGTTTCGGTAGCGAATGCTAATTCGCTGTAGATGACACATTTTCAACAACGAATCAAAATTTCACTACAGAACACATAATTCGACAGCGAATTCTAATTAGCTGCAGAAGACTCAATTTCGACAGCGAATGCTAATTCGCTGCAGCTAACACAGTTTCAGCAGCGAATTGCAATTTCACTACAGAACACACTATTCGACAACAAATGCTAATTCGCTATAGAAGACTTAGTTTCTGCAAAGAATGCTAATTCGTTGCAGCCGACACATTTTTGGTAGTGAATTGAAATTTCACTACAGAACACATAATTTAGCAGCGAATTCTAATTAATTGTAGAAGACTCAATTTCGATAATGAATGCTAATTCGCTGCAGCCACCATAGTTTCAGCAGCGAATCACAATTTCACTGCAGAACACACAATTCTACAGCGAATACTGATTCGCTGTAGAAGACTCAGTTTCGGCAGCGAATGCTAATTCGTTGCAGCCGACATATTTTTGGTAGTGAATCAAAATTTCACTACAGAACACACAATTTAGTGACACGACGAAAAGATTGTTGTCTTCTCCCAAGTGCAGGAGTGTCGAAGTAATAAATAACCCGGCAAGACCGGGGTCGAACCACAAGGAGGTTAATTGTACAAATTATAAACAACAATAATAGCAATAACAA
>NW_011502389.1:10092-15521 GCF_000495115.2 Populus euphratica
ATATTTACCACAAATTAAAGGTATCTTGTATTATTAGATATATTATTATAAAATATGCTTTGGTTAAGGAGTTATTGATACTTCAAGTGCAAAATGTTGATATAAAACCATGATAAAAATGCATTATTATAAAACATGCTTTGGTTAAGGAGTTATTGATACTTCAAGTGCAAAATGATGATATAAAACCATGATAAAAATACACTTTTAAGTACTAATCATTTAGCAATGAATTCTAATTCGCTGTAGAAGACTCAATTTCGGCAGTGAATTGCAATTTCACTACAAAACACACACATTGAAAACCATCAATTACAACATATATCTTTCAATAATTCCAACAGAATACACACATTGAAACTATCCATTTCAACACATAATCCTTCAACCAATCCCAACAGAACACACACATTGCACACATTGTATGCCGGCCAACCCTATAGTTAAAGCCGACCCTCTACCATGATTTGTTATTTTCATTTTATTCATTTTTCTTTGTGAGATGTTCTGAAATTGGCCTCATTTTGTTTCTGTTTTCCTTGTCCTCTTAGTTAAATTCTATTTTCTTCACAGCTTGCTTAGGTCATAGGTCAATTTTCTTAGGGTTTTCTTCTTCATTTCCGATTCTGGGCCTTAAGGAGAAGAGAAAGGGAGTTTCATGACCCATACCTTTTGAATATAGCTAAGTTTGAAGAAGGTTTGATAGTGTTCTTTCTCCTCTCCTGCTGGTTCTCTTCTTTCTTCTTCCTAGCCCCTTTTTTCCTTTCCCTCTAGGCAGTTGTCCAATCTTCTCTCAAGGTCTCCTCTCTCTCCCTCATACGTTCATAAGGCTTAGGTTTCTATTGGGAAGGAAAAAAGAAAAAGCAACATGTAGCTAGACATACAGCTGCAAACAACTTTGGGAAGAGCAAGGGTTACCTTCTCTCTCCTTCCTATATTTATACTCATTAAGTGATTTGGGGTGTTTGGAGATGAGTCATCAATTCTCTCTCTCTCTCTCTCTCATGAAACAAATAAGAAGAAGAAAGATAACGAGCGTTGACCTACTAACAACGTTGGCGGGGCCTTTGAACAACAGGGGGTGTTGTTGGCGATGAAGCAAACTAATGGTGGTTTTGTTGTAGTTCTTCTCCTCTATACAAAGACACAAGTCTCCCGTTTTTTTTTCCTTTTCTTCTTCTGTTTTTTATTACT
This sequence comes from Populus euphratica, assembly GCF_000495115.2. Classification (NCBI taxonomy): domain Eukaryota; kingdom Viridiplantae; phylum Streptophyta; class Magnoliopsida; order Malpighiales; family Salicaceae; genus Populus; species Populus euphratica. Next base: position 11,287 of record NW_011502389.1, read on the forward strand.
CTTCCTCTTATCTCTGTCTTTTTTTCCCTCCCCTGTCCCTCTATCACCTCTGGTTTCAAAAATAATATCCCTCCTATCCTTTTTTTTTATCCCTCCTTGTTTTCAAATCTTCCCTATCTTCCCCTCTTCGTTATTCCTCTATGTTCTTTGTTCTTTCCCTTTCTTTGTTCTTTTTCCTCCTTCTAAAACCCCTTCTTTCTTGTCTTTCTCTGCCAAATTCCCCCCCGTCTGTTTTTTTTAATTCTTCCACTGCTCTCAAATTTTTCCTTCCCCTATTTTCTCTGCTCTACCTCTCAGTATTCGGGTCACCTTGCCTTGTCTCGTTATAGTGCAGGGTAGGGTGGAGTAGGGCAACCTCTGTGCAGCCGCCCCAAAGCATGTTTGTAGGGCGTGATGCCCCTATCTTTTCTTTAGCGTGGTGGTAGGGTGTGTGGGGGGTATCGGTGGTGTTAGTGAGTGCTCAATTTGGGGGAAGAGAGAGAGAGAGAGAGAGAGCGGGAAAAACGATTTAAAATCTTCTTTTTCCCTGCCTTTGCATGCACAGGGGAAGAAAGAGAATAGTGTCGTTTAAAATGATATTATTTCGAGGGTCTTTTTTTTAGAAGAAAACGAAATGAATTTTAGAATAGACCAAAAAAGGATTATGACATCTATTAACTTTTTTTTCTTGTATTTTTCAATGTATGATGAAAATGTAATTTTTATTTTTTTGTATAAATTTTGCATGAAAATTTTAGAATTTAGCTATATGCACACAAAATAAAGCGTATAATTTTTTTGTATTTTTTAAATGAGGAATTGTTTTAAATTTTTAAAAACATTTGGTGAAAATGGGTATTTATAATATTGGTTTAATATCTTACAGTATAAGTCTACAACTTTAATATTAAGTTAAATGATTGAGAAAATATGTGAGGGACTAGCAAATAATTTTAAAATGGTCCCTGAAAGTTTTTAGAATTCTTTGAAATTTATTTAGGGCTTATTTGACAAAAAACTATTTTTCTTTTAGATGTAACAACCAAGATAGGCCTAAGAACGTGTTTTCCAAACACGACTTTAAACAAAAAAAGAAATTCTTTTATCAAAATACTTGCCAATCAAATAAGACCTAACTTAATTGACTGAAAGTCAAGCCAATCGCGTTGATCTGAAATCATTGGTTTGACTATGAACCATACCTAAAACTTTGGTTTAACCCCAAAATAAACCTAAAACAAAGCAAATATCCAAAAATAGATTCAACTAAAAAAAAAACATGAAAAATATAAAATTTCTTAACAAAAATAGATCAAACATACAAAATGAAGAACATGATGAATGTTCTTCGTGAACCTAGAAAACATAACTCTCATCATCAACTAGATATAACAAAACCAGGGGCATAAAAAGATTATAAATCATGCAAGGATCAATAATCTAGAACTTATTCACTTCGATTATCACTAAATCATCACAATTTGATCATAGAAGGTTTTGGTTTGAAACCAAAATCCTAAGATTAAAATCAAGAAATACATGTTATTAAGGCAAAAGAAATCTAGATTACTAGGTAAGGGTGTCAAATCATGTAGCCAAGGCAATGTTCTTCCTATGAATGCTGCCCAGTAAAGAAATGCCCAGAAGACTTAGGATGACAGGTATGCAACCAAACCCAAAAACAATGCACTAAGAGCCTAGAAAAATGTACTAGGCTTAGCAACTAAAGCATAAGCATGCTTAAAACAACAAGAAACATGGAATTAAATGCAAAACAATAAGTATAGTTTATGTCTTATAGCAAACCAAAATCATGTTCTAATACTATTTCAAAGGTTGCTTTTTACATTCTTAACCATAAACAACATGCATTTGGCTTAAGCAAGCCTAACTAACTACTATCAATGGTCTAAGAACATTAGAAGAAAAAAAAACCAAACTTTCAACATATACTGCTATAAAGACTTCATTGACTATCTTGAACATCAAAACCTGCTAAGATTGCATCTCAACTTGTCATTTATCACCTTAATAGCAATCCTAAGCATTCCACTACCTTGGACAACATTTAAACACATTTATACATGATAAAACAAGGCATGGTTAAACAAAAAAAGCATCTTTTGCATTTAAACTAGTAAATAGCTTTATGAGAATGCATAATGAACACTTAATGCAAAAGATAATAATAAAATTGAAATAGAAGAGGAGGGGAGGGGGTGTGCTTATTGAGTTGCACCCCCTAATCAAAGTTAAATGACTACCGTATCTAATGATGTTGCCTCCTTGGTATCCTTTTTTGAGTTTGAAAGGTGAATAACAATGTGGGAAGGACATATCCACCTAACTAGTCATAAAATCTAGATAAAGGAATTGGTTGTGTATAAGAAAGACGTATCACCCTTGGTATACCTTATCTAGAGTAAGCTGTATTGTTTGTTTGTTTAAAATAAACTAAGGTATTGTTATGTTTGTTAACCATTTTTCTATCTAAGATTTAAGAAATGAGATCATTATGTTATTAGGTTAAAAACCTCATTATTCTAATACCAATATAAAAATAAATTGTCTTTTTATTTAATATCAGAAATATGTCTTATATATAAGTTCATAATCTTATATATATATATATATATATATATAACAATTTGTTTTGGTATTTTTAAAATGTAGGCCAAAATTATTTGGAGTTTTACAAATTTGTTGTAAAATCCATGCAAAAGTATTTGAAATCTAAAATAAATATTTAAACTATTTTTTAGGATTGTTGGTCATATACAGTTAAAACATTTTTTTAATCTCTTTATCTTTTCCATCATAAAATGAAAATAAGTAATAAAAAGAAAATGAAACACTCATATACACATCCTTCTTTTACTATATTTTACTCACACACCCTACAATTATATTTTTTACAAATCACCAAAATTCAAAATAATTCAAACACACATATTAAATAATTATAATTTATAAAATAGGCCTTTAAAAATTCACAAATTAATTTGGAGAAATTATTGAAAACCTAGGAACACTTCTAGAAGTGTAGGAACAATGGCGATAAGTGGATCTCACATGTCGCCACCACTAGCAACGTGTGGTTCCACGTGTCACCATTGTTGAAAAGGGAAATCATGTCGATCAAGAGTAATGTTTTCTTCTTCTTTTTTTCTTGTATTGGTAATAAATCTCACCATCACTTGCAAAATAAAAAAATAAAAAAATGAAAGTGTTTCATTTTTCTCCTTTTTTTTAGAGATTTGTTTATTTCTTTATCTACTATAAATAAGGGCTGTGATTATAATAAAAAAAATAAATAATGGCTGGTGCTAGAGTTTGCTTTTAGGTTGCTAAAAAGGAGGAGGCTGATGCAAAGGAGCTTAGGTTTAAAAGAGTGAGGTTATAAAAAAAAAAAATTTGATGAAGTTGAAATTGCTAGGGATAAGAGAATAAATGAAAGGGGTCCTAGGTAGGTTTTGAAGCTTTTACTAATGGGTCGATAGTGGTGGGTAGGTGACACAACCAAAAGGTTGATGTCTTCTCCTAAGTGTAGGAATGTCAAAGTAATAAATAACCTAACAAGACTAGGATCAAACCACAGGGAGGTTAATTATATAAATTATAGATAACAATAATACAACAACAACAATAACAACAACAACAGTAATAATAATAACAATAATAGTAATAGTAGTAGTATAAACAAAGTATTAAAAGTGAACAAAATAACAAATATAATACATGTTAGTAACAAAACTTAAGGTCCGTGTTGAGTTTATATTATACTAATTCTTACACAATTAGTGTAACCATTTCACCATGACATAATAAACTTAGCTGAACATAATGAAAGAAAGAAACATAAATAAACAAAATAAGAACATAAATAAGATAAAAGTTAATTAAGTAAAGGAAATGAAATGAAATGCATAAACATGATATTAATGAAAACAAAACTTAAGCAATAGAAAGAGAAAAAGCAAGAGCATGATTTTGATCTGGATATTAAGATGCATAAATACATGGTAAATACCTCTTTTTATAGGCCAAAATTTAAAACTATTGATTTGATAAATAATTAATGAGTGGGTGGCCATATCTTGACTTCTTGTCTGAATAAAACATAATTGATAACATCAAAATTGGAACCCCTTATACGCATGAAAGTTCTAGGAAATTCTCTCAGCTTTCTAGAAAAAAAAAAATTTGGACTTCTAGAACTTATCTTGACTTCTTGTCTGAATAAAACATAATTGATA
>NW_011502389.1:15659-15764 GCF_000495115.2 Populus euphratica
CAGACTTTTTTATTGTTGCTATAATTTGGACTTGAAAACGGCCTTTTTAAATCTTAGACTCCTATGAAAGTTATAAGCCTTTGTCTTATCTTTCCATCCATATAA
>NW_011502389.1:15804-16375 GCF_000495115.2 Populus euphratica
GAATATTTCAAGAATTATTATAATAGACCTTGTTAAGAATGGTTACTAAGATGTGTCTCAATAGTCACTTTAACAAAAGAGCTATTTTACTCTACCATCCTAGTAACAACAATTTTGCACATGTTTTATGAAATAGAAAACATAGTTAGTTGGTTTTTTTAACTACTACCCTATCTCCCCCCAACCAAAATGAGACATTATCCTCAATGTTCTAAAGTAGAAAAATAGAGTATATAAGACATCGCTTAAAATAACAAACACTAACAAACCTGAAACATATTTAAACAAATATAAAAAACAACAAAACACAATAATAAAACCAAAAGACATAAATAATCATAAATAAAGGCTTAAATCCAATCTAAGCTTTTTATAGCTTTTCTTAATTGACCAATTTATACGACTCATGAAGGGATCAATTACAACAATGAAATATTGTAGTTGGTTAATCAATATTTCAACAGTAGCAGCAGGGATTATGATTTGTCGTGCAAAAGATGTTAGAAATTTCTATTCCACAACATGATCAAAAAAAGACAATAACTTATCATAATAACTATTAATATTTAAC
>NW_011502389.1:16703-16898 GCF_000495115.2 Populus euphratica
ATCCTTAATGAATTGTATTTTATCTTCACGGTTTATAGATACCATTCATAAAGAATGACATTGTGCATTACAAGTTCATATGGCACATTGATAATAGACTTTCAGTTATTTTACATGACATTTCTTTGTAAAAGTTCTTTTACCTGTTCTAGGCATGTGTGAAATGAAGGAATTAGAGGACTCACCTGATAATCG
>NW_011502389.1:17129-18574 GCF_000495115.2 Populus euphratica
GTATCATTTATCATGGGAAACTGAAAGAATCGACTTAAGAGTCATGGAGTATTGTTATCCACTATTTAACTAGGGTGAGAGAAACTAACAAACCAAGAGTCATAAACAAAAAAAAAACACAAAAACAATGTGAGAAAAACAAAATAATCAATCTTTATCTATAGGTCTTTATCTATAGGATCATTCAAACCAGTTGATTCATTTTCACTAGGAAAATTATCAAAGTAAGCTTTCAAATGATGTCCATTTACCTTAAAAACATTGTCATTCTTTGGATTCTCAATATCAAAGGCCCCATAAGGATACACGTGTTTCTCAATAAATGGATTACTCCATCTTGATCTTAGCTCTTGAGGTAATAAATCGAGTCGAGAATTATAAAGCAAAACATTTTGACCAGTATCAACTTTTTGAAAATTTTCACAAGTTTTGCAGAATGCATGTGTCTCCTTGAACATGGTAGGTCAATAAAATTCATTTTAAAAGATTTTTGTAGATGTTTGTTTTACGAGAAATGACTCCCATATACTTCAGCATGACAAAGTTTAATGACACTACTTACTTCATTGTTAGGAATGCATTTTTAAAATATTTAATCAGGATAATATTTGAATAAGTTAGATCATCCCAATAAAAGTTTTTCATTTTGTTCTAAAACTTTTCTTTGTCTTGGGTACTCCAATGCGCTGGCAAATCTCCTAAAGCAAGAAAATTGATATTTTTATCATACTAAGGCATTAGACTAAGGGAAAGTAAGGATTCGTCAGGAAAGTAATCATAGATTAATGTGATGTTAGATGTCGAATCTATTGTCACTTTTGACAAAAGATCCGCATCAATATTTTCGGTGCGTATTTCATTTGTGATTTCTTCCTGAAATAAATCATTTGCAAATCTTCAGATTCATCCAACTTATTTTTACTTAAAATAGATTCAAGTTAATCATAAACTAATTCCTCAATATGATCTACTTCTTGTAATTCATTATCATCTCCAAGTTGCTTACAAATGTTGAAAATATTCATCTCTAATGTCATGTTTCTAAATGATAACTTCATCACTCCATTCCTATAATTAATCAATGCATTAGAAGTTGCAAGAAATGGACGTTCTAAAATAATAGGAAATGAATTACATGCTTCAACAGGTTATGTATCCAAGATAATAAAATCCACAGGATAAATAAATTTATTGACTTGTACTAACAGATCTTCAATTATTTCTCTATGCACTTTTATAGATCTATCAACAAGCAAAAGAGTTACAAAAGTTCATTTTAACTCACTTAAATTGAGAGTTTAAAAAACTGTATATGGAAGTAAATTCATACTAACTCCATGATCAAGTAAGGCTTTTTCAATTTTATGTTCTCCAATAAAGCAAGAAATTGTAGGACAACCAGGGTCTTTATATTTCAAAGCATTATTGTTTTGAAGAATGACACT
>NW_011502389.1:19382-21125 GCF_000495115.2 Populus euphratica
AAGGTTGTATGTTTGCGAGTATGGGTTATGGTTGGGCCTTTGAAAACTGTTTAAAACATGAGCTTCTTCATGGAGACATTCCTTAAAAAAATACAAAGTTGGACAATCATTAGTTAAGTGTTTCGATTTCTAAATTGGTAGCAATACTACTTTCGTTACCGATTTCTGAATCAGTAGGTTGACCACTCATTTTCAATTCTAGTGCCTCAACTTTTCTAGTTAAAGATGCAAACTTGGCTTGAAGGTCATGATCTTCCTTAAGGTTGTACATACCTCCATTCGATGTATGAGGTTGGGTTTTACTTGGTGCCTCATAAGTGCTTGTAGTTTTCCAATTTTGTGTATTTTCAGCTAGCAAGTCTAAGTACTCCATTGCTTCACTAGGGTCTTTATCTTCAAAGGTTTCATTGCACATGAATTCAACCATTTGCCTATATTTAGGTGTTAAGCCTTTATAAAAAATATGAAATCAATCCCCATGTTTCAAAACCATGATGAAGACAATTATTAAGCAAGTCTTGATACCTATCATAACATTGATTGATAAAATATTTCTTTTAGTTTTTTAGTGAAAGTGATGATTTATCTTTTGAAAGAGTTTGTTCTATGAGATGGGAAAAACTTCTTTAAAAACTGTTGTTGTATTTCATCCCAAGCAAAAATCGATCCAGGTCTCAAATTTTATAGCCAAGTTTTAGGTTTATTTTTTAATAAAAAAGGAAAAAGCTTTAATCTGATAGTGTTCATGCTATAATTTGAGTCATTATAGGTGTTACAGACCTCCTCAAATTCCCTTAAATGCAAGTATGAATTTTTTAAATCTAAGTCATAAAAAGAAGGTAAAAGTTAAATAGTGTCTTGCTTAAAATTTAAATGAGATGTATTATGGGGGAAAACTATACATGATGGTACACTTGTTCTTGTGGGATTTATATGGTCTTTAAGTGTTCTAACACAGTTATTCTCATTATTCTCATTATGAAGAGATTAATTATCTTCTTCATCCATATTTTTTTGGAAATGATGACGATACCCTACAAAGTCTACCATTTAATATATGTGACCACACTCTCATACACATGTAGGAATAGAATAAAAGGAAGAAGAAGAAAAAAAGAATAAAGAAACAAAACAAAAGAAACAAAGTTAGATACAAGAAAAATGAAAATAGAAAATAAAATAAATACTATAATTTGTACAAGAAATTACCTCCCCAACAACGGTGTCAAAAACTTGACACGACCAAAAGATTGATGTCTACTCCTAAGTGCATGATTGTCAAAATAATAAATAACTCGGTAAGACCGGAGTCAAACCATAGAGAGGTTAATTGTATAAATTATAGATAACAATAATACAACAAAAATAACAACAACAATAGTAACAATAACAATAATAGTAATAGTAATAGTAATAGTAACACTAGAAGAAGATGAAGAAGAAGAAGTTGATGAGAACTTTGAGATGGAAAATTAACGTAAGGATTAAACATTGATAATAACAAATGTCAAGTATAGTATAAACACTTATTATTCAATTGGAAACCACACACAAAGGAGGTTCCAATTAGATTATAAATTGTTAACATGATTACATTAGTTATCTTATTCAATTAATGCTAATACTTGTAAATGTTGTTAGACATTCATGATTATAACTTATGTTAACAACAAATCAAGTTCCTTTCATAACACAGTGTCGGTTATACCATACAGTATGGGCTATGAAAGTGCCAAATATTTG
>NW_011502394.1:0-21085 GCF_000495115.2 Populus euphratica
AAGATAATTATAAGACGCTTGAATAAAAAGGCAGTAATACCGGCCAAGCACTTCAAACAATAAATATAAGAAAAATAATCATAACAAAACAACAAAATAAACGGAAATAAACAAGAGGCGGGAATACCGACCAAGCACTTTAGACAATAAATATGAGAAAAATAACAACAATAAACATTAAAAGATAATTATAACAAGCATGAATAAAAAGGCGGTAATACCGACCAAGCACTTTAGACAATAAATATGAGAAAAATAACAACAATAAACATTAAAAGATAATTATAACAAGCATGAATAAAAAGGCGGTAATACCGACCAAGCACTTTAGACAATAAATATGAGAAAAATAACAACAATAAACATTAAAAGATAATTATAACAAGCATGAATAAAAAGGCGGTAATACCGACCAAGCACTTTAGACAATAAATAAAAACAATATCAACCAAATAAAATGAAATAAACAAGAAAAATATTAGCAACTAATAAGAATAGACAATAAAAGAAAAATGGTTGAACCAACCAAAATCCAACAATTAATAGTCCAGTCCACAGTCCAATATCCGAAACGTTAATGTCAAATTCTTTTTAGGCTATAAAACCAGTCATTTGATTTGTTTTTTAATTTTTTTTAGGCGGTAAAACCAGCCAATTAAATTTTTTTTATATGATTTTTTTTTTAGTTTTCCAATAATCAAATCTAAATTTGTTACCTTTGCTTGCTAGCTCCCCGGCAACGGCGCCAAAATTGCTTGACCACTTTTTATGATCGGTTTGTTTTAACTCGCAAGTGCATGAGTGTGCGATGTAGCAATTAACTCGGTAAGATCGAGGTTGATTGTGCATCAAAAGTGTCATTAAGTCTCTTATTTTACATATGTATTTATTGTTTTTATTTGGTTGTTTTTATAATAATTGATGTGTTTTTTAGTAATGAAGTTTGTTTTAATGTTTCGATAGGTTTTTGGAGCTTAAATGAATTAATTTAGAAAATTCAACGTCGGAATTCAGAACAAAGAATTGAAGAGACATTTAGTTGAAGATTGAAGCAAATCTTGGTTCAAATAAGTGCTCCAAATTTGTCCTAAAAATCAATTCTATTCCAATTCTAGAAAAGAATATCATATGATTTATTTCAAGCCCAAACTTGCCTTATGTTGTGTGCAAACTTCAACCATTAAACACTCAAGGTTTCAATGTCAATCTTAGCCCAAATAATAAGTCCATTTGTATACTTATTTGATGCTCAAAATCAGCCCAAAATCAGCCCCAAAATCAGCCCCAAATCAGCCCTAAATCAACCCCAAATCAACCCAAACACAATCCATGATCTTACATGTCCACACAACAAATAACAATTGATTTATTTTGGGTAATCCATTGATCCAAGAAGGCAAGCACATGGATGAAAGCTAGAGGGGATATTTTAACATTATTTTGGGTCAAAAAGAAGAAGGAGACACCTCATAAATGAGGAAAAAAAACGTGCACCAAAGTAGTTGTAAAGCTGTCTTGATTTGATTTTTCAGAACACCTTTTGGTGTTTTGCCCATAACTTTTGACTCCGGTGTCCAAATGAGCTTTTCTTTAATGATCTGGAAAGGTGACAGAATTGCCTATAAATATGTCTCTAATAGACTTCTCGAAAAAAAGCTTCTAAGAGGGTCGAATTGCTGTCCAAAGTTAGAGTCAGATTTGTGTCCGAATTTTTTCTGAAATTGTATTGTGTTCTTCTTTATAGATTTCGGTTCTTTAGTTTGTAAAACTTATTATTTCAGTTGGATTCAAGTTCTTTCATTTTTATTGAAGTGTTCTTATATATAATCATGGTTGGCTAAACTCTTTCTTGGATCCAAATCAAGGATAATGGTGATTGAGGTGAGTTCTTTAGGTGAATGAATCTTAATGTTTATCTTCTTATTTTCTTCATCAATGATTTATTATTGTAAAGAAATTTTAGAAATCATTTAGGTAATGTTATAATCTTGAATTTTTATGCACAAACTTTAGTTTTGGTATAGAGATTGCTTGATTCAATGTCTTACTTAATATGAAAGTACTTGTTCATTCTTAAGCAATAATCAATATTCATCTTTCTAAACTTTATTGTAATATCTTCTGATCTAATATCACCATCGTTGATATTAGGTTGAGTTATCTTATATATGTTGAAGAAATCACCAATACATCACCATTAAAATTGATTTGGACCAAGACTTACTTTTTCTTGTCATTTAAAATCTATTTACATTTTTTTTTATCTTTAAAAGCAAATCCATCAATTATTTTCAACCAAGTTATTGTTAATTTAATTTCTCTTGAGTTTTTTTTGTTACTTAGCTTAATTTCCAGATCTAGCTCTCTGTGGATATGACCTCGATCTTACCGAGTTAATTGCTACATCGCATACTCGTGCACTTGCGAGTTAAAACAAGCCGATCATAAAAAGCGGTCAAGCAATTTTGGCGCCGTTGCCGGGGAGCTAGCAAGCAAAGGTAACAAATTTAGATTTGATTATTGGAAAACTAAAAAAAATCATATAAAAAAAAAATTAAATTGGCTGGTTTTACCGCCTAAAAAAAATTTGACCTTAATGTTTTGGATATTGGACTGTGGACTGGACTATTAATTGTTGGATTTTGGTTGGTTCACCCCTTTTTCTTTTATTGTCTATTCTTATTAGTTGCTAATATTTTTCTTGTTTCTTTTATTTTATTTGGTTGATATTGTTTTTATTTATTGTCTAAAGTGCTTGGCTGGTATTACCGCCTTTTTATTCATGCTTGTTATAATTATCTTTTAATGTTTATTGTTGTTATTTTTCTTATATTTATTGTCTAAAGTGCTTGGCTAGTATTACCGCCTTTTTATTCATGCTTGTTATAATTATCTTTTAATGTTTATTGTTGTTATTTTTCTTATATTTATTGTCTAAAGTGCTTGGTCGGTATTACCGCCTCTTGTTTATTTCAGTTTATTTTGTTGTTTTGTTATGATTATTTTTCTTATATTTATTGTTTGAAGTGCTTGGCCGGTATTACCGCCTTTTTATTCAAGCTTCTTATAATTATCTTTTAATGTTTATTGTTGTTAATAGTGCTTATTAATTGGAGAGTGAATTTCTTAATTTGTTGTATTTTTATTTTTGAGCTATTACTTTTATTTGCAATTTTTTTTCTTTTCTTTCCTTTCTTTTCATATAAGAAAATTGATATTTTTATCATACCAAGGCATTGGACTAAGAGAAAGTAAGGATTTGTTAGGAAAGTAATCATCGATTGGTGTGATGTCAGATCTCGAATCTATTGTCACTGTTGATAAAAGATTCGCATCAACATTTTTGGTGCTTGTTTCATCCATGATTTCTTCCTTAGAATAAATCATTTGCAAATCTTCAGATTCATCTAACTCATTTTTACTTAAAGTAGATTCAAGTTGTTCATAAACTAATTCGTCAATATGATCTACTTCTTGTAAATCATTATCATCTCCAGGTTGCTTGCAAATGTTGAAAATAATTTTTATATTATTATTATTATTATTATTATTATTTTATCATGGCTAATGTTGAAGATGTAGAGGGTGAAGGGAGTGTTCAAGGTAATGGACCTCCACAATTCAATGATCAACCTAATTTTCGAACTCTTAGAGAGTATCTTCACCCGGCTAGACAAAGTACACCTTCGTGTATTATCTTACCTCTTAACCAACAAGCTTTCAATTTGAAACCGGGCATGATTCAACTTCTTCCCCCATTTCATGGTATGGATTCTGAAAATCCATACATACACATTAACGTAGACAAAGTACACCTTCGTGTATTATCTTACCTCTTAACCAACAAGATTTCAATTTGAAACCGGGCACGATTCAACTTCTTCCCATATTTCATGGTATGGATTCTGAAAATCCATACATACACATTAAAGACTTTGAAGAGGTATGTAATACTTTTATTGATAGAACATGCACCGAGGAAACCATTCGGTTTAAATTGTTCCCATTCTATCTAAAGGATAAAGCCAAGCTTTGGCTAAACTCCTTGCGTCCTAGGTCTATAGGTACATGGAGAGAAATGCAAGCTGAATTTTTGAAAAAATACTTCCCCACTCATAGGACAGCAGCTTTACAACGTCAAATGATGAATTTTTCTTATAGTCCAAATGAGTCATTTCACCAAGCTTGGGAAAGGTTCAAAGACTTGTTAAATGCATGCCCTCATCATGGTTTTGAGATGTGGAGGTTAGTGAGTTTCTTTTATGACTCTCTTACCGCAGATTTTAAAAAGCTAGTGTCAACCATGTGTAATGGTGAGTTTTATAACAAAGAACCAAGTGAGGCCTTTGATTTTTTTGATCAATTGGCTGAAAACACAAAGCAATGGGAGACTTCTCTCCTAGTTCATGTTGAGTCTAGAAACACCATTTCTCATTCAAGTGGGAAGTTTCAATTGAAAGAGACTGATGACCTCAATGCTAGATTAGCCTCATTGGCTAGGAAAGTAGAGTCTCTTGAGATTAAAAAAGTGCATGTCATAAGTGAACAACAAGAGGAAAGTTGTGTTGTTTGTGAGAGCAAAGGGCATAGGACAACTAAATGTCCTACCATTCCAGCCTTCAAGGAAGTGCTATATGGCCAAACTTCTGATTCAAGTAATGTAAGAAAGCCATTTCCAAACCAAGTAGGCAATCCCTACTCTAAGACCTATAATCCTGGATGGAGGAACCACCCAAATTTTGGATGGAAAAATGAGGGCTCTTCAGTACCTCAAACATTTCAACCTCCACCCCAACCATTTCATACTCCCACACATAACACATACCAACCACCTCATAAGAGATCCTTAGAGGATACTCTTCAACAATTCATGCAAACGCAAGGAGGAATCAACAACCAAGTTTACAAATTCCAAGACCAGACCAATAGGACCTTAGATGACATTCGAAGTCAACTAACTAAGTTGACTCAATCACTAAGCATTCAAGAGAAGGGAAAAATCCCAGCTCAACCAATGCCCAATCCTAGAGGTCAGGTACACATGAGTGAATCCTCACCTAGTGAACCTTCAAACCATGAACAAGTCCAAGCCATCACTACCCTTAGAAGTGGAAAGATTGTTGACAAAGGTGTAGGTTTTAGGATTCCTAAAGGTATTGTGGAGGAGAAATCTAGGGAAAGTGAAGAGGGAATCAAAACACAAGTGACAAATGAGAGTTTGAGTGATAAAGAAGGTGAGATAAATGAGAAAGAGATGAGTGAGAAAGGAGATGAATCATATCCTATTGTGATCTCATCAAAACTTAGCATAGAGCAAAAACACAAACTTTTGAGAGTGGTGAGAAAACACAAGAAAGCAATTGGGTGGAAAATTACTGACTTGAAAGGAATTAGCCCTCTTTTATGTACACATAGAATCTATCTTGAGGAAGAGGCTAAATCTGTGAGGCAAATGCAAAGATGATTGAACCCAAACATGAAGGAAGTAGTGAGAGGTGAAGTGCTTAAGCTACTTGATGCAGGTATCATTTACCCTATTGCAAACTCAAAATGGGTTAGTCCAACCCAAGTTGTCCCAAAAAAATCTGGAGTCACGGTAGTGAAGAATGAAAATAATGAGTTAGTACCAACTAGAATCCAAACTGGATGGCGTTTGTGCATTGATTATCGTAAATTGAAGATGGTGACTAGGAAGGACCATTTTCTGCTTCCATTTTTAGACCAAGTGCTTGAAAGAGTAGCTGGAAAAGCTTTCTATTGTTTTCTGGATGGATACTCAGGTTACAACCAAATTGAGATTTCTTTAGAAGACCAAGAAAAAACCACTTTCACTTGTCCTTTTGGTACTTATGCTTATAGAAGAATGCCATTTGGTTTGTGTAATGCACCAGCCACTTTTCAAAGGTGTATGATGAGTATCTTTAGTGACATGGTGGAAATTTTTTTGGAAGTTTTCATGGATGATTTTTCAGTTTATGGGGATTCTTATGAGTTATGTCTAATGAATCTAGAAAAAGTTCTTGAAAGGTGTGAAGAGAGCAATCTTGTACTCAATTGGGAGAAGTGTCATTTTATGGTGACACATGGCATTGTTTTAGGTCACATTGTCTCTTCAAAAGGGATAGAGTTAGATAAGTCAAAAGTGGAAGTCATTCAAAAATTAACTACCTCTAAGACTGTGAAAGATGTGAGATCCTTTTTAGGACATGCTGGTTTTTATCGAAGATTCATTCATTCTTTTAGTACCATTGCCAAACCATTGTGTAACTTGTTGTCACAAGATGTCCCATTTGATTGGACATCAAAATGTCAAGAAGCTTTTGAAAAGCTTAAAGGGTTGTTGACAACTGCACCAATCATACAAGCTCCTGATTGGTCTTTACCATTTGAACTGATGTGTGATGCTAGTGATTTTGCGGTTGGGGCTGTTTTAGGTCAAAGAAAAGACAAGAAACCTCATGTCATATATTATGCTAGCAAGACTTTGAATGATGCTCAATTGAATTACACTACAACTGAAAAAGAACTCTTAGCTGTGGTTTTTGCATTAGACAAGTTTAGGTCTTATTTGGTTGGATCTCTTGTTATTGTTTTCACTGATCATGTAGCATTGAAATATTTGCTCACAAAACAAGATGCCAAACCACGTTTGATTCGATGGATCCTCCTACTCCAAGAGTTTAACATTGAAATTCGAGATAAAAAGGGAGTAGAGAATGTAGTGGCTGATCATTTGTCTCATCTTTCAAGCTATAAGACCATAAATGATGAATCTCCAATAAATAAACTCTTTGCTGATGAAAATTTATTTTGTGCAGGTACTGTCTCTTACATTGGTTCTCCATGGTATGCTGACATAGCAAATTACCTAGCCACAAGTCAGATTCCTTCTCATTGGTCTAAACTTGACAAACAAAAATTCTTGCGCAATGTGCGCACCTTTTTTTGGGATGACCCCTACCTATTTAAATATTGTCCTGACCAAATTATTAGGCGGTGCATCCCTGATCATGAAATTCCAAGGGTCATTAATTTTTGTCATGCATTAGCCTGTGGTGGGCATTTCTCTTCCAAGAAAACCATTGCCAAAATCTTGCAGTGTGGTTTTTATTGGCCTACCATGTTTAAAGATGTTCATGCCTTCTGTGTTGCATGTGACCGATGCCAACGACTAGGTAGCCTCACTAGGCGTAACATGATGCCCCTTAACCCCATCCTTGTTTTGGAAATATTTGATTGTTGGGGGATTGATTTCATGAGACCTTTTCCAAGTTCATTTGGTTACCAATTCATCCTTGTAGCTGTTGATTATGTGTCTAAATGGGTGGAGGCCATTGCATCTCGAACCAATGACCATCGAGTTGTGGTCAAATTCTTGAAAGAAAATATTTTCTCTCGTTTTGGCATGCCCCGGGCTATGATTAGTGATGGGGGAAAACATTTTTGTAACAAGCCCGTTGGGATTTTGATGAGAAAATATGATGTAATTCACAAGGTCAGTACCCCCTATCACCCACAGACTAGTGGCCAAGCTGAGTTGGCAAATAGGGAGATCAAGAACATTTTAGAGAAAACAGTCAATCCAAACCATAAAGATTGGTCCCTATGACTAGTTGATGCTTTGTGGGCATATCGCACTGCTTATAAGACCTCTTTAGGAATGTCTCCTTATAGGCTAGTTTATGGAAAGCCTTGTCATCTCCCTGTTGAGATTGAGCACCGTGCATATTGGGCCATTCGGCAATTCAATGACAATGAAAATGAGGTTGGCAAAAATAGAAAGCTTCAATTGGATGAATTAGAGGAGCTAAGAAATGATGCATTTGAAAATGCAAAAATTTCAAAACATAAGATGAAAACTTTGCATGATAAACATATTCTTAGAAAATCCTTTCATGTTGGTCAAAAGGTTCTCTTGTATAATTCATGATTACATCTCTTTCCTGGGAAGTTGAGGACAAAATGGATTGGTCCATTTGTGATTAAATTCATCTCTGAGCATGGTGCATTTGAGGTAGAAAATCCCAAGAATGGAAATATTTTCAAAGTAAATGGTCATCGATTGAAACTTTATCTTGAAAATGTTGTAGCTGAAGTTGAGACATTGGATCTTGAAGATCCAATACCATTGTAGTATCAAAAGTAATGAGTTTTTATTATTATTTTCATTTTCATTTTTATTTTTATTTTCATTTTCATTTTTATCTTCTTTCTTCCATCTCTTATATTTTCTTGTTCATGCATTCGGGACAATGCATTATTTTAAGTTGGGGGGTGTGAGGTTCTTTATTTTCAAAAAAAAAAAAAACTTCAATGTTTTCTTTTAGTTATGATATGCAGGTTAAAAAAAAAAATCAAGCAAGAAGTCAGCTCATGTCCAATTTAATCAGACATTCATCCTTGAAAACAGAAGGGGAGTAACAATTTTCTAATATTTATACTTTTCTTCTCTTTCTCTTTTACATTGAGGATAATGTAAAACTTAATTTTAGATATTTCATTATGTTGAATGCTTGAGATAACCATGCTTGTTAAAAAAAAATAAAAAAATACTTGCATTGGTATGTGAATGAGACTTGTTTAGGATTATCATTACCTTTTTGGGTTCATTATTGTGTTAAACATTGCATTCTTTAATTTGGGATAGATAATATCTTATAAAGCAAGATATAGCATACTTTTTTTTAAGATTACTGAAGTACATCTTTCCTTGTAAAAGTTGTGTGAGTTGTGTGAATATGCATGAAAGATGAGTATGATGCTTTACTTGTGATTATCCCTTTTGATCTAGTCCTAAACAAGGTTTAAGTAAATAGAGTAATAATCATTACATGAATAAATAAATAAATAAATGTGTACAAAGTTCTATCTACTCCAATTTTTTGAGTTGCTTAGTAACTGGGGGTATTCATCACAAATATTTATCTTTACGTCAAACGGCAACTTGAAATATGAGTATGCAAAGCACTTTAAGTTTGTGACTTTGTGAGTAACCGGGTGCATTCATCACAAATGTTTGTATTCGCGTCAAAAGGGAAGTGACAACTTAAAGACAAAGAATAAATCATATCTTCAAAAAAAAGAAAAAGAAAAAAATATATATATAGATATTTCTCTAGTTTGCTACCTTGTTTGTGTTGGTGAGAAGGGAAGATTACAAGTTGAGTTTTCATATGAATCAATTATGTTGGTTGCACGATAAATATGACTGAATTTGGAAATTTTGTATGGATGTTTGATTTAGAGAATGTGAGTATGCTTATTTTTCTTTATTTGCTATTGTGTATACTAAGTTAAAGATACCAATGTTTGCATGATAAGTCCTTCAAGTGTGATGAATCGAGCCTAATTATGGTTGTTATTATTATTATTTTTATTTTAAAGGTTTTATGTTTTCTTTTGCTTGAGGACTAGCAAAATCTAAGTTGGGGGGTGTGATTGTGCATCAAAAGTGTCATTAAGTCTCTTATTTTACATATGTATTTATTGTTTTTATTTGGTTGTTTTTATAATAATTGATGTGTTTTTTAGTAATAAAGTTTGTTTTAATGTTTCGATAGGTTTTTAGAGCTTAAATGAATTAATTCAGAAAATTCAACATCGGAATTCAGAACAAAGAATTGAAGAGACATTTAGTTGAAGATTGAAGCAAATCTTGGTTCAAATAAGTGCTCCAAATTTGTCCCAAAAATCAATTCTATTCCAATTCTAGAAAAGAATATCATATGATTTATTTCAAGCCCAAACTTGCCTTATGTTGTGTGCAAAATTCAACCATTAAACACTCACGGTTTCAATGTCAATCTTAGCCCAAATAATAAGTACATTTGTATACTTATTTGATGCTCAAATTCAGCCCAAAATCAGCCCTAAATCAACCCCAAATCAACCCAAACACAATCCATGATCTTACATGTCCACACAACAAATAACAATTGATTTATTTTGGGTAATCCATTGATCCAAGAAGGCAAGCACATGGATGGAAAGTTGGAGGGGATATTTTAACATTATTTTGGGTAAAAAAGAAGAAGGAGACACCTCATAAATGAGGAAGAAAAACGTGCACCAAAGTAGTTGTAAAGCTGTCTTGATTTGATTTTTCAGAACACCTTTCGGTGTTTTGCTCATAACTTTTGACTCAGGTGTCCAAATGAGCTGTTCTTTAATGATCTGGAAAGGTGACATAATTGCATATAAATATGTCTCTAATAGACTTCTCCAAAAAAAGCTTCTAAGAGGGTCGAATTGCTGTCCAAAGTTAGAGTCAGATTTGTGTCCGAATTTTTTCTGAAATTGTATTGTGTTCTTCTTTATAGATTTCGGTTCATTAGTTTGTAAAACTTATTTTTTCAGTTGGATTCAAGTTCTTTCATGTTTATTGAAGTGTTTTTATATATAATCATGGTTGGCTAAACTCTTTCTTGGATCCAAATCAAGGATAATGGTGATTGAGGTGAGTTCTTTAGGATATCAATGAATCTTAATGTTTATCTTCTTATTTTCTTCATGAATGATTTATTATTGTAAAGAAATTTTAGAAATCATTTAGGTAATGTTATAATCTTGAATTTTTATGCACAAACTTTAGTTTTGGTATAGAGATTGCTTGATTCAATGTCTTACTTAATATGAAAGTACTTGTTCATTCTTAAGCAATAATCAATCTTCATCTTTCTAATCTTCATTGTAATATCTTCTGATCTAATATCACCATCGTTGAGATTAGGTTGAGTTATCTTATATATGTTGAAGAAATCACCAATACATCACCATTAAAATTGATTTGGACCAAGACTTACTTTTCTTGTCATTTAAAATCTATTTACATTTTTTTTATCTTTGAAAACAAATCCATCAATTATTTTCAACCAAGTTATTGTTAATTTAATTTCTCTTGAGTTTTTTTTTGTTACTTAGCTTAATTTCCAGATCTAGCTCTCTATGGATATGACCTCGATCTTACCAAGTTAATTGCTACATCGCACACTCGTGCACTTGCGAGTTAAAACAAGCCGATCATAAAAAGCGGTCAAGCAATAAGCTTCATTGTTGTTTGATTGTTTTTTTTAGTCGGGTATCTGTTGGTATTTTCTAAGTCTCAAGGAAGATTTATCTTCATGAGAGAGTCTCTACTTTATTGGGTTAAATCCTAACCGTTCTAAAGTTTGAATTTTAATATCGCATTTATTTACATCTTGTATCTTTAATACCCGAGGGTGTACTTTATCGTGTAATTTTACACCCCATAAAAATTAAAGTCTACATCTGAATCCTAAAATATTAGAAATTTTTTTTTGACATATTGACCAAATCCTAATGGATAATCATAAACTGGTTATGATATTCATTTTTGAATTTTTAAACACAAAAAAGATTTATTTTTTGTTTTTTTATAAAAAATATGCATGAAAAAATTTCAGGATTTGGCCGTATACAATAAAATATTTTTTTTTTTGAAAATTTTGTTGAAAATGTTTTATTTTTTTTGAAATATTTTAGAGAAAACTAGGTCTTTTAATATCAAATTTGTATTTTATAGTGTAAATATACAATCCAATATTGTATAAAATTGGTAAAAAAATATACGAGAAAATCAAAAAATTTTAAAAAAATTTTGGATTAAAAAAACAAAGAAGGATAATCCACTGTATGAAGAATAGACATGAATTATAATTCACGCTGCTCTTCATACTTGAACAGTAGGACATGAATTATAATTCACGTCCTTTGTTTACTGAACAGAGGCAGCGAATAAGAAGAGGAGGAAAAAGAAGGGGAAGGGAAGAGAGAGCTAGCAACTTGGCATGGTGGTGGTCTGTCTAAGGATGTCATCATGCTGCTCGTGGTCGCAGCGGTGGAGGCTGGCGTCGGCTATGAGAGGAAGAAGAAAAGGTTGCAGCGAAGAGAGAAATGTTGGAAGGAGAAAAGGGAGAAAGTCGTGATGGCTACGCCTATCGCCGGTGAGGATTTGGGTTTGTAGGGAGGCTGAGACGCCATTTGTTGGTGGAGGAGGAATGTTTTTGTGGGGTTTTCAAAGACTAAAGAAGCAGCGGGAGAGAGAGAAAGAAGAGAGAACGGTGGCTGGAAGAAAAATAGGGGAGAAGCTGATTTTTTGGCTTATTTTGGAGCCTCTTTTCTCCTCCCTCAAGCCATCAAATCCATCTTTATTTATAGGCAGTGAAATAGGGAAATCTTGTTTACGTTGGTGAAAATTTTTAGCTCTTGATTAAGATAAAAAAGATCTCAACCGTTAGCTCAAAGTATGCATGGTGTACTGTTAAATTGTCAAATTTGTTGCTGCAGGTTGCCTGAGTTGGCCTCTTTGGGGTGATGCCACATCCATTTATTTGCCAGTGAGCCAGTGCCGACCATACCGAGATGTAGAGGGATGTCTGGTGATAAGTTTCGTGTAAGTTTTTGAAATTAGGTGGATATTAGGTACATTAAATGCAACTACAAAGTAGGTAACCAGACCAGCTATTTTAGAAATTTAAAGAAGAAGATGAACAATGCTAAAATCCTGTTTTTGATCAAAATTAATTTAAGTCCTTTCTCTTTCAATTGCTTTCAATTGAGTCCCTAATTGACCCTAAATTTTTCAATTAAACCTCTGATGAACTTTAATTGGAGCCTAAAGTTACACGCTTATTGCGATATCATTCTTGGTCTAGAATTTCTTCAATTTAGCCCCTAATTGAACCACAAACTTTATTTTTCTTGCAATTTGACCCACAATTTCGATCAATTAACTTGGTAAAAATTAAATTTATCTCTTAAAATTTTAATATTATCAATTAAGCTCAAATTAAGCCCTCAAACTTAATTTTTCACCAATTAAGCCCCAAATAAAATTAATTCGACCAATTTAAAGTATAATTAAGTCCTTGCACTTAATTAAATCCTTCAATTGGACCCAAATTAATTCTTAAACATAATTAAAATTCAATTTGGCCCATGATTAAATCAAATTGACCTATTAAAAATAGCAGAATTGAGTCTTGCCCTTCCATGAAAGTTTTAGGTCTATATCTTAACTTTCCATCCATATAAAGCAGACCTAAATCTAAGATGTACAGCTCTAGATATTATCCAATTACCAAACAGTGTTCCAAGTTAGATTGCACTAACATCTCTTTTCTAAGTTTGACCATTTCTTTGTCCTTTCAATTTCAAAACTTCAACTCATCAATTAATCCTTTCATTTATGTGATAAGCCTGCATTTAGGATGAAAATTTACCATAAATTAAAGGTATCTTAAGGTATCAGACTTGTTATTATAAAATATGTTTTAGTTAAGAAGTTATTGATATTTCAAGCGTAAAATGATGATATAAAACCTTGATAAAAAGACACTTTTAAATACTAATCAATGCTCAAATTAGAAAAGAGGAGTGTGATTTAATTAAAGGCAACTTTATGACTAATTGACATTTTAAGATGAGGTTGACACTAGAAAATATTTTCATAATTGTTGGCACGATGCACACAACTAATTCGAGGGTATTTTTGAATAATCCAAGAAGTTGAATGATTCGTTAAACTCTTTCATGATAAAACAAACAATGTCATACTTGAGGGCATGGTTAAGCTTTAAATAATAAGAGTAGTAATCATTGTGGATAACCTAGTGATTAGTACTTAAAAGTGCATTTTTATCATGGTTTTATATCATCATTTTGCACTTGAAGTATCAATAACTCCTTAACTAAAATATGTTTTATAAGAATGTATCTAATAATATAAGATACCTATAATTTGTGGTAAATGTCTATTTTTAATGCAGGTCTATCACATAAATGAAAGGATTGATTGATGACTTGGAGAACTTAAATTGCAAGGGTAAAGAGATGACCAAAATTAGAAAAGAGATGTCGGTGCAATCCAAACCGGAACACTGTTCGGTAATTGGGTCATATCTAGATCTATATATCTCAGATTTAGGTCCAATTTATATGGATGGAAAGGTAAGACATAGGCCTACAACTTTCATATGGAGCCCAAGATCTAAAAAGGCCATTATCGAGTCCAAATTTTAGAAACAACAAAGAAGCCCGAATCTGTCTTTCAGCCCGAGCACTGTTCGGTATTTTGGCCATATTGGAGTTCTAGAAGTCCAAATGAGCTGAAATTTTTACACAAGAAAGCTGAGACAATTGCCTACAACTTTCATGTTTGCAACTGACTCCACTTTTGACGTTATCAATGACGTTTTGGGCAGACAAGAGAAGATAAGGATTGTCACCAAGTCAAAAGTTGGCCACTCACTTATCAATTAGTCATCAAATCAATAGTTCCCAATTTTGGCCTATAAAAGGAGGCATTTGCCATGCATTTAGGCATCTTGGTTTCCAGATCAAGATCATGCTCTTCCTTTCTCTCTTTGTATTTTTTGTAATGTTTATGCTTTGCTTTCATTAATATTAAGTTTATACCTTTCATTTCCTCTCCTTTACTTAGTTAACTTTTATGTTCTTATTTTGTTTATCTATTTTGCTTTCTTTCATTATGTCTAGCTAAGTTAGTTATGTCAAGGTGAAAAGGTTACACTAATAGTGTAAGAATAAGTATAATGTAAACTTAATATTGACTTTAATGTTTGATACTAACATGTTTTATATTTGTTATCTTGTTCACTCTTTAATACTTTGCTTGTTAAATGACTAATCTTGATTTATGTTATATAACACTTGGTACAACAAATGCTTGGCACTTTCATAGCCCATAATGTATGGTATAACCGACACCTGAGCTATGAAAGGAACTTGATTTGTTGTTAACATAAGTTATAATCATGAATGCTTGACGAGATTTACAAGTATTAGCATTAATTGAATAAGATGACTAATGTAATCATGTTAACAATATATAATCTGATTGGAACCTCCTTTGTGTGTGGTTTCCAATTCAATAATAAGAGTTTATACTATACTTGTTTGATATACCATTAGTGGAACCTCTAACCTTCACATTTGTTATTATTATTGTTTAATCCTTACATTAATTTTCCATCTCCAAGTTCTCATCATCTTCTTCTTCTTCTCTTTCTTTATTACTATTACTACTACTACTACTATTACTATTACTACTACTACTACTATTACTATTACTATTACTACTACTACTACTATTAGTTTTATTATTAGTATTATTAGTATTACTATTATTATTATTATTAGTATTACTATTATTATTGTTGTTGTTGTTGTTGTTATTGTTATTGTTGTTGTATTATTGTTATTTATAATTTGTACAATTAACCTCCCTGTGGTTCGACCCCGGTCTTGCCGGGTTATTTATTACTTCGACACTCCTGCACTTGGGAGAAGATATCAACCTTTTAGTCGTGTCACCTAGGATGGGTAGTGTATTTATATTTGAGAGAATGATTGATATGCCATAAACTTGAATGAGTTAGTAAATTAGAAAACCAAGCTTTGGATAGCAAGTAAAGACACCCTATAATGATGAAGCATCAAAGAGGGGGGATATATTTCAAACCAATTAAGGATGTATGCTTATCATCTAACCTTAAAGCATTTCATAAATACTTTTTGAATTTTTTAGGAAAAATCCCTAATGACATCCAGTAAGATTTTAATGAATCTAAAAAAGAATCATTGAGCTATAATAGCAAGGAATCTCAATTAAACCCTGCAATAAAAAAACATTAAGTATATACCTTGCAATTAGTAAGTATTAGTTGTTAAACCTTGGAATCAGAAAGGAGAATGAGGAGAACTCTACTATTAGAAAATTCTTAAGAAAATAAAAGGATCAATTATGTTATCCAGAAGAGTTCTCAGGTCAATCTTATAATCAGGAAGCACCAAGTTTTCAAACTCAGCAATTAGAAAGCATAAGTTAAACCCTTCAATTAGGAAGCATTAAGTTTAAATCCTATGATTGGGAAGTATTGGTTGTTAAACCCTGCAATCAGATGGAAAAATGAGAAAAAACTTTATTATTAGAAAATTCTCAAGAAAAAAAGAAGATCAACCTTGTCATTAAGAAGAGTATTCAGGTTAACCCTGTAATTAAGAAACACCAAGTTTTCAAACCCCGCTATCAGGAAGTATCATTTAAACCCTGTAATTAGGAAACATCAAGTTTTCAAACCTTGTGATCAGAAAGTATCAGTTCTACCTTGCCATCAAGTAAGATAGTAAACCCCGCATTCAAGAAGCACCAATAAATTCAAACCTGTCATCATGAAGGACATATTTCAACTTTGTAATTAGGAAACACCAGGAATGTTCAAAAAAGGCTTGATCAAACCGTATCATCATGAAAGGAGAAAATGATGAACCTTACCATTTGGAATCCTACCCCTACAATCAGGAAGAAAAGTGATAAGAACCCTACTATTAGGAAATTTTTAAGAGAAGGAAAAAGTTCAAACTCTATTATTAGGAAGAACATGAAAAACTATCATCACGAATACGAGTTTAGCGAACCTTGCCATTAGAAATCATAATTTTCAATTCTATAATAAAAATATTTTGGATTTAATTAAAATAGTTAAAGACACCTTTATAAAGCTCCACTGATCACTAAGATTCAAGATTTCAGGTTAATTGAGTTGAAAAAAATATAGTTGTACAGGAGAATAGTTGTGAGCATACGAATCTCCTAGTAATTGTATGATTTTGGTTCTGGTTAAGAAATCACTAGAATGGAATTTCAGATTAACCGAGTTGCAGACAAAGATTTTAACTCTAGTTAAAGAAAATTGTTAGATTAGGAATTCAAGTTGATCAAGATGAAAGCATGGTTCTAATTAAAGGGGATCACTAAATTGAGATTTTAGGTTAACCAAGCTAAAGATAAATATTTTGGATCTAGTTAAAGGGAATCACTAGATTGAAATTTCAAGTTAATTGAGTTGCAAAGAATGGTTGGCTTTGCTAGAGATTTTCTAGGTTTTCTTGGCATATTCTTAAGAAGAACATTGTCTTAACCTTTAGATTCGGACAATGTTTGGTCCATCTCTTTGCATAGACACGTTTGTTATGCATGATTAGGAGATAATTTGGTCTTTATTTGCATCAATAATATGTTTTTGATAAGTTATAATATTAGGATTTTAGTTTTGAACTGAAACTAATTTTGATAAAATTATAATGTTTTAGTGATTATTGAAGTGAATGAATGCTAGATTATTGATTCTTGCATGATTTTGAACATGTATATGATTTTTTTTTTTTACAAAATCTAGTCTGTTTTGGAACTCATGTTGTTAAGTCATGTTCAGTGTTCTTGGTATTCTTCATCTTTTTTGTGTGTTTGGTCCATTTTGTTCATGAATTTTTGAGTTTTTATATTTATTTGGGTGTTATATATATATATATATATATATTTGCTTTAGTTTTATTTTTAGGTTGTTTTCAGGTCAAACAAGAATTTTTGGTTTGGTTTATGGTTAAACAAAAATTTCAGGTCAACCTAGTCGGGTTGGGTAAAATAAAAGGGTGGGTCCAATTGTGTAATACCATGTTTGGTATACTATAATTTTTGTTAAAGGGTTTTTAGGTTTAAAGATGTGTGAAAAATGCTTATTAAGTCTATTTTTGAAGTTTTATTACAAAGAAAATTTAGTTTTTTGCCAAATAAAACATAAAAAATAAAATAAGAATATTTATTTTTTTCTTGCGACTAAAAATCCTAAAGTTATTTAAGCATTTTTTTTTAAATCTAAAATAATTTGACATGTTTTTTTAATGAAAAATATTACATAGATTTTAGAACATATTTCTAAAATTTCAAAAGATTTTGACTTACATTTCAAAAATACTGATTTTTTTTTGTTTTACTTTAATATATGAAACTATAAACTTATATATTAGTCATATTTCTGATATTAAATAAAAAGTTAGTTTATTTTATTTTTTATATTGACATTAAAATGGTTAAATTTTTAACATGATAAGATAAATAATATTTTATTGAGAAGAACTTTTTTGAAATCTTAAATAGACAAATAATTAGAAAATATATTATTTTCTTAACTTATAATAAATAAATAAACAATGCAACTTACCTCAAGTAAGACATATTAGGATTGCTAACATCTTTCTTTACATAATCAGTTTCCTTACCTAGACTTTAAGATTAGTTAGAGTTTATAGTTACTAAAATATTAGGTGATAATTTTTTTTTTCTATTGATAAAGGATAAAAATCCCATATTCTTTCCACTCATATTATTCTTAATGATTCTGATTTGTATGAATAGCAATCATGAACAACACTGAGAATGCATCATAATTAAAATAAGTAAAACAAATATCACCCAACTTTTAATTTTTATGTAATTAAAAAAAATATTTAATTACAAATTTGAAAAGAAAAACATATATTACCAAAGCAAGTCACAATCTATGGTTGCTGCACACAAGACTTTTTTTATGGTATTTCACACACAGCTGCATTATCAAACATTTTTTAAATAGTTAGTATATTGGTTTGGTATTATATATGTAAAATTTAATTTTTTATTATATATATTACTTTTTTTAATTGATTTAGGTGTACTGAAATAATTAATTTTGATGATAAACTTTTATTGCAATTGTTAATAATTGTAATACATTGAGCAACATATTATATATCCATAGGAGCTTTTTGTATTTTTATATAATTATGGAGATTTATTTGATTTTTTTATATAATTTAGAGGATTTATTTTATCACATTTTTTTATTACCATGGTAATATTGATTCTTAAAGGAAGAGAACCGTGATTATTAGCTTGCCTGTCTTTGAAGTCTCCCAAGTAAGTGAAGGTTTAATCAGTTAATTTGATTACTATTTGATTTTTAATTATCTTAACAACATGCTTTTGACACTTAAATAGAAAAAAATAAGGGATAAATTTCCATGGTTGCAAATAGGAGTGATAGAGATCAGCTAGTGATGGCTATGGAAGTGTGATAATCTCTACCAGAAGGTAATTATCTTTTTTTTTTCTAAATAAAATTAACGAAGTCCCTCGTTTAATTACATGTTCAATTTTGCTCTTATATATTTTTTTAAGCAATGTAGTGAGTTTAATGTGATTCTTTTGAAGAACTTTTAGATGAAAATTAAAGAATAACTTCGTTTTCAAATGATGGTTGAAGGAGGTCAACTCTAAAAATATCAATTTGTGCACTTAATTCTCAAATGAGTTAAAATTCTAAAGAGACCTAACCCATTTAAACTTTGGGTTTGATTTTGGTATAAAAACTATTACTCTTGCAATAAAAAAATATTTACTGATAATTAATTAATAATATGAGATTTTTATTGATTTTAAATTATTTTTATATAACAATATTGATGTTACTAACTAGATATTATATGTATTTTCTTTTTTATAATTAAAAATATCTAAATTAATTTATCCATACTATAATTAATTTTAAATTTATTAAATACTGCAAACTTAGTAAATAAGTAATGTATCACGAAAATGATAGGAAGATAATAAGCATGTATAAAAAAAATTAAACTCAAATATAAAAAAAAGATAATAAACCTCTTTTTTTTATTAGGACATGAACTCAAATGCGGTATTATATATATTTTGTTAGGCTTCGTGATTTACTACATGACCACAGGAATTAAAACAATCCATGCAGATTTTTAACTTTTTTGATATAAGTATGTCAAGTTATAAAACAATATTAATTTAATATTTTTTTCAGATAAAAAACAAATTTTAATCGTATATATAATCCGAGGCTTCATGTTCTCGACAGTCTATGACTATACATGTTGCATTATTAATTAGCATGGAAGATAAGTGGCTTTGTGGGGGTTATATATTGTCTTATAATTTTGTCCGAACTTTGAGTTAAAACCCTTTTTTCCCATTAGTTTAGGTTGTTGACTTTCTTCTGGTCTGCATCAATACAAAATTTCGTTCCATTATTGAGTTTGACGGCAATGAACAATAAAACTACGACATGTGTTCTAAGAAACACTTCTAAGCACTTAAGACTTCATCTAAGGAAATTATCATAATTTTGAGGAAACGGAAGAAGTGAAGAATATTTAATAAATAAATTTTTTATTTTAAATAGTTAAAAAATAATATAAATTATAAACTTAAAATATTAACTAATGATTTAAAATTTTAAATTGAATTAATTTTTTAACATGATATTATATTTTTAATAAATAAATGATCATAAGCTTGAATTTCATTATATTTATTTATTTAATAAAAATTCAATATAAGATAATGTGATTTATACAAATTTTAAATTTAAATTATTTTAATTTAAAAAATATTTTAAAAAATAATATAAATTATTTTTTAAAATTTTATCTTATAACTTAAATTTTTAACTTAAAGTGATTCTTTAAAGTAAAAGCTTTCCTTTAACTTGCTAGGATGTTCAACAAAGTTCAAGCAACTCTTATTCTACACCTAAAACACTTTTGGCGCTTTCCATGGATTGCATGTCTTCCACTCAAAATTGTCAATCAAAGATTCTCGATTTTAATTTTGAGGGCCTGATAGGCTAATTTAATTCAATAAAAAATATTATATTTGAAATTATATAATGATGTTTCTATCACGTGGTAGATGGAAGTAATATTAATAATAACATGTATTAATAAATCATAGAGATTATGATAAAAATTATCTAAACACACAAAAAAATAAAAAAATCAAGAATTGAATAATAATAATAAAACACACTGCGGGAAGTGATCAAAGCTTTTGCAGTCCCACTATGGAGCGTGTCATGAGAATGATGGATAGATGGGGGAGTGGAAAGTCAAAAAGAAAAGGTATAAAGGTCAAGAAAGCGTATTGTTGAAATGTCACTTGTGTCTGTTGAGCTTTGGTTGCTTTTATTTGGACAGATCTCAATTTGGTAGCTGATTAGAATTATTTGCGCTGTTAACTCCAAAAGAGAGCATTATCCGGCGTATTGTCAAAGCAAAATACATTGTCCTAACCCTACATTTAGGCAGCGAAAAAGCCGAAAAGGCTGCTGGTTTTGGTGCTTTCCGTTGTTAAAAATAGTTTTGTATTATTCTCAGTACAATCATTTGGCGTCAACTGTTGATCTTGAAATTGAAATTCCCT